>NW_024352785.1:19606631-20165857 GCF_902729225.1 Pteropus medius | reverse complement strand
CCTTTACCCTGTCTACTGCTTCCCTTTTCCCCCATCCCCTACCCTCTGGTAACCACTAGTCTGTTGTCCATATCCCTGAGTCTCTGTTTGTCCTCTACCTATAGTCCTCTGTTTGTTGCTTTTAGGTTTATAACCCACACGTAAGTGATATCATGTGATTTTCAAGTTTTTCTGTCTGGCTTATTTAGCTTAGCATGATTATCTCGAGATCCATCCATGTTGTTGCAAATGGCAGTATTTCATCTCTTCTTATGGATGAGTAATATTCCATTGTATATGTACCACAGCTTCTTTAGCCAACCATCAATCATAGGGCACTTCGGTTGCTTCCATGTCCTGGCCACCATGAATAATGCTGCTTTGAACATTGGTGGCAAATATCTTTTTGGATATGTTTTCAAGTCTTTGGGGGTAAATATCCAGTAGAGGGTTTGCTGGATCCTATGGTAGATCAATTCTTAGTTTTTTGAGGAATCTCCATACTGTTTTTCACAGTGGCTGTACCAATTTGCTGTCCCACCAGCAGTGTATGAGGGTTCCTTTTTCTCCACATCCTCTCCAACATTTGCTATTACTTGTTCTGTTGGTTATAGCTATTCTAACAGGTGTGAGATAGTATCTCATTGTGGTTTTGATTTGCATTTCCTTAATAGTTAGCGATGTTGAGCATCTTTTTATATATTTGTTGGTCATTTGTATGTCCTCTAGGGAGAAGTGTCTGTTCAGGTCCTCTGCCATTTTTTGATTGGATTATTTGTTTTTTGTTGTTGTTATTGAGTTGTATGAATTCTTTGTATATTTTGGATATTAGGCCCTTATCAGAGGTGTTGCTCGCAAATATATTTTCCCATTCAGGTGGTTCTCTCTTTACTTTGTTGAGTTCTTTTGCTGAGCAGAAGCTTTTTAGTTTGATGTAATCCCATTCATTTATTTTTGCTTTTATTTCCCTTGTTTTTGAGGTCAAATTCATAAATCCTTGTTAAGTCCAAGGACTTTTCGCTTAGTTTCTATGTTTTCTTCTGTGCATTTTATTGATTCTGGTCTTATATTCAGGTTCTTAATTCATTTTGAGTTAATTTTGGTGTGTGGTGATAGACAATGGTCTGGTTTCATTCTTTTGCAGGTGGCTTTCCAGTTTTCCCAGCACCATTTATTGAAGAGGCTTTCCTTTCTCCACTGTATATTTTTGGCTTGTCAAAAATTTTTTGCCCATATAAATATGAGATTACTTCTGGATTCTCGATTCTATTCCACTGGTCCGTGTGTCTGTTTTGCTGCCAATACCATGCTGTTTTGATTACTGTCACTTTGTAGCATAATTTGAAGTCAGGCAGAGTGATGCCTCCAGCCTCATTCTTTTATCTCAGTATGGCTTGGGAAATTCGGGATCTTTAGTGCTTCCATACAAATCTGATGATTTTTTTGCTCTATTTCTTTAAAAAAATGCCAATGATATTTTGATGGGGATCACATTAGGTAATATGGTCATTTTTACTATGTTGATTCTTTCAATACACGAACACAAAATATCTTTCCATTTCTTTGTATCTTCTTTGATTTCTTTTAATGGGTCTTGTGGTTTTCATTATATAGGTCGTTCGCATGTTTTGTTAAATTTATTCCTAGATATTTTATTCTTTTTGTTGCAGTTGCAAAAGGAATTATTTTTTCCACTTCTTTTTCTGACAATTCATTATTAGAGTATAGGAATGCTATGGATTTTCGAACACTGATTTTGTATCCAGAGATTTTACTGTATTTGCTTATTGTTTCTAGTGGTGTTCTTGTGGAATCTTTAGGGTTTTCTATATAGAGGGTCATGTCATTCACAAATAGTGACAGTTCGACTTCTTTGTTTCCTATTTGGGTGCCTTTTATATCTTTCTCTTGCCTGATAATACTCGCTAGGACCTCCAATGTTATATTGAATAACAGTGGTGATAGCGGACAGCCTTGTCTTGTTCCTGATCTTAGAGGAAACGGTTTGAGTTTTCACCATTAAGTATAATGTTGGCTGAGGGTTTGTCATATATAGCCTTTATTACATTAAGGTACTTTCCTTCTATACCAGTTTTGTTAAGTGTTTCAATCATAAATGGATGCTATATCTTGTCGAAGGCTTTTCCTGCATCTATCGATGTGATTATCTGATTCTTATTTTGTAATTTGTTTATGTGGTGTATCACATTAATCGATTTGCATATGTTGAACCATCCCTGTGACTTTGGGATGAAGCCCACTTGACCGTGGTGTATAATCTTTTTAATATGTTGCTGTATTCGGTTCGCTAGTATCTTATTTAGGATATTTGCATCTGTGTTCATGAGAGATATTGGTCTGTAGCTTTCTCTTTTTGTGTTATCTTTACCAGGTTTTAGTACCAGAGTAAATTGGCCTCATAAAATGAGTTGGGAAGTAGTGCCTCCTCTTCGAATTTTGGAAGAGTTTGAGGAGAATAGGTATTAAATCTTTGAATGTTTGGTAGAATTCACTGGTGAAGCCATCTGGTCCTGGACTTTTACTTTTGGTAGGTTTTTGATGATTGTTTTGATTTCCATACTGCTGATCGTCCTATTTAGATTTGCCAGTTCTTCTTGATTCAGTCTAGGAAGGTTGTATTTTTCTAAGTACTTGTCCATTTCTTCTAGGTTATTAAATTTGGTGTTATAAACTTTTTCATAGTATACTTGTATGATCCTTTGTATTTCTGCAATGTCATCTCTGATTTTGTTTATTTGTGTCTTTTCTCTTTTTTCTTTAGTGAATCTAGCCAGGGGTTTATCAATTTTATTAACCTTCTCAAAGAATCAGCTCCTTGTTGTATTTATTTTTCCTATTGTTTTTTTTTTCCAATTTATTTCTGCTCTAATTTTGATTCTTTCTTTCCTTCTGCTTTTTTACGCTTTATTAGTTCTTCCTCTTCTAGTTTTTTAAGATGAAGTGTTAGGTTGTTTGAGCTCGTTCTTTTTGATATGTTGTACTATCATTATCATTCGTTTCTATGTATGATCTCTCTTTCCATTTCTTCCCCGACCCAGTTATTCTTCAGTAGAATGTTGTTTAATCTCCATTTATTTGTGGTTCTTCCCACTTTCTTTTTACAGTTGATCTCCAGCTTCAAAGCATTATGATCAGAGCATATGGCTGGTACGATTTCAACCTTCTTATATTTGTTGAGGCTATCTCTGTGTCCCAGTATATGGTCAATCCTTGAGAATGTTCCATGTGCACTAGAGAAGAATGTATAAGCAGCTGTTTTGGGATGGAAGGCTCTGTAAATGTCATTATGTCCAGTTGGTCTAATGTGTCATTTAAGGATGTTATTTCCTTATTGATTTTCTGTTTGGATGATCTGTCCATATCCGACAGTGGGGTATTTAGGTCCCCTACTATGATAGTATTTTGGTCTGTTTCTTCCTTTAGTTCTGTTAGTAATTGCTTTACATATTTTGGGGCTCCCTGATTGGGAGCACAGATATTAATAAGTGTTATGTCTTCTTGGTGCATGATTCCCTTTATCATTATGAAGTGTCCCTCAGTATCTTTCTTGACCTTTTTTATTTTGAAGTCTATTTCATCTGATATTAGCACCGCTACTCCTGCTTTTCTCTGAATGCCATTTGCTTTCAGAGAAATATCATTTTCCACCCTTTACTTTGGGTCTATATTTGTCTTTGGAGCTGAGATGTGTCTCCTGGATGCAACATATGGTTGGGTTTTGTTTTTGATCCATTCTGCAACTCTGTGCCTTTTTATTGGTGAGTTCAGTCCATTTATATTTAGGGTGATTATTGAAATATGAGGTCTTCTTATAGTCATTTTAACTTTTGCCTTCTGGTAGCTTGGTATTTCCATTGCTTCCTTGTCCTTGTGCTTCTGTTTTCTTTATTTTGGTTGGCTTTTGTGGATTTTGCCTCTGGTCCTTCTTGTTTTATGTTATATACAATGGTTCTGGTTCTTTGGTGTGTAGTTACCATTATGAATATGTAAAGGATAGTTCTGTATATACAGTTGTCCATTTTCTTCTGTGCATGCCTTATCTCCATTTCCCTTTGGAAATTTGGATCTTTTAATCCCCTCCTTTTCAGTCATTGTTATCTCAGTTTGTTCCTATGTATGCTGAACGTTCATGACTATCTTGTTATAGCAATGCTCTTCTTATTAGTTAAGCTTATAATGCCCTGTTCTTAGTAAGGGTGGCACTCCTCTGCTTCTATTTGCCTGATAGTCACTTTACACCTAATTGTTTTTTTTTTTTTTTTTTTTGGTCATTTTGTTTTAGGTGAACTGATCCCTTTCAGTATTTCCTGTAGTGCAGGCCTTATAGTGGATACTTCCCTCATTTTTTGTATGTCTGGAAAAGTCTTAATTTCTCCTTCATATCTAAAGGAGAGGTTAACTGGATACTTTATTCTAGGCTGGTAGTTTCTTTCACTTAATAGTTTGAATATTTGATTCCATTCCTTTCTGGCTTGTAAGGTTTGTGCTGAGAAGTCCGATGATAATATAATGGGTTTTCCTTTACATGTTACTGTCTTCTTTTCCTTGCTGCCCTGAGAATTCGTTGATTTTTGATAACTTTAAATCAATGTGTCTTGGTGAAGGCCTTTTTGGGTTGAGATAATTGGGTGTTCTGTTGACTTCTTGAATTCCAAGCTCCAGCTCATCCTTAGATTTGGAATATTCTTGTCTACTATTTGTTTGAAAATGCTTTCTAATCCCTGTTCCTTTTCCTCACCTTCGGTAATGCCATTATTTATGTTTCCTCTCCTGATGGTATCAGTTAGTTCTTGTATTTCTCTTTCATTATTTTTCATTCTTCAGTTTCTTTCTTCTTCTTTCTAATTTATTTCTAGATTTCTGTCTTCGATATCACTGATTCTTTCCTCCATTTGGTCGACTCTATTTCCCAAGCTTGCTATTTCATTTTTCAACTCTTGCAGTGTGTTCTTCATCTCCAAACGTTCTATTTGGTTCCTTTTGAGGGTTTCCAGTCTCCTTCCTTTGCTCATCTAGTTTTTTCCATTCCTGAAATTGTTGATTTGAGTTGTTTTGGAACTCATTGAGTGTTTTCAGAAGTACCGTCTTGAATTCTCTGTCATTTAAATTGTATCTTTCTATGTCTGTAAGCTTTTTTCTGGAGATTGTTCTCTTTCTTTCTGAGATGCCTTTTCACCTTGGTTGTTCATGGTGTTTAATGGACTATTTCTCTGCCTGAGCATTAACGGAAGTGTATTCTGCTGTTTTTCCAGAAAGAAGATTTATATAAAGGTCTCTCTTTAGCCTGCTGCAAAGAAGGTGCTTTTCTTTTGGTTTCCAGTAGATGTCATCTAAGCCTCTTGGATCCCTGCTTTATAGCAAGCCTAAATGTCTTTTTCATTTTCTTGTAGATTTTGAATCACACTTGGTACTCTCAATTTCAGTCCCTGTCAGTGTTAGTAACAGTTTCGGTAGTGTTTGCTCTGATTCCCCAGAGACTCCACAGTGATTGCTCTCGGATGGTATGGGGGGGAAGGGCTCTCTGGGTTGGAGGTTGGGGGCTACAGCTCAGCCTCAGTTTTGCGACTGGGGCCGGTAAAAATCAATTGTTGTTTCTCTGTGGTCCCGTCCCACTTCTATGCTTTCTGCCCTGATGACTGGGCCCTGGTTCCAGCTGCTAGAAGTTCTGGCACTTTCAGGCAGGCTGATCAGGGAAGTCGCCGCAGCTTCTCAGCTCCCTCTCCTCCTGCAGGGAGCTCCAGAGGCTGTGAGAGGCAGCTTCAGTCTCCGCAGCTTTTGCTCAGATTCCCCTGGGGCTCTGCAGTGATTGGTCTTGGAGTGTATGGGGGAAGGGGTCCTCTGGGTTGGGTGGTGGGGGCTGCGTCTCAGCCTCAGTTTCAGAACCGGGGCCAGTAAAAATCATCTGTTGTTTCTCTGCTGTCCTGTCCCACTTTTCTGCTTTCTGCCCTGATGACTGGGCCCTGCTGCTGGCTGCTAGAAGTTCTGGCACTTCTGGGTAGGCTGATCAGGGAAGCCACTGCACCTTCACCCCTCCCCCTCCTCCTATAGGTAGCTCAGGCAGCTGTGAGAGACAGCTTTTTTATTTCTGAGTCCACCACCTGACACCTAGGGTTCTGACCTGTGGTAGCTCTTATGCGCAGATCCCATGCTCAGACATGTTGGTGTTCAGTGTGGGTGTTTTTTGTTGAGTTTTAGATGTTCAGCTTATTGTTGTTTCAGGGGGAGAGATCTCAGGACATCTCTCACTCTGCCATGTTTCCTCACTGTCCCCAAAATATATTTTCATATAATTCTTTTACTCTAGTTTGTTTTTTATGTGGCTCTGCATTTTACTATTTTAATTATCATTCGATTAACTAGTAGTTTTAGTAAATTATTTTGCCCATAATTTATTGTTTTTTTCAAAGAATAATTTTTCAAATTAATTCTACTTTTTTGTTTTCACTAATATCTATCTTCATCTTTACTAATTTCTTCTGAATGTTTTTCTTGAATTTGCTTTGTTTTCTACATTTGTTATTCAGTTTCAATTTTCATACATTGTGTTCAGAGAATGTAATACTTTTCATTAAATGGAATTGATTGAAGTTTCCTATACAGCACAATATGTCGTCAATTTAGTAAAAGTTCTAAGACATAGTAAAAGAGATTTATTCTGTGTTTTCATGGTATAAAATTACATGGAATACACAGCACTTCCCACTATGAAACAATTCCATGGCCCACACATGTCCCCAGATTTCTGTGTAAGAGTCTCTTGACCAGGTCCTTCGAGTCTTGAAGAACAGTGTCCAAAATACATCAAAATATACACGATCCTCAGTATGTTCCCTTATTTGGCCAAAATTTCACACTGCTTGGCTATTACTGTTTTCAATTAGTAGATTGAGTTTGGGCTGTGAACTGGTGTCTTTGAAGATAAAGCTTTTTAAAATTTGTGTCATTTTAACTGGAGTTAGAAATGGAATGAATTAGCAACACTTTAACTTTGCTTCTTTAGCTAAAAATATTTCACTTTATGTTTACTAAAATAATTTATGAGTTTGATTTTTTTCCTGTTGAAGCTTATGATTTTTTGAAACAGTCAGTGAGAGAGAAAAAAAGCTTATATCAACCTTCCCACCTTTCTCTACCAGAAAATACTTGAGGCTTTTTAAATTTCTTAATTTTCCTCTCTTATTAGGATATTCAGAACTTCCTGAATGAACCCCATATTAAGACGCATAGACAGATGATGTATTATTGAATTGTACACCTGAAACCTATATAATTTGATTAACCATGTCACCCAATAAGTTTAAAGACACATAGAGATTACAAATTATATATCACCAAAAAATGAAATTTAATGCCATGCTAAGCTTAAAACTAAGAAAATATCTTGGTGCTAGAAATAAGGAGGGAATTAAAAGTCAGAGATAGTTGAAATGAACACAGAATTGTTCATAGGAATATTGGGCATATTACCTATCTGTGAATTTACAGGAAATTGGGCCTCATACCAATGTGGGAAAGGTGGTTGGAATTGATTTACCTTCAAAAAAGTGAATATCACCAAACGTTACCTTATTTGTAATAAGGGACTGAAATCTCAGCCATCAAGCCTGGAATTTTTGTGAAAATTATGACAGGAGGTTAAATTATGACAGGACTTCTACAGCTCCAGAGTTGACAACTTGGGCCCATAGATAAAAACACAGGCATTAGGCATCCTTTATTCTAAAAAGAACCATGAATGACTGGGGCCTCTTAGGTTTTCACAACTGGCCCTAGTATAATTAACTACCACCCTAAACCAAATATAATTAAAATAAAAAGCAGAGTGATGCTTGAGGGTTGAGTTAAAGTCATTGGTATTATGGTGGAGTAGAATATCCCTAGTGAAAGATATTATTTCCCCCGACTATGGGGAGAATGTAAGTTTACTAATATTTTCATTTTTTCATAAGGTAGAGAAAATAGATGTAGATAAAGTCAAGTGGATAAAATAATAGAAAATTTTAGAAATCAAGAAAGGTGTCAAAGACTAGTTATTTTTGAATGATACAGAAGTGAACAAGGTGTCCTGTTAAACAAAGATAGAAAAATTTTAGTGTCTAATAAATAACCTATGCAATTAAATGCATACATATTAAAAACATTTGAGTTCATTGTGGTAACCACCCAAAACTAAATACTAAATCAACATTATTGGAAATAAGAAAATGAATAAAAAAATTAGAATGTCTCCATTTTGTAATCCTTAAAAAACTTTATTTAGTAATGATTATCAACAGAGGAAACAGAAAGGAGACTACTAGGAAATTCACAACACAGAGTTCAAACTGTCACTCATTAATTGGAACATAGCTAAATGTGGGACAATTCAATGTGTAACAAATCAATGGCAGAAGAAAATGAGAAGTAGAAAGGGGGACTATTCTAGAACAAAAGATGCTTAAGAAAAATGATCAAATGTAATGTGTGAACCTTGTTTAGATCTTAATTCATCTAAATCTGCTGGAAAAAAATTTTTTCTTGAAAAAACTGGGAAAATTTAAGGCTTTAGTATTACATGAGAATGTTAATGGTAATATTTTAGGTGTAATAAAATTGTGGTTGTATAATAAAATATACATAATTGATAGAGATGCAAATCTAAATATATAAGATAAAATGATATGATAGCTGAAATTAGTTTTAAATGACTCCAATAAAAAGTAAAAAGAAAAACTGAATAGAACAAGTTAAAGGGGCAAAAATTTGATAGTTGTTGAATCTGGGTAATAAGTATATGGGATTCATTTTACTATTATTTCCACTTCTGTGTATATTTATTTTTTTTTTATCAAAACTTTAATGTATTATGCTCATTAGCTGCTTTAATACTGTTTGACACTAGTTTAGAATGGTTTTATTCTCCTGTAGACATTCTTAAAATAGCAAGCAGATTTCCTAATAAAACAAAATTAGCCTCTAGGATCAACTTTGCAAAACTCTAACATGAATATAGAAGTCAAGCTAAAAAAATTATCACCATAAAATTTTAGAACTAGGATGAATTACATTTCTGACAATATAATGGGCTAGTTGCCTGAATAAATCCTTCCATCCAAAATAGTAAGTATTCCTTGATATAATGTAGAAACTATCTTCCTTAATGCATTAAGGAGGCAGCATGAGAGTAAGAAATTCTCAGATCTAAAATAATAATAATAAAAGAAAGCAGGCTGGGAACTGCTGGCTGTAGTCACCTGAGGGTATTTGCCTTTGAAAGAGACTTTAATGGTATGTTCTTTCCCAGTGAATTTGAGCACCAAGGACTATATCTCCCTATAGAAGTAATCTGTAAATCCTATTACTGCCTCTGGAATTGCAAAGAAATTGATTCTTTAAACCTGGGTACAAAGTTGAAAGAGGAAAATATCATTGCTGAAAATTTGCAACCAAAATCTCTTTTAAAGACCAAATTGAAGTAATTCTCATTGAGAGAAAACTCAGACAAAATTTCATTTAGAATGATTCACAACCATTAGTATGCTTGGACATGGGGAAGAGCAAATGAAAATTCTTTCTGGAGAAGACCTTTCCTTCTAAGTTTTAAAAGATTGCTCAAAAGTAAAACTCTAAAGAAAATAAGCATCTGTATTGCTACAGATTCGTAGTTCCAAGGTAAGGGGTATGAGACTCTGTCAGTTGGAAGGAAATGCTGGAGCAACTGTAGGCAACTGAAACACAGCTCTTTATTTCAGTAAGGGCACAGCCTGCCTTGCAGGTTGGCAGAGTATTTCAGCAAGGGCATAGCACGACCTTGCACGGCCGTGCCTTTTTATAAATAGGTTAAGTAGTGGCACACTACCAAATAATGGGAGCCTGTGCACGTGTACTGAGCGCATGGTTACATAAGGGGAGAAGTGCTGAGTTTCTTCCACTGGAAAGTTAGCTCCTGATGTGGGAGGGAGCCTGACTATGGTTATCTTTCTTTCTCTGCACAGCATCATATAAAAGTAACTAAACACTCAAGAGCACTGTACAAAGGTACAACAATCAACAGAACCAGACTAAATATGGCCGAAATATTCAAAGTAGAAGATAACTATAATTAATATATTCAAGGCTCCAGAGGCAAAGGTGGACAACATGTATGAACAGTTGGGGAATTTTAGCAGAAAAATAGAAAATATTTAAAAAGAATAAAATGGATAGAAATAAAACTCATGATAACAAACATAAAGAATGATTTCATCAGGTCCATCAGTAGATTGAGAACACCTGAGGAAAAATGTATGACCTTGAAGATAAATCAGTACCTATTACCCAAACTGAAACACTAAAAGTCTGTGTGCGTGCGTGTGTGTGTGTGTGTGTGTGTGTGTGTGTATATGGGAGAGGGAGAAGGAGAGGGAGAGGGAGAGGGAGGGGGAGGGGAGGGGGAGAAACTGCAGAACCACAGAATCTAAGAATTGTGGGAAAGTATCAAATGGTCTAATATACATTTAGTTGAACATCTGAAAAGACTGAGAAATTTTATTTTAAAAAGCTACCAATCACAGATCTATAAAACTCAGAACATCAGATATTTAAAAAATCATATTTAATCTGCTGAAATCCAGACATGAAAAGAAAACCCTGCAGGGAGTGAAAGAAAAAAGAAAAAGTACTGATAGCGGAACAAAAATGAGAATAGCAGGTTTCTCATCAAAAACTGTGAAAGTCAAAAAAATTCACCATAGTGAAAATATCTTTTCAAAACTGGAGAAATAGACTTTTCAGAAAAAAAACAAACAAAATCTGTTACCAGCAGAACTGTACCATTGAAAATGTTAAAAGTTCAAGAAAAAATGAACATGATATTAGACAAAAACTCTGGAAATAGTTAAAATGTAACTAAATATAAAATACTTATGTTTAATCGCTCTAAAAGGTAATCAATTATCTAAAGCAAAAACAGTAGCAATGTACTGTGGAAGAGTAGTGTGTAATATTTAGATAACATGAAAGATGGGAGGGAAGAATTTGGAATATATAGTTTTAAAGTTCTTACACTACATGAGAAGTATAACAATATTATTTGAAGGTAGACTATTTAAAGATGTATATGGTAAACCTTAAAGAACCTACTTTTAAAAAATGAGAAATGAGGTATAAAAAATAAGCCAATAGTAGAGGTAAAGTGGAAGCAAAAAAAAAAATGTTCAATTAATAAAATTCAGGCAAAGAAAGAAGAAATGTAAAACAAGTGTAAATAATTTAGCAAGATGGTAGCTTTTAACCATATAAATAATTACATTAAATGTAGACAGTCCATATATATTAGAAGACAGATATTGTCAGATTGGATTTAAAAATGACTCAAATATACGTATGCTTTCTGTAAACAGAAATGTAGTAAAAGACAATAGAAAATAATATATTGTTCAAACACTAAAGAAAACCGGCAATATTTATATCAAAGAAAATAGACTCAGAACAAGCAATATTACACAGTGTATGTTACAGTGATGAAAAGGTTCATTCACCAAAAAGTCATAGCAATCCTAAAAACTTATACATTTAACAAAAAAGTTTCAAAATACATAAAACAAAAACTCATGGAATTGGAAAGAGAAATAAACAGACCAAAACTATAGTTAGAGATTTCAATACTCCTCTCTCAGTAATCGACAAAATGAGAGCAAGTCACTAAGGATATATAAGACCTTCAAAATACTAACAATTTGGTCTGAGTGACATTTACAAAACAAACAAAAAATACACATTATTTTCAAGTACCCCTGTCTCTAGGCAGGGTAAGATGAAAACTATATTAATTCTGGGACATCTCAGGGTTCTCTCTCTTTAGAAAGACACTATTTCTGACTTACAAGGCATGTTCGTTGTTCAAAAATACTCTTTGTTCAGAGACTTGAACTGTGCAGGAATGCAGGATATACAGGGAGAATTGTTTCACCATAACAAGAAGCTATATTTCAAGGAATTAAAATAGAAAGTGATGCAATTAGAGACCAATAACAAATTATTAATTAAGTCAAGGTCAAAGAGGAAGTCACAAGTGAAACTAGAAGATGTTTTCAATTAAAAAAAAATGAAAATACAAAGTATCAAAATTTATGGGATATAGCTAAAACATTGTTTTAAATTTATGGCGGTAAATGTTTATATTTGAAAAGGAAAAACATCTTAAATTGAGATTTGACCTTAAGAACCTAAAAAACGAGCAAATTAAACTCTAAGCAGAAAAGAAAATAAAGAATAAAATTCAATGAAATTGTAAGATAATTCAATGTAGTACAGAAAATACTCCCAGAAAATGATGCTAGAATGACTGGATATTTATATGTAGAAAAATAGTAAAACTTTACTTTTACCTCACACCATACATGAAAATTAACTTTAAATGTATCATAGATTTAACATAAAAGCTAAAACTATAAAACTCCTAAGAGAAAACAGGAGAAAATCTTCACAAGTCTTGCAGGTAGGCAAAATTTTTCTAGATAGGAAGCGACAAGTATGGACCATGAAAGTCAAAAGAAATTTTGCTCTTTGAAAGTCACTATAAAATGGAATGACAAGACACAGACTAGCATAAAATATGTCAACACACATATCTGTTTACAAATTATGCCTCAGGAAAAATTTTTAAAAATCCAAATAAATCTTGACAATATAAAATGATGATGATGATGATAATAATGATAATGATAATAATAGTAAATAATGTCTTGAGTTGTTAAAACAAGCACAGTAACCTTAAGTTCTTAAATAGATAAGGAACTGAATAAGTCAACATTTTCTAAGATCCTTGTATTGACTGCAAGGGAATTTTAAAAAACTGAATTTAGATTTTGATATGGTTTAAGATGGAAGAGTAACCACTTATATTTGAGAAGCAGAGTTTATAAGTTCCAAATTAGCATTATTTTTAAAAATTGAGAAAATATATTTAATTATCTCAAAAGTCCAGAAAGGAAAGAAAAATCTACAATGTGCAAGACAAAGAGTACAAAATCAGTCTAAGATTATTGGACTCAATTTTTCAAAATCAACTTTAATATACACATTAAAACATAAGGGTGTAAGTAAAATAATGCAATGAATTTTACCATGCAATTTATCACCAAAAGATAGTCATAACATTAATGTCATACAAAACAGACAATAAGGAATAAAGCATTACTAAAGATAAAGATGATCACTTCATGGTGAAAAAAATTCTATTCCTAGGAATATATCAATTCTTAATTTTAAATCTGGATGAACCTAATAACACATCAAAATATATAAAAACCTAGTGAAAAGGAATGAGATTTATATTCTTACCAAGTTGGTCAGGGTTTATATTCCAACAATAGAATATTTTTTCCTCCTAAAAAATTCTAACTACATTCTAGTAGAATCCAATTCTCTGATTTAAGGATTTTCCCTATTCACCTAATAACTAAAGCATCTTGTATTCACTTGGTTCCAATAACCAGTCACCTTCCTTTTCATAAAATCTGCACAGATGGAAAGTATACAGTGTATGTTTCACTCCATTTCTCCTACTAACTGTTAGCACAGCACATTTCTGAGTTAAATCCCTCTTTAACTGATGTTGCAGAAAAATTGTGACATGAAATGATCAATATTGTGTCACTAAAGTCTTAAGATGAAAAATGAAAGTTGAAATGTCTATTTTGGATTTAACGGTGAGCGCATTGACAAAAATTTAAAATGTTGATAAGAATAATTTTTCTTCTTTCTACCCTTGTTTTTGTAACAGGCTGATCTTCTATAAAACACATGATTTGCCAGAGTCCATACCATGTGTCCATATCATGTGTCAATCATAAAACAAAAACTCGATATGTGGGTGGTAGATAATCTTTAAATGACATCTCTGCTAGTGATGACATAAACCTGGAAATATTTGAAATTTTTGTTTGTCCTAAACTTTCCATGGTTACAATTTTTAAAAAGAAGTTATTAAAAATACATATAGCATGATTACAGAAATTTAACTCTGGCGATAGTTGTCTAGGTAGTTTTATGCCCTTTATATAGGAAACATTACTGAAAATTTGAAACATTTTAATAAACAAAATCTTCTAAAGGACCCTTAAGTCAAAAATTTTTTCCTGGTATATCTTTTGGTGAACCAAATAATTATTTAAATATAAGTGTCCATCCAATAATGCATATAATTTTGATGTTGGTATTTTTACATTACAATGCTAAAGACATATCAGTTACTGTAAACTATCAAAAGCTTACAGAATTATAAAAACAGAATTGAACATGAAAGTTCCTATGTTTAGTGATTTAAACATTTTCTGCACATTTGCAGAGATGGGAATCAGAAAGGCTTTTAGCTTCTCAACTAAACACTGAGTACAAGAAGGTATTATATAATTCAAAGCCTACAATTCTATGTACATCCAGATTACTCATAAGACAGAAAAATATTTCAGTCAAGCAAAGATTTAAAATTATCTCCCATGTGCTCTTAAGTATTTACCAGAAATTGTTTTAAAATCAAGTAAGGGAATAAGCCAAGAAAAAGAAAGGCATAGATCTATAAAACATCTAATTCACTTCCCCCTCCTTGATTTCTAAAGTTATATATTTAAGTTATCAGTAATTGGTTTGGTGCATGTACCAACAGTCCTCTGATCTATTCCCAGGAGAATGTACAGCTATTTACCAGGTTAACTGTACACTGGAGTAAATGGAGTATTTAGACCGTTTGAAGATTTTTGAATGATTTCTGAGCTGACACTGCTACCAGGAGATTTGAGACACCACCATGTTTCTCCAATTAGAGTAGAAGCTATGGAGGTGTTATATGGCACAAATTAATCTTACAGTGGTTCTGCTGAATACCTGTGTGTAGGGAAATAGAGATAAACACTCTAAATTAGTAACTGACATTTATTCACTGACCTATGAAGTAATAGCCAATAAAGGCCAAGTAAGAAGGGACAAATGGAAATGTTCCATCCTTTCAAAAAAATTAAGGAGATCTGAAACACAACCATGTTTTTCCAATTACAGAAGAAGCTATGGGGTAACAAGATATGGAAAAGTAGGATGGGGATCCCATGGTCAGAGCTAGAGCAACAGGGTTAGTTTGGAGCAGGAATGTGTAGGTCTGTGCAAGGATGGTCCTCAAGGAGTGGAAATAAAAGCTGATAGAGGTTTCGAACTTGTGTGTGGTCACACACTATAAGGTACAAATGTCAGATACTATTAGGTGCATTTGGGAAAAAGTTTAGTAAATGTATAGAAAGCAATTATTTACAACATAAAGCAGAAAATTATACAAGTTAGGAAACTTAGGTATAGCACATTCCTTGAATCAGCATGGAACAATATTTTCATAAATATGCAAACACTGACTATTGATTTAACTATAAATTGTGATATAGTTTTATGGAGAGGAAAATAAGCAAGTGGTAAAGAGCTAAATTTTTAACTGTTCCAAAGAGAAGTCTTAGGCAATATCTAAAAATAGAAGTGAAAGCCTATCATTTAGAAAAATTGAGTTACATACAAATAAAAAAAACTAGGAGTTGCAAGTGATTGCCTTTATAAAATGTATAGAAAGGTTGGATTTATTAATTGTACAATTATTTGATAAAAGTAAAATTAAAATAAACAAAAGTTATTTTCCCTACTCCATTTACACTCTCCAGAGGCAACCATTGATAACGATGTTGATTTTATACATTCTTATGCTTACTATTAAACTTTTAATAACTTACATTGTATATTTTATCAGAATTTGAGATGCTATATTGATTCTCGTATGTGAAATATGAGGAATTTGGTACAGTTAGGCTACCTTCCAATTCTACTCCTTCTCAATTTTTATTACATTTTTATTTATTCATATATTCAAAATACATTATTGAGCTCCTACTATGTTCTAGCCACTTAGGGTATGTAAATGAACAAAATAAAGATCCCCAGTATTGTGGAATTTGCATTCTAAAAGAAGACAAATATATAAACAAATAAATACTGGATTAAGTAAATAACATACTGTGTTAGAAAATAAGACTGTGTCATTGTCAGGCCATAGATGCTGTAACTGCTTGATCATCATTATTGCTGGGTACAGACCCACCAAGAAATGCCCCGAAGAATCTCCTGGCTTTCAGACTCATTTCTCTGCAGTCATTTTATAGCATCAACCATGGCTCCTCATAGCACCCAGAGTCAATCATCTTGGCCAAAATGCTAACTCTTTTCTTGGCCTGATGGTCCATTGGCATGACAAGTTTAAAGTGTCCAGGTCGCAGTCATACTTACAAGTTCAGTAGAACCCCCACTGTGTCCTGTGGTAGAAGCATTCTTCTGGGAATCCAGAAATGGCTATGACTGCAAGC
This sequence comes from Pteropus medius, assembly GCF_902729225.1. NCBI lineage: Eukaryota > Metazoa > Chordata > Mammalia > Chiroptera > Pteropodidae > Pteropus > Pteropus medius. Next base: position 20,149,505 of record NW_024352785.1, on the reverse strand, counting down.
ACAAGAATAGCAATTCTGTAAGTAGGTCACCCCAGGGGATGGTGAGAGGAGCCAATCTCACTACTACCCCTTGTTTCCCAAAGCAATGTATTCTTAATAGGAAAGTACCACTATCATATTGGCAATTGGTCCAGGACATGTACCACAGCCTGTGGGACAGCAATCTAAACCATTAGAGTTTTATCCTCAAGCTAGTTTCTTACCTGAGCCAATAACAGGCTATTCTAGGTCTACCATTCTAGGTCATGAAGTATATGGAAAGATAAGTTGATTCCATGGTCATGGGCCAATTTTCAAACCTGACATAAAATAAGTTTCTTTGTCTGAGACTATATTGTATAGAATATACATGACAATAGTTCAGGTACTCTAAATCCTGGAAAAGTTGAGTTTGCAGAGGTATTTTGAGCAGGCAAGAATAATACATATCCTTATAAGGATGAATTGCTGCCCCTCGATGATGGAGATCAAACATAATCTGCCGCTAAGTGTCTGGGGTAAGTCCTAGAAGGATAGTAATTCTTCAGGGATTGGTACTGGTCTCTGTTACTAATGCATTGGCAGTTGCTAGTTAAACTTTGGTAAGAGGGAGTCTCTGCTATTAGCCATCACAGGCATTCAAGTCATGGGTAGCACACTACACCAACACTGGAGTAGCCAAGAACAAGGCTGGCTGATCTCACAGAACAAGTCGTTCTATCTATCCATTTACTGATGACTTCTTTGTAGCAGAGGCTTTTGTCAGACATTACCATGAGGCACAAAAATCTATGTCTTGTAATCACTCCCATAAGACCAGCCACAGTCTAATTTCCTAGATAGCCTAGACTCTGAATTTCCAATTTTACTCCTTCAAGGCTTCTGACCAACCAGCCAAGCCACTAGTTACTTTTCATGTGTCCACATATATCTATACCTTATGCCACTTCATCCACGCAAAGTGAACTTTCTAGTGTACAGGTTACAGTTTTGCCTCCTAGTGGAAGTTCCCTTTTCCAATGGTCTAAGTGGTACCATAGTTCATTTATGGCTAACACCAACATGGTGTTTAATTCGTGATCTCAGAATTGTTTCTCTCTCTTTTAGTTGATCACAGGATGTCATCTAGAAATAGGATGATCTCATATCCCAGTTTGCCTGGGATCATTCTAGTAAATGCCATATATCCAAGACTAATTATTAAAATAGATGTAATAGGATTCAGATCATGATAAGTTGCTGTTGCATAGTCATTTGGTGTTTAATGGTCAGGCACTCAGTCTTTATCAAGCTCCAATAATGTTCCAGGAGTTATTTTTGTAATGGTATTTCTCTGCTGCAGAAAAAAGATCTTGTCTAGAATTCTAGAAGTCTTTGCTGCATCTCTCTATTGGGGAATACCATGCTACCACAAGCACCTTTTCTATGACAATCTCTAACACCGTCAGACATTCAAGGGCACACAACCTGTTGTAGACCCTTCTTCTTACCCTGTGCCCCACTCTAACTTGACAATCTTCTAAGTTACTCAATAAGTGGGACTGAGCATTATAGCCCAGGGCAGTATATTTTGTCATGCTATTAGTGGTGAGTAGTAGGGATAATCTGTCAACCTACAGACTTCACTGATACAGCTGGCCCCTGAATCTCATGTGGTTTTTTTACCCACCCTCTTGAATACATGTGCCTTCCTAGTACTTCTAGAATATTTCTAAAATACTTGCCACCTCATGCTACCTGGTCCGATTAGCATGATGCCATCAATATAGTATTTACCAGCATAATGTTCTACAGAATATCAAGATGACAGAGGTTCCTGCACACTTGTCATGACATAAAACAGGGAGAATTATTATAACCCAGAGCAGGAGTATAAATGTGTCTTGCTTCATTTCCCATGTAAATGTAAATTGAGGTTGATTCTTCTTACAGGAATTGAGAACACATTCAACAGATGAATAGTACATTCCAAATGCTAGAGGCTTTGTTAATCTGTTTCAGTGAAAATATCAGGTCTGTCACAGCAGCTGGGACTAAAAACACTCCTTGGATCAGTGTATAGGCATATATCATCACCTACCAGAATTAATCTGTTTTGGAGGGGATTGAAAATAGGTGAATTTGCAAATAGGTGTATTGGGAACCACTAATCCTATATCTTTTCAGTCTTTGAAGATTGGTGTGATCTCTTGAAATTCCTGGTAAAAAGTGATTATCCTTCAGATTTAATTTTTTTTGGAAAGATGGAAAGTTTTTCATTTGACTCTTCTTATGTGGCTCTCATTGGCTATTACTTCGTAGGTCAGTGAATAAATGTCAGTTACTAAGTTAGTGAGTGTATGCCTATTTCCCTGTACAGGGGTACCGAGTAGAACCACTGTAAGATTAAGTTGTGCCAGTACTCCATTTAATACCTCCATAGCTTCTACTCTAATTGGAGAAACATGGTGGTGTCTCAGATCTGTTAGCAGCGTCAGCTCAGAAATCACATACAAGAATCCTCAGTCTAAATGTTCCACTTACTTCAGTGCATACTTAAGCTGGAAAACAGTTGAACATTCTTTTGGGAATGGATCAGGGAACCAAACATATGTACTTGTGGTTTTGCAAGGTTTTTCGATAAGGGTCTTCAATCAGTGGGTTCTGGATTATTGAAATGGCTTTGATCTGGAAACTGAGTGAAGAACTGTGACTGTTTTCATTGCAGTGGCTGACATAAGTCATTTGCTCACCAAGTTTTGATTTTTTTTTTTTTTTTTTTTGGTCAGACAAGCCAAGTCACATCCAAACTAGTCCTTTATCTATCTCACCATTTGTATACCAACATCTATTTGCTATTTACAGATATCTGGGGGTCAAAGCACTCTTAAAGTAATTATGTCTACCTTGCTTCAGATAGTTAAGTGCCACTAGCTGGTTTCTGCAATTCCTGGATAACTTCCTTGCCTTTGTACTAGGAAAGCCACGCCTCTCCTAGAGTCAGACTAGACAGTAGGGAAAAGCCACCAATAAACTTCTCAAAGATGCTAGTTTCTCCCCTAGATATTCCATTGCCTTAGTGAGTCAAATCTGTGCAATGCAGTACAGTAGATGGAATTTGGGCTTTGTAAATATATGGGTCTTGTTTCAATAGTGGCTCAGCTATTTACTAACTATGACATTAACTTCTCTGAGCTTGTTTGCTCAGCTGCAAATAAGGAGATAAAAATATCTACCTTGCAGGGTTGCTTTTAAGGTTTAAGAAACTAGCACAATACTACGACATGTGTGCACTCCCAAAAATGTTTCTTTCCTTTCTCTCCTGTCATCAGGAACACTGTTAACACCTCCTCACTGTCCATACTCACGTTTTCTGTCTAAGTTTTACCCACAGTTCTCAAAAACAGTGAAGGCATTAAGCAATGTCAATAATTCCTTCTTTTCCTGGTGTCTTTTTCCAGGTCTTCTGCCACCCCCGATTTTTACTAAGAATACAGAAAAATATGTGACATTTGTAATGAAGGTTTATCCTACAATTTTTAGCTAAAATAAGAAAATTAAGACATTGTCAGGATTTTCAGAAATTGCAAAAGCTTACATATATTATATATATTCTAGAAAATCACAATATTTTTCTGGTTAAGAAATAGGCAGTATTAAAATTGAAAAGAGTTTTATCTTCTTAAGAGTATTAATTCAAATGGAGATCTTTTTCTAAATACCATAATTCACAGAGATTTTTATGAAATCATACTAATTTGGCACCGAGGATAGAAAAGTATGGAAACTATGGCCTGAAACTTTTAAATACCCAGTTCTGGTTTTTTCACATAAGTCCCCATTGACAGTTCTTTAAAAATATACCCACCTCCTGTTTTTGTAAAGGTTTATTGACAGTCACACCAGTACCTTTACTTATCGTCCATGGTTGTTCTTGGGCTACAAAATCAGAATTGAATAGCTGTGACAGAGACTGTCTAGCCCAGCAGTCCCCAACCTTTTTGGCACCAGGGACCAGTGCTCCTATGAGAATCTAATGCCTGATGATCTGAGGTGGAGCCAAGGCAGTGATGCTAGTGCTGAAGAGCAGCTGCAAATACAGATGAAGCTTTGCTTGCTGGCCTGCCACTCACCTCCTGCTGTGTGGCCTGGTTCCTAACAGGCCATGGACCGGTATCAGTCTGTGGCCCAGGGGTTGGGGACCCCTGGTCTCGTCCATCTGGAAAACCTAAAATATTTACTCTGGCCATTTACAGAAAAAAGATTGCCAATCTCTAACATAGATCATGAGGGATGCCATAGATGACCTTGTTCAAGTTCACATTACGTATATTTAAAGCAACAGCAGCAGGACATAGACATTGCTGAATAAATCTGAATTAATTGAGTGAAAGCCTATCTTTAGCTTCTTATTTTCTTTCTTGTACTTGTAACATTTTGAATCTATATGAATGGTCGTCTTCCTAAAGGTGAACCAAATACTGAGTTCTTCTCAAACACTAACATCGATAATTACAAATACTAGTCTTCCAGCAGACTAAGAAGTTATCTTAAACATTGTTTTGCAATCCTAAATACTATATGTGAAAACTATAAATAAATGGCTAATTCTATATAAAATTTCTAAAGCATGCTTAACAAAAGTTCTAGAACACAAATTTCCCTTTTAAGATTGTCACGAGCAAACTATGTAACCTCAGATTAAAGACCATACTATGTAAGCTTCGGCCTTTTCCATTCCTAGCCAAAGTTCTGAAATTTAACAGTAGACAAGGCAAACAGTGTAAAAGTTTCAGCATCGCAACAATAAAGCACAGAAGCTGACCACACATATTGCTTTGTTACAACAGAATGCAAATAATTCATGGCAAATGCTTACTCTCATTTTCATTAATCATGCTCTGAAACATACTGGTAAGATTCTCATTTTGTTAAGAATGAATAAAAATGATGAAGCGGTGCCTTGTCACTCTGATTTTCTTGGCTGAACTTGGCTTCTATTAATTTTTTTTATAGGGAACAGGCTCTGGTTCTTTCCATCGTCAGTAGGTTGTTAATCCCTTGGAAAGATCCAGTTTGATTTCTATCTGCATAATCTCACTGGTTTTAATCTCATTCTCTAAAAACACTTTTCCTAGAACACACACCCTTACTAAATCCAAAACCATTTGTTCTTGGCATTGTTTATTAGGTCTTTTTCTACCACCCTGACTTCTTCATTCCTTCTTCTCTGCCTACCCTCCCTCCCTTGCTTGCTAAAATATTACTTGGAATAGATAGCATCTGGAAAGAGAAGAAATTGCTGAACAAGTCAAAACCCACATCTAATACCAAGTAGAAAAACATCCCTGACCCACGACTAAGCTGATTTGCTGATAATCTTGCAAAGTTTAGGTTGTCTGGAAAGTGCTTCTGCACATGTGTGGTAGAGAGTTCTACCCCTATAACCTAGCCCCATTTTCTGCATCCTCAGTCAAGGCTTTGCCTACTGTTGTCCAGTTCAATCACACTGCTAGGATTCCTAGAGCACTAAGACCTACTATGACCCTCCCCATCCTTCAACTCCTCCTCCCCAACTCTTATCCATTCCACATACCCACTTGATTTCTGTAACTGTCTAAATCCTACCTTGTCCTCAAACCTCAGCTTGGCATAACACTTTCTCTGATTCCTCCAGTTTGTAAATTTTCCCTATGAAAGTCCTATAGCACTATCTCTTCCACCCCTCAGACACTACATGTGCTAACTTATAACTTTATTTCTCTTTTCCAGCATATTGTCTTATTTCTGGTGTGTTGTCCAATGTCTTCCCCAATATTCACAGCAATTCCCAAAATGACTCCAGTCTTTCCTGAGCACATTAATATCCCTAGTCCAGTCACCATCATGGCTTGATCACACTGGTTCATGCTCCCACTCCTCGAGCAGGGGAAGTTGGGCCACATGATTGACAGCCCAACCAAAATCAAGTGGAAATACAGAAGCTAAGCTCACAAAGGGAAAAAGGATGTAGGTCAGGCAAAAATTTCAAATGTTAACCGCACGAATTAAGTTTCAGTATTAAGCAATTAAATCTTTCACTGTTTGAAATTAAATCACTATGACCACTGGAATTAAGAACTAACTAAGAGAATTTTAATGCACATTCTTCAAAAACACAAATAAATTCTCAGGCAACCAGGAAATTGGTTCAAATGATTGATGGCTTTTTAAGAGATAAGTATGAAGATAACATGATTCCTTTTTGTAAGTAGCTTCCCTGCCAAGTATTATGTAGTCTAATCAACCTCTGAACCCACAATCTTTCTTGAGCCTAAACTTAGAAAATTTCTCAGTGAAGGACTGGAAAATATGGTTTCATAGAAGAGGCAGCTTTAGTTTGAATACAGAGGGAAAAGGAAGTGAATTCGTTTAAAACATCTTTTAAAAGAATGCTCTCTTATGTAAACATGAGGACTAAGTAATGCTTAAAGGTCTGAAGTGGACTTTATTTGCTTGCTGAAAGTGATAGCATGTATGGAGAATATGATTAAGCTGGTTGGTAAAAATAGGATCTACCTCCACTTTATGCCAGGACTGTGGAAGGGCAGAGTCTGAAAAATCTGCATTGAACTAGAACAGCATCTCAAAATAAGTCAGAAATCATAAAGACAGCTCAAGCCTGGAAATTCAGACACCTATCTTAAACAACTAGTCCATTAGTGTGTTGTCTGAGCCTGTAGTCTGCAAAAAAAAATGAGAATGATATATGTTTTAATTCTTTTAATATTTTTTTACATAGCAAACAACATAACATAAGCACTTAATTTTTTTTTTTGCTAAAAGATGATTGCTTGGTTAGTATTTTAATATCAAGAAGAAACATATTAAAAAGCTTTTAAAATGTTAAAAATTTAGGATATGGCCTTGACTTACTGCAAAATGAGAGTGAGAAATACCCATAAAGTAAATGGAAATTTATCTTCACCACCACTTATAAACAGGACTACTATATACAAGTTTGAATCATGGAAATGTGTTACCCAAGATCGACAAATTTCTAGGGACTATTGACACATACTGAAAACAGCAAACTTTTCTCAGCCTCCAGGATCTGGAAGTTAGGGAGAAAAATCATGCATTGAAGTTAAAGGAAGAGGTGAATAAACTGCCTGTGAAATTTAGTCAGCTGCCCATGGTTCGCAGTTAGGTCTGTGTGGGATCATTCTTGCTTAGCCTGATCAAATATTAGCTAAAAGAAATAGGGAAGTTTTTTATCAGAGGCCAGGAGACAAGAAGATACAAGTCTCAGAGTCTTTTCAAATTCAGTGTAGTCCTATGTGTGTAAAGTGCCCAGGTAGCATTCTTTATGCCACACCACAGTTCAAGTTTTGTTTTTTTTTTTCCTGAGTAATTTGGCTCTACTAAGCTCCAAGCATGGTGAAAATGTTCCTTGCAGCCAAATCTTGTTCTCTGGGAGAAGATATCACAGGTAGGCAGGATCTAGCTTATGAAAAGACTATATTTTAAGTGTTCCTTGGAATATAAATAGTTTAGTCCTTGGAATTTATTCTCACAGAAACCATGCTGTGAATGAGATTCATTCCTCTTACAAGTTTTCAAAAGTCTATTTAACCTATATTGTTCTAGAAGCATGGTTTCAGTGGCACTATTTTAATTAGTTATCTATCACTCAATCTTTTTTTTGAATATCAATTTTTTCTTTTACATAGTTGCAGAGGTATACTGTGATATAGAGTTTATAGTATCTGAAATTATTTTTCCCGTCCTGCTAGTAGACTGCCTTTGCCAGGGAAGATGATCACAAAAACAAGAAGTGAATATACCTATATTGACACCTATACTTATATCTATTTATCTAAATATTCGGAATCTCAACTCAAGGCTCTAGAAACACAAATGTACTCAAGTCTACATCCCACCCACTTGTTTTCCTGTTCTTCCTTAGCAATGACAGTCTATGAGCAGAATGGAAAAGATACTCCCAGATACTATAAACATTGTACTGCACTGTAGCTCTACAGTCACGTGAAAGAAAATAACTTATCAGTCATCTTGTTCAGGTGTCCCATCATGCTGGAAGCCAGAAGATTAAGTGCAACATGGCATTTTATTAGACCTATATAGCATTTTGAAATACCATGTATTACTGATTGACATTTAAAAATTGGATAAATCTCACATACAAATCTAGATGTCTACTCTTAATAATTTGGAAGACTGACGAGAGCAAACCCATGTTTCGAATACTCTTGAATAGGTGAATGGCTGTTTAGCATTTACTAAATGGCTGTTGTGCTGTCCATGGTGGTGCCTCCCTCATGGTGCCCCTCTCTCCACTGTTCCTCCTTGTTCTGCAAAGGCAGCTTTCCCTGCATTTATGTTCACAGACTTCTCTCTGGATACATTGACTTGCCGACCTGATTCTATATGTTCTGAATTGAAAAACAAGTGGTAGTTCCCCCAAAAGAAGAAGTGAGAGACTCTGGCCTCAGAGTTTTCCCTCCTGTTCACAGGCACAGGCCATTTCCAGAAGTGTATCATTTGGAATGTCTCATACTGCCTAACACTAGGTGTGCAGTAAAACTTGAAAACAACTTCGCTTATTTATTAGGCTTGCAAGCAAATGAGAAAAATACTTTAGAAATTAACACACTGTATCCTTAGTTGTTTTACAAACAAGGACACAAATAATTGGAAAACATGTATTTCTAGATATCCGACATTCTATTTGTACACTTTGATATATTTTCTATTTTTGTCAACGCTTTAAAAAGTTAGTTTTTTAATCTTTAGAAAATAGAAAACATGGAAATGGTTATATCTAACCCCAAATCCGGTTTGAAGTGGCTTTAGGCCCTCGTGATGTCCATCACACCTTCCAAGCTGATGCTCTAAGTCATAAAAGTGTGTTTACCATGCAAACACATATCCAAAAGGACCCTTCTGCCTCCCCATCTTCAAAACAGATTAATATTCTAAGACTCTCACATGTAGAAATTCTGGAGCCTCCCTTTAAATGATATTTAAACAAACCAAATGAAAAATAAGCTTTCCTCTCAGTTAAACCCCCAGTCCTCCTGTGAGGCAAACACTACTGACATACTCTTTCTACTTTTCTTGAAACTTTTTTATTATCGTTATTATTATTATTAAAAGCAGGATCAGTATATTACTGGTATAATTCAGACAATAAATTGTAGTTTCTATTAGTAGCTGATTTAATATTCCCTATAAATTTTCACCAGCTAGATATTAGGAAAAAACAATTTTAATCTGAATTCTCTTATTTGAACAACCTCTTTTGGTATCCCAGGCTATTGAATAAAAAGTCAATTTTTTTTCTCTCCTTTGCCCTTGGCTTTCCCAAGATGTTTCCTGAGTGTTTGTTCTCATGACTGCGAGGTAAAGGTATCGCACATGTGTATTCTTGAATTGGAGACATAGAATATCTCTAGCTCTTTACCCACATGACTATTATCATCGGCTATGGTGTGATTCTTCCCACAGGTATAGATATTACTAAGTACATACCACACAGCAAAGAATTTTGTAGGCATTGGGCCGAAGTGGTAAATAAAACCCAAAATTCTAACTTTCAGAGTATACATTCTAACCAAACAATAAAAAAATGAATAAAATAGATTATTCACTTATTATAAGTTCGATAGAAGAACAAAAAGTAGGCAAGAAGATGGGGAGGGGACTATTATTAAAAGGTCATCAGGAAAGTCCCTGCTGAGCAGGCGACATTATAGTAAAGATGTGAGGCCATATACCACGCAGGCCACCTCCAAGCCTGTACATCCCAAGCTAAGACTGGTTTTTACATCTACTAATTATTGAAAAAAAATCAAAAGAATATTTTTTGCCATATGAAAATTATATAAAAATTTCAATATCAATGTCTATAAAGTTTTCTTAAAACACAGTCATGTCCCTTTTGTGTATTGTTTACTGCTGCTTTCACACTATAATTGCAAAGTTGAGTAGTTGCAACACAGGTCTGGTCTGCAAAGTTGAATATATTAACTCTTTGGCCCTTTACAGAAAAAGCTTGCTGACTTTTTAACCTATAGAAAGAATATTCCAGGAGAACTTTTTAATTTTTATGCCATTTGTTAGTACCTACAGGCTTTCAAGTTAGAGCTTTATTATAGCTTTTATCCTTTGCTATTTACCTATATTAAGATAATTTAATGTTTTGCCTTAATTAAGCTTTTGATATTAATATTATGATCCATAATTTAGTATTGATTGCATTTAACTGGTATGTCTTTGCCAATCCGACCTTTCATCCTTTCTAATTCAGGTGTCAATGCCCTTGGGCCAAAGAGATCAGGAACCCACCTATTGTTAAACAAAGTTAGGTTTATAATTCATTGCAATGGGTAGACCACACACCATAAAAAACCATGGAGTATCTCACTAAGAGGGTGTTATATGGTTTGGGTTTGTGTTAGGTAGTTTGGAAGAGGGCTCGGGAAAGTAAAAGGCTAAAAATTAGATGATGTCATAAAATGTAAGAAATTTTATGATGATATCTTTAAAAGTCTATGAAATGAGAAGAATGAAACAAGGCTAACCTAGAATTGGTATAGCCTCAGCAGTCACTCATATTACCCAAATTAACCACGGGAGGGGTATATCTGAGCATATTTGTGGTTTGGGCAATCTTCTCTTTCTTATCTGTGTTCAGACAGGACTACAGAGTGGCTTGTTTATCTTGGCCATTATGGTGACAGAGAGACTTTCTTTTGTTCTGTGAAATGATTAATGTCCAATTGCAGACTACTGTGGGCTACTAGTGAGGACAGGCCGAATCCTCCTAGCAATCCTAAGCCTAGGTGGTATAGAAAGAAGGTAACCAAGAATTCTTTATCCAAACTATTCTTCAAAAATAAAGGCAAACTAGAGATATTTCCAAATAACCAAAGACAGAGAATTCACTGCTAGCAAACCTGCTTAACAAGAAATACTAAAAGAAATCCTTCAGTGTCCAGCATTCAGTGCTTTCTTGTATATTGTATATACCTCAAGAAAATGTTTGCTTTCTCCATTAAGAGTTTACTGTGCACTAATTTTCACGAGTCTCACAATCGACCTATAAAATTAACAACTACCATCATCACAATTTTACTGATGAGGAAACCAAGAATCAAAAAAATCAAAGTATTTGCCAAAGATCACTCAGTTTGTAAGTGAGTGGTAGAGTTATTACTTTATTCCAGGTCATTCTGACTCCAGGCCTAGCCTCTTAACTATTATATTCTACTGCATCCACATCGAATGCCTGCCTTCATAGGTGTTTCCTCTTTTTGGAATCTCTCCTCTTCGTCAATCTTCTCCAGGTTAACTTTAGTCTAAATAGGCATGTCCTTGGCCTTATGTACCATATCTGTTTGCTCTTGGTTATAGGTGGTCTGCAACTTTAAATATTACATATGTCTTGCATTTCCAGCACCTAGTAAAGTCTATTTCCAGCACCTGGTCTATTGAACATGATCAATAAATATCTGTTAAATTAAAAAATGAAAAAACAAAAAGAATAGAAGTTCATTTTTAAGAGCCTCTGGAGTCTATATATTTGAATCTTTTTGGTGGGTAGTGCACTTCTCGGCGCACAGTAAATACTCAGTAAAGGTAAACTGCTGGCTGACTGCGCTCCTTGTACTTAAATGTACTAGTGCATATAGATGCTATTTTCTTTTAAAAAGTCCTATAAATCATTTAGTTTCTCTTGGACATCTCCTCTTTAGTCCATGAATGTGCAAAGCAGTGGTTAGGCAAGCAATGGTTATACATTAAAAAGTATTCAAAGACTAGAGTTACTTTTCTTCTGACTCAACCAATGTGGGGTTTTGGCATCTTACACCACATGCAAATGAAATAACTGAAAATGGTCAAAAAACAATTGAACATATTAACAATGGGAAATTATTTAATATTTGAGTATTATTCGTTTAAGTTCCAACATGGTGACCACCATTGTTACCAGTAAGAAAACATCTTGAAATAAATGCCTGGGTAACAAGAGAGAAAGAGGAAAAAAAGAGAAAAATTGTTGTGGCCTGTATAGAATAGACCAAACCAAGTATTCTCTTAAAGGCTGTTTATTAGCCGGTGGCTGTCCTGTACAAAGGAGCAGCCCCGAAATGCCAAGATACAAGGTTTTTAAGCTCTAAATCCCATTCCTCATTCTGTCTTAAACACAAAGGTCCATCTTTCTCCTATTCACTACCTGTCAACCCACTGGTCAGGTGTGCAGGCGGGGAGTACAGAAGCAGAAAGCCAGTTGTTAGAATGTTATGTTCCTATGGGTGATTGCCTATGTTCCCATGGGCAATAGCCAGTGTTCCTATGGGCGATGGCCAAACAGTAATTTTCAGCTTATATACAATTGATTATTTTTCATGCCACGCAAGCAAGCAGGGTTACACAGGCTAAAATTGGCAGTTAGCGTATGAGCTCATTGTTACAAGTTTCATGATTAACAGAATGCGTTTAGGGGTTCCAGAAACTAGGCCTAAGGTATAGACTTCCTTTGTCCAGTTTCAGGTTTTAATTATTCTTTAACTCTTTCACATTTCAGCAGGCTGTCACAAAATGATATTTGCATTTACATAGCATTGTACCCTTCCCATAATGATTCACAATCATTCTGTTTCCACACTTAATGCGACACAAGCCAGGACAGTTATTATCCTAGCTTTGGTTACAGTGTTAAAGACACGAGACTAAATTATTTTTTGCAAAGTGATGAAGCCAGCAAGTAATATAGCTGAGACTAGGTATCAGGTTTTCTGAATCACAACTTAATATTCTGACACATTTGAATATTGCTACACTTGCAGCCAATTAGTCATTGTTTTGTGATCGGGGGTATATTTGTTAAACAGTGCTACCACCTGCTGGTAAATTTTCCAATAGTTCACATATAGCAAATCCTAAAATAGCAAAAAATTAAAAGAATAACCAATTTGTTATTACGACAATTTATCTACTGCACTCTCTAATTGTACTTCCAGTTGTCCTGTCATGTCTGCTTAGGTACTCCTTTATAAAGTAGCCAAATGAATCTTGCCAGATTGATGTCTAAACATTTCTTTTCTCAAAAATGTATAATTACATTACTTTTCTCTACTTTCTTGAATATGAATATTTGAGATAGCATTTTACTGAACTTTTATATAATATAATTTCAAATTTGATGCCTTCCAATAATGTAAACCAGAAATCCCTCATTCCATGTGCACGTAAGACTCATCTGGTGAAGTTACTTAAAAACACACATTTCTACCCAGATTAAATATTGTTTCTAGGTATGTCCGTGACAGTGTTTCCAGATGAGATTAACATTTGAATCAAAGGACTCAGTAGATCCTCCCTGAAGTGGCCAAGTATCACTAATCCATCAAGGGCGGGAATAGAACAAAAGGCAGGAGGAGGAGGGATTCCCTCCCTTTTCCCTGCCTCGCCAATAGAGCTCCTCCTACTCCCACATATATATCTTATCGGTTTTGTTTCTCTGGAGAACGCTAATATACTAGACTTCTCTCCTGAATATTCTAATTTTCTCATTTCTGGGATGTAGTCAGGAAAAAATATTTTTAATGAGCACCCCAAGTGATTCTCATGAGGAAAGTTGCAAGGCTTTGATTTAAGCAAGTGATTTATTCTGGTTCTGTCCATAGTGGGCTCAGTGAGTCTGATTAGGTCAAAGGACTTTTCTAAAACTCAGTTCTTTATAAAAGAAATATGGAGACTGCAGCAGAATCCAATCGCTAGCTATTCTCTAAGAAACTTCCATTGTATACATCCTATGTCTGAAATAAAAACATGTGGGCAGTCATAAAATTTATCTATGGAAGACAAACCCATATGTGGTAACTGAATTTTCACAAATGTGACAATTGGAAAAACCTTGTTTTAGTATTTAGTCAGTAATGTTTTCATTCCAATTATCCCACTGTACCATGAGAGCTGCCAAAAAACATTAACCTTATAAAATTAAGAAAGAAAAGAAAAAATCTGTCAATATCAGTGGGTTTAGGAAAGAATTAAAGCATTTTGTATTAGATGTTTTGTCATAATCCTTTACCCACTCAGAGTCTAATTGGATAATGCCAAAGCAGAAAGATAACCAGGAGAGACTGTTAAGAGATTCTTGGCTGTAATTGCATTAGTTTACAGCCTCCAGATGCTGAAATCCAATGCCCCATAATTAAGAGAAAATTAGTGAAAAATTAGCCTTATTTAGAGAGTGTTTGACATGTAAATGAATGATGTTAGAAGTAGAATCTGGTTGAAGACAGATTGACCTGGGTAAAGGGAAATGAAGCTAGTAGGTGCCTTACAGACCTATTCCCTAACCCATCATGAACTTGTAAAACCAGTACTGGCATCATACAAGATATTTCAGTGAATGAAACCATCTGTGACTCATTAAAACAGAGGATGAGATTAGAGAAGCTCTATGAATCCCGCTCCTCACTCTTTTGTCCTGACTTACCAGCACTTAGTATCACGTAGAGCTAAACCTTCCATGTGGTAAACAGGCAGATTCTCCAAGAATGGGCTGCCTAGGCCTGAGGTAGCTGGTCAGGAACTGGCTTTGCCATTTCTTGCATAAGATTTTTTTATTCATAGACGTGCGTTCATCTGGTCATTAATAAATCCTCCTCCTCATCCTCCCCTATATTATATATCTCTACAGGAATTGGCTTTGCCATCTCATGCATAAGATTTTTTTATTCATAGACATGCGTTCATCTGGTCATTAATAAATCCTCCTCCTCATCCTCCCCTATGTTATATATCTCTATCTGTTATACAACCTCAAAGCTGCCCTTCAGTTTAGCCAGACTTTATGTATGAAAAAATGTGAGCTGTGATAGAATAGCAGAACCAGGATAGTCTCACACAACAGCTAGTCCAATCATTTTTCCTATTGACTAAAGGACTCCACTGAACTGCTTAATTGAAAGTGACAACAGAGTGTAGTATACTTTGAAACTTGGGTATGTGCCAACTAGAACATCAAACTGTGCCCTGTCTGGATGGGAGTGGTTCCTTGGGCACATAACACCAAACTCAGGGGAATTAACTTTATTGAATGGTCTCAAGTACTAAAATTCAAGAAAAATATCTCCATTTGAATCACAGAAGAAAAAATAATCTCTTGATCTTTATTCCATATTCCTACTAAATATATTATCTAAATTTAGAAATGATAGGCAGATATTTCTAATTTTATAGTGGAAAAAAAACCCCATCTTTTTATATCACTTGCCTATTTTAAAACCCTTCCACAGATCTCCTTTATCACAGTAAGTAGCAGTAAATTTGACCATACCTCAAACCTAGCAATCTTTATTTATGCTTCTGTTTTTCTCACTTTGAAAGTCCAATCCATTTCCAAGATTCTCATTTCTATTTCCTGAATGTCTTTGAATCTGCTCAGTTCTCTCCATCTTCAGTGCTATCTAGTAACCTAAATTCATTTGACCAAGAATATTAAAATAGCCTAAGAAATCTTGTATTTAGTCTCATTAATCCTGTATTCTGAACTCAAGACTATCTTTTCAGAACATAAACAAAATATTGATATTTTGTGCTCTGCTTGAAATCCCTCAAATCTTTAATTTCCCTTAGGAGCTTGCTATTTTAAATATGGACCATGGACCTGAAGTAACAGCAACACTTAGGATATTAGAAATGCAGAAAAGCAAGCTCAGTTCTAAATCTAATAAATAAGACTCTGCACATTGTAACAACATTCCTAAGTGTTTTGAATGCACATTAAAGTGTAAGAACCACTGCATTAGGATAAAATCCAAACTCATTTACATGGCTCACAAGGCCCTTCATGAACTAGTCCACTTACCTTTCTTACCGTTTTTCTTGACAATCCCTATCCATCCAACCTATAAAGATGCTTTTATGTCTCTTCCTCCTAGATTTTCAAATTGTACTTTTCAAAATCCTTCTTTCCCACAGCACCCCAACTCCTTCCTGGCTGACCCCTACTTGTTCTTTAATTATTCTCCCATGAAACTTTCTTTGGTAGATTGAGATAGGTATTTCAACTAGGTACAGTAATGACACTTTATAGAGCTTCTCTCACTATTGTAATGGTCCATATCCTCCATTACTGTAAGCAATCTTGAAATAGAAATCCAGTTTAAGCTATTTATTGTTGTATATCCAACACCAAAAATTAGCACATGTTAAATGTATAATATTTACTCAATAAATGTTGAGAAAAAAAGATACCTGGTCGCCTAGTTGATTTTTTTTCCCTTCCCAGCCAAACTATGCAGAATAGTAACTTTTTTTTTAACGTCCAGAAAACCTAATTCTGGAAACCTAGGCTGAATGTAGTAGAAGGATGTACTCAGACATTCACTTGGACACAGTTGGGGAAGAGGAGGCAATCCAGAAGGCAATATTTCAGGAAGAAGATAAATCCAAAGCCTCGTAAACTGTCTAGGAAGTTGTTAATCTGAAAGTGACAGTCAACATGAGAGATCTAGGTGTGTGTCAACGGGGAAGACACTGAGTAAATCAGAGGAGAGCAAGAGGGCTTGAAGTAGGACAGAGAATCTGGAAAATTTTACAGAGTCAAAGAATACAGCTTGTAAAGCGAAGTCTGTGACCTTAGGAATGATGGCACAAGGAGTAAATAAAGAACCAACTGTTCAAAATTTTATACTTTT
This sequence comes from Pteropus medius, assembly GCF_902729225.1. Classification (NCBI taxonomy): domain Eukaryota; kingdom Metazoa; phylum Chordata; class Mammalia; order Chiroptera; family Pteropodidae; genus Pteropus; species Pteropus medius. The sequence goes on along the minus strand of NW_024352785.1, from coordinate 20,132,829 downwards.
TGTTCTTACAAGGATATTTCTTCTTCCCTCTCTTATTCACCTACAAATAATTTCCACTACTTAATGCAGTGGAGGATTTTACACTCCATGTGATGACATTTGCATTTTTAAAAGCTGTTATACTTTATATAGCTGCTATGTGGATGCTAGGAGATCAGTGATAGTAAACAGAGCAAATAATAATGAAAGCTTGGACAGAGACTGTGGCAGTGAAAGTAGAGAGGATTGGATACATTTGAGTAATATCAAAGAGGTAGGATTGATCAAATGGATTATGAACTGAAATGTAACTTTGTTGGCTGTACTTTTAATACCTTAATATCTGATTATATCCAACACATTGCTGAAGAAATTGTAAAAATAAAGTCTTCGCTTCCTAGGCCAGTGCTCAACAAAGAGGACATGTTCAGTTAGAGCATGAAGATCATGAAGCCCAATGGCAAAAGGCCAGGTGAGTTCTAGTATAAGCATCTCTTAGACTCTCCTTGAGTTGAAGATGAATTAGGGCCCTGCTAAGTTTGCTGAATATAACAGCAGCCAAGGAGATTAAAGTTGATGGCAGTCAGAAAGCTATTTTGACCTTTGTTCCTATTCTTCAATGAAATCTTCCCAGAAAAACCAAGTCTGGTAAGTACTGAAATTGGAGAAAAAGTTCAGTGGGAAGCACATTGTCTCTAATGCTCAAAGAAGAGTTCTGCCTAAGCTAACTCAAAAAAACTTTACAAAAATAAGCAAAAGTATCCCAGAAACTACACACTCTGACAGCTGTGCATCTGTGATCCTGGAGGACTTAGTCTTTCTAAGTGAAATTGCCGGCAAGAGAATCCAGGTGCCAAGCTTGTAAAGGTTTATTTGTACAGAGCACAGTAGAACAATGTGAAACACAGGTTGAAACTTTTTCTGGTGTCTATAAGGAGCTTCTTTCCAGGATAATGAATAAAGTGCTAATAAGCTAAGACATAGCTATCCTATATAGGCTTTTGTTCCAGAAGCTACCGCAAAGGTCTGATTACCTAAAACTACTTACTACCTAAGAGAGTGACTTGCAAATATTTTGATGAGTTTACATCATTTTGCTGTACTGTTTTTATATTGCCAAGAAAATAACAGGAGAGAGATCTTAATAATACCTCATTAATACCATGTACGTTCAGCACAGACCAAAAGCCAACTTTGAAAATAAGGACCAAGCCCTAAAGTAAGACCTACTTTAAACCTACCCTAAAACAAATTACAACCAACTCCTGAAACACCAGCAAAGAAGAAATACTTTGAAGATTGACTCCATAAGTGATAGGGGCTTGAGAAACACCCTGGTATTTCCTGAGATTCTAACAAAGCATAAAATCAAGCCTACACAAGTCCAATGTGATCAGTTAGTAATTTAGTTGCATGGTAAAAGAAAAAGTAATCCAGAGTTTCTACATTGTTTTGTTAATACTGTGTAATACACATGGAAAAAATAGACATACAGAAATTAAAATATTGTTACACATATTAAAGAAAAAACATTCAATAGAAACCAACCAGAAAATGGCCAAGATGGTAAATTCAGCAGATAAAAATTTAACACAGAAATTATAAATATGTTCTAAGAACTAAAGGAAAACAGTTATAAAGGATGAAGAGATAAAAAATGTGGGTTGAAAAATGAAAATTATAAAAACTAACCAGAATTCTGTCTATGAATTATTAAATGTGACAGGACTTTGTCTTCACCCATAAGTGGAAAACCAAACAAAGTATTTTAGACAACTGGCTTCACACATCATACAACAGACAGAAAGTAACAGTTATCTATTAGAGAAGGGAAACAAAGTAAGTCAAGCAACTGCCAGATCTTACTGCTTGGAGGGTTTCTTTGTCATACCACAGAAGAGCAACTCTATCAAGGGTCTGTTATTTTTATGGAGTATATAGACAGAAACGAGGATTCAAGGAGACAAAAACAATTATAATTTGTATAGCAGTGAGGGAAAGGGTGCTGTTGAGAGAGAGCACTCCAGAGACCTATGGAAGAGTCCCTTCAAATATTTGGCTGAGTACTGATATGGACATATATGAGAGAAACTACCAAAGGTCAGAAAAGCAAAAGTATGTACAGTAGTGGGTCAAATAATTCCTATAGTCCCCAAAGGGCTAGGGCTAATTTGTGACCCCACTAGACAGAGTTTAAAGAATTTATGAGGTGTTAGATTGAGTCTACATGTGGGTATCAACTTATTGATGGGACTACCTTGATCTAGGCCTACACTACCTAATCTCAAAATGAAGCCTCAAAAGTCTAAAATTCATATGAAACTAACTCCAACATTCTTTAAAGGAATGCAGCTCAATCCAGCTTCAACAATATCCAGCATCCAAAAATAACCAGACAACCATTTAAACAGAAAAATACTATTTATACTAGAAAAATCATCCATAGTCACAGACTATGAAGTACCAGAAATGATTGATATAGCATAAGGATATTAAAGAAGCTGTGATAAAGATTATAAATATTCAAGGATATAAAGGAAAACGAATGTAAATTAGAGAAGTGGAAGACTCAAATCAAACTTCTAGAGATAAAAAAATATAGTATTTAAAATGCAAAATACCTGTGATTAAGAACAGATTATAAGACAATGAAGAACATATTAGCAAACATAAGAAATAAAGATAGGGAGTAAAACTGTTCTTATTTTCAAATGACTTGTTTGTCTACATAGAAATCCTAAGATATCTATAAGAAAACCATTTAAGTAAATGAATTTAAGCAAGCTTATAAGATACAAGATAACCATATTATACAGAATTAGGAAATTTTAAAAATCCAAAAAAGAAGATTTAAAAGCATAATATAATTAGGAATAAATTTAATAAAAGATGTACCACACGGTATACTAAAAAACTACAACACATCAGAGAAAGTAAAGATGGTATTAATAAGTGGGGAAATACACAGTGTTTGTTGATTGAAAGACTAAATTTTAAGATGTCAAGTCTCCTCAAATTTATCTATGGGTTTAATGCACTCACAAACAAAATCCCAGCAAATACAGACATATAGATCAATGAAACTGAATGGGGACTCCTGAGATAAATACACATGAATGTATGGTCAATTGTTTTTTGACATTAGTACCAAATAATTCAAAAGTGAAAGGATAGTTTTTCAACAAATCATGTTGGAAAAACTAGATATCCATTAAAAAAACCAACCTTACATCTCATACCATACATAAAACTTAATTTGAAATAGATTAGAGACCAAACATAAACGTTAAAACTATAAAATTTTTAGAATCATATCAGAGAAAATATTGGTGCTCAGTGGTATCGAAGATTTCTTAGACAAGATACAAAAATCACTAACTATAAAATAAAAGCCAATTTGAATTCATCAAGATAAAAACCTTCAACTCTTCAAAAAAGCCATAAAAAAACCATGTTATATTCTCAAGTATATGTGAATTCTGAATTAAGCTCCTCTGCAATTAATCTTATATAGTAATACTGACCATAAACTCACTGTCTTTTAGTGAGACTCTATCCCCTAATAAAAAAGAAAGAAATCAAACATTAAAAGAAAGAAAGGAAGGAAGGAGGAAAGGAAGAAAGAAAAAAAGAAAACCATGTTAGACTGGAAGAAAATGTTTACAGGATATATTTCAAAAGGATTTTGTATCCAGAATACATAAAGGACTCTTACATCTCACAAACAGAACAACAACCCAAGCACTTGAAATGCGCAAAAGACTTAAGTAGACTCTTCACCACTATGAGACACCAAAAGCTATCATAAGAAAGGCTAAAATTATTAAGACTAATCAAGTTTTAGAGAGAAAGTACAACAACTCTGAAACTTCATACTTTGCTCTTGTGAGTGCAAAATGATAAGATCACTTTGGAAAGTCACTTGTCAGTTTCTTTTAAACATACACTTACCATATGACTAAGAAATTCCATCCATAGATACTTATTCAAAGGAAATAAAAGCATATGACCACACTGAGTTATACACAAATAGTCATAGTAGGTGTATAGATAAATGAACTGTAAAATGCATATGAATACTAGTTAGTAATAAAACCACACAAGTCATTAAACTATGATACATAGAAAAACATGGATATAGTTTAAGAATATGCTAGGCAAAAAAAGCCAAATATAAAACAGGATATACTGTATGATTCCAGTTATATGAAGTTCTAGAACTGACAATATTAGATTGGTGGTTTCGTGATGACAGGTAGGGTGGGGAGAAAGACTGACTGCAAAGAGGATTGTGGGAAGTTTCTGGAGGTGATGAAAATGTTGTGTCTTGATTGGGATGATGGTTAAACAAGTGTATATATATAATTAAAAACTCACCAAACTATTAGACATATATAATGCAATTACTTCAATAAAGTTTATTTTAAAAAACGTAGTTTTTCTTATTTTACTGCAAATCAGTGAAAACATGTACAAATGGTACAAGGCTTCTTGGACAACTTGAAGAGGCATCCATTTCCAAAAAGTGAAAGTTAAATGATTAGTCAGAAAAGGCAGTCATTTTGTTGACTAGTCACTTTTCCTTTTAATCTTTTATTTCATTTAGATTGCCCTGATGTGGAGTAATAGCACATAAAAAACATTAGCCATATTAGTCATAATGCCTGCCATTGATACCCAATGAACCAATCTCATAGTCAGCAATGCCACTGCTATGGTCTGAATGTTCATGTCCCCAAACATCTATGTTGAAAGGCTAATACCCAATGTGGTGGTGTTAGGGGGTGAGGCCTTTGGGAAGTGATTAGGTCATAAAGGGAGAGCCCTCATACATGGAATTAGTGCCCTTATAAAAAAGGGCAAAGAAAGATTCCTTGCCCTTTCCACTATGTGAGTGTTTGGGCAAAGCAGACCCTCACCAGACATCGAGTTGACTGGCACCATAACCTTAGACTTCCCAGACTCCAGAACTGTGAGAAGTGTTTGTTAAAAGCCACCCAGTTTATGGTATTTTTGTTTTAGCAGCCAGAATGGACCAAGACAGCCACAGACCTGTTAAACACTTAGTGTCCATTTAGGTGCCCCCTGCCATTCTTATATTGCCAGATGTCATTGAAACTGATACTTGGAAATACACTGCGACTTATAGTAGCAATAAGCCATAGATCTAAAATAAATCCATTTTTTTTTGACCAAGGGGTAATAATTCATAATATCTCTTTATGGATTATACAGAGTACAGTTTAAAATACATTCTTGACCTTCATTGTAATTTTGGAGCACCATTTGAAGCACCCCTTCTCAAAGCAGATTAAGAATTTTATATTTAAAATAAATAGTGGCTACAAAGTTTGTGTTTTTACGTGAATATTAATAAATTTCTCATTCTTCTCTAGAGGAGCATACCTTATAGTCAATGAAATCTCTCCTGAACCTTTTATTTCCAGAGAAACACAATCGGTGTCTTTGAGAGAGACACTCTGGGGCCTTTAAAGTAGGAAACAAAGAACTTGATTGATATTAATAAAAATAGCAACTGTTGAGTGAAAAATGAAGTCTAAATTGTCGAGTCTGTCATAAAGCCATTTTTCTGAAAATGTTAGTATAAAACATAAAGAAGCCAAGATTATCTCATTAAAAAAAATCACAGAATATTTAAACATTTATGCTAGAATAGTAAAGTATAAGTTGAAGTTTTCATAACTCATCTTTCGATAGTGTATTTTAAATATCCCTAAGAAAAATCTTTAAAAAATTCTATCACAGGTAAGAATAATGATGCCTTTTTAAAAAAATCCCATTATTCTGATTTACTCATTCAACAGATATCTATTTGCTGAACACCTAAAATGTTCTAGGCACTACTGTAGATTCTTGGGATTCATCAATGAAAAAGATAAAGATCTCTACCTGCATGGAGCTTAGATCCTAGCAAGGAGAGAGAGAATAAACATAACTTGGTAAGCTATCTAATGTGTTAGAAGTTAATAAGTGCCATAGAGTGAGAAAATAAAAAGTAAACCAGAGTGAAATCAACAGGGTCAGACTTGTGTGCGAAATCCTCATACCTGATCAATCAAGTATATCTACTTTCCCATCACACCAATATTTTAATGAAACATTTTATAGTGCAAAACAGATCCTATGTTAAGAATGCAGGATCCATAGGTGCCTTCGGACCCAAGGTTTACTGCAGAAAACGTTCCTTTGAATTGCCAATTCCTTTGAAATTCCAGCTGAATTAAGTTCCAGTAATTTCTTCATAACTTGTATCATGTGAAATAGTTGTAAGAACAGTTTAATTAAAAAATTATAGGATGTCTTTAACTTTTTTCTCTGAACCTTTTTTTTCAGGTAAAATAGTTGAGCTAGAATTTTAACACTAATTATTTCTCTACTCAAGAAACCAGAAAATCATGTTATTCAGTGCAAGGTTAAAAGTAAAAGAGCAACCTTATACTGGATAATATTATAATTTATCATCATAACTTATTAGAATTGTCTGATTTATGATTATGATTTATCTAATGACGCATTAATTAATTATGGGCAAATTTAGAATAGTCAATAGGTATAGAAGTCTACTACTTAATTTTAAACAGCACTCAGTAGTTTTCAATTGCAAAACTGAGTAGACTTTGAAGTGACTCAGGCATAGCTCTCCCTGCTTCAAGGCTAGTACTGGTTCACTGACCCAAAATAGCCAAGAACAGAGGTGTGTATGAATGCCGCCCCCCCCACCCCGGGTATAACAATGTGCCTGTCCAAAGTCAGGTTGCCAGAGAAGAGGTCCATTTCCTCTGAGAAGAAACGGTTGTGACTAAAAGTGACAATCCAGTGGAATGTTTATACTACAAATGCCACAGGGCACTTGATCCACCAGCATCCACGTGTCTGAAGAGAAAAAAGCCAAGCATCAGCTTCCGTAGCCCAGAGAAGTCAGACAGCTTCGAGGTAGCTTCAGCTCCAGTGATTAAAAAAAATTTCTTTTTTAAAAGAGTTTTCACACACATGAAAAGACTATGAAGTCTTATAAAATTTTTATTAAAATTCCTGAAATTTAATAATGGGAATATTTGAGAGAAAAAATTTAGATAAGACATAGAACATAAAAAGGCCAGAAGCCTGGCATATCTGCAATAAAAAGCTGAAAATGTGGCCTCCTCCCTTTTTTGCTTACCCCCACCCCCGCCCAAACCCCTCTAGGTCTTTATGCTTGTTTAGTTTTAATTTGCTTTCTTTTACACCTAATTAATGAAAATGAAACCTGACAGGAATGAGGGCGAACAGGCCATCACAGGCAAGTAGAAGATGCTGAAGTGTAACGGGGCAGAAAGCTTGTGTAGCTAGCAAACTCAGGGTGTGCCTTTTACAGTGATTAACAAAATGACATCATTATTGAGAGCTAGGTCACAGGAACACACCCATGTTCATCACTCTTCTCTCACTTTTAACTTCACAGTAAATGGATACGTGGTTAATTTGTCAACTCAAGTTAATCTAAGTGCTTTTTGTCAAAATCATGAATTTTAATTATCTTTATGCTCGTTTAAAAAATTCTTCTAAAAAATACGATGTGCTCTTGTCTGACTAGTAAAGGCATTCGGTGTCTTGTCCACAAAGTACGAAAGCTTAAGACCTGTTTTTTTTTTTGGTTGTTAAACTTCTGCGCCCCATGTCCAGTTTAGCTAGGAATTCCAGATGTACAAAATGAATTATTTAGAATTGTATGGGGTAGGAAACTTAGGATGCAAATAAGACCAGAAGTCAGTTAGGTGGGAGAAGACCAGAGAAATGTGATACTCTCCTTTTACACCTCCCCATGTTAGAGATGGCTACTAAGATAGGGGTACAAATTTAGTTCAAATGCAGGCTCCTTGTAGCTTTAGATATCCTGACAAATGAAATAGGACCTCTCTTATTGTTTCCATGGAAGTTTGTACCTCTGCAGAGTACTTCTCTTTTACCTCATAGTTAGCTCTTCTTATTTCTTCTACTAAATTGTAATCAGTTTAAACTCAAGGATCTCTGTAACTTTTACAGTAAACACAGTGCTTTGCACACACAAGACCGTAAATAAGTGTTCATCGAATAAAAATGCTTGTCTACATGACCCTGACCCAGGCATTCCCCCAAGCATCAAATGGTCCCATACTGCTTTTAAAAGGCTGATGCCAATCTTCTTCAGATTAAATACTAGTTGTTTTATTATAGAAAATAACTTTAGCACTTTCCAAAAATACAGTACTTAAATGTTATAAAATTCCATGAAATATATAAGACCTTCTTGGTCTAAGAACAGTCTGTGTGGGTCACTCTAAAAATGTATTGATCACTAGTAGTATTATTCTTAAAGTACTGTTCTCAAATGTGTGCTAATGATTCATTCTAATTTTAAAAGATGTACACATGAAGATAGACTACAAAAGGCATATTGACAAGTTTTGTATTTAATCAGTTACTTAACTGAAGAGGAATTTAAAATACAGCTATTAGAAATTAAATTATATATGTGTTGACTATGTAAACAAAATCTCAGTCCCTGGAATAAATTGCTCAGGTATGTAAACACATATATTCCCTTGATAAGTTGGAACAGGTCTTCCTACTTTCCCCAATGTCAGAAGAGTGTTTAAATGACAATCCGAGGTTCCTAGCTTTTAAGGGGTAATGAGAAGATAAATTTTCAAAGAAAAACACTTACTTTTAAAAATAATTTTGCTAGGAGATTTTCTTTTTCCATCCTCATCTTGCCAATTTCTGACCCTGTCTTTTCATTAATCAACGATGAAGTTAAATGTTTTGGTAAATGTAATCTAACAAGAAAATGAGTGATTTTATAAGTTAGTTGAACACAATTTTTTTTTTTTTTTGGTTGTTAAACAGATACAAGAGGTTGTTAAACAGATACAAGAGGCAATGTGAAGAAGAATTGGTAACAAGATTTTACTTTAATGGCTTTTAAAAACTTATACAGTGGAGAATGGGAAGACATTTTTATAAATAATTGGCACAAAGATAGTTTTTCAAAAATTATAAAATCAAAAACCAAGAGGCAAGTTCATCTTTAGGAGAAGCAGCATGAAGAACAAGGTCTGTTCAGGATCAGGGTTAGATATGGTCTTAATATTTAAGTTTGCCAATGGCTATAGTAAACATCTGTGGACATCAAAATATCAAATTGATGAGGAGAGTGCTCTAAAACAGGGGTCCCCAATTCACAGGCCGGGCTGTGGACAGGTATTGGTCTATGGCCTGTTAGGAAAAGGGTGGCACAACAGGAGGTGAGTGGCAGGCGAGAGAATCTTCATGTGTATTTGGAGCCCCTCCCCAGCACTAGCATCACCACCTCAGCTCCACCTCAGATCATCAGGCATTAGGTTCTCATAGGAGCACTGGTCCCTCGCGCCAAAAAGGTTGGGGACCGCTGCTCTAATGACTATAGGCACAGATAGAAATACTCCAAAAAAGGTTAAGTTAGTGTGTGTAGTAATATATTTAGAGGGGCTCCAACTGTAGAGTCAGTCATCAGTCATAATGCAGGATACATGGCTCATTTATATGGTTCCTCACACCTGAACCCAATACAGAAGAGTGGTCATGAGTCATGAAGGAGACACATGTGTAATGAAAAGAGACAAGAGCTGTCACAGAGAACCTGGTCTGTGCCTTATACAATGCTTAAAAAAGAACTATTTTATAAGCAGTCATAGGATGATAGACTTTTTCCGTAAAGGAATAACTGTTGAAAAAAATTTGAAATACGACAGTTTTAGAAATACCTACATATTCTCTAAGACTTTAAGGGAATTTGTGTATTTTGGCTCTTCAACTAATTTCTTGAGATAAATAACAAGGAAAATAACCAAGCCCTCCCACAATAGTCCTTTGGTGTCTCAGCTAGAGAGAAAGCCCAGATCTAGATGGAAATGATTTGTTTAGTTAATCCAAATCCTAGAAACACATAAAGAAACATTTAAGGTTGTACCTCTTCTTTGGTTAATCGTCTGTAAAAGTTTAAAAAATATAAACAGATATTTCTCATTATATTTGAGTTGTATATTAAAAATGCATTAAAAAAATTTCCCCTCAGAGTCACCTTTTCTCTATCAACCAAATAAAGTGAAAACGTGTCCCACCTCTGAGAGAGCTCAGAGTTGGCATTCCTGCTGTTTCATGGTTATGCATGGTTAACTATGCATGATTCATCAAGTTCTCATTTAGTCAGAGACTTATAAAAAAGAAATCATAATGAATTCAACATTGAGGCTAAGTTACACCAAGGGGCAGAATTTAGGAAGTTATACTGCTGTTTTTCTTCCTGGCTGACCCCTAAGCCTAGCATTCTGGATGTTGCTCAGGAATCACTCACCGGTGAGAATATGAAGAATTTCAAGATGTGGTGATGGAACACTGGAATGTACTGTTTACCTCTGCCTGCTGTCATTCTTCTGTGTCTGCTTATGGTTTTTATGACAGAGAAGGTTATTTTAAAGTCAGAAGACTGTTTTAGAAATGCTATGGCCATGAAAATGCATGAAATCATTCTCAGATTACTCTTTGAAGTAGACAACAGTAATTATCTTGATTGGGTCCTGGCTGAGGCACAAATTTTAGGCAGCTCTCCCAAAGTGATGCATCAGACAGTTCCAGAGCCAAGTGTGCAACCTAAGATTCTGACTCTGCAATGGCTACCATTATGAAACCCATCTGCCAAAAAACAAATTGGAGTTCATCAAACTAAAAAGCTTCTGCATAGTGAAGGAAACCTTCAACAAAACAAAAAGGCAACCCGTAGAATGGGAGAATATATTTGCAAATGATATATCCGATAAGGGGTTGATATCCAAAATATATAAGAAACTCGTACAATAACAAAAAAATAAACAATCCAATCAGAAGATGGGCAGAGGACATGAAAAGACATTTCTCTAATAAAGACATACAGATGGCCAACAGACATATGAAAAGATGCTCAACATCACTAATCATCAGGGAAATGTAAAGCAAAACCACAATGAGATACTACCTCACACCAGCCAGAATGGCTATTATCAAAAAGTCAACAAAGAACATGTGTTGGTGAGGACGTGGAGAAAAGTGAATGCTATGGCAATGTTGAGTGGGACTACAAACTGGTGCAACCTCTATGGAAAACATTTTAAGGTATAAAAATGTTGAATTGCTACACTGCACACTTGAAACTAATATAACCAGTATTATAAACTGCCTATACTTAAATTAAAAAAGAAATCCATGCATATATGCAGATACATGTGGCTATATGTGATATAATAGAAAAAGAACTGTGGTGGCATGAGGCTAACAAGCTAGTCTGAGGTTGGCAGTGGAAAGTTATGATTTAAAAGAGAGCTTGATGGTGCTAGTTCCAAATTGAGCACATTTGCCTTGCCTGCATCTCCTCCTTTCCAAAACAATAAAGGAAGAGATTTGTCATTCAGGAATTAGAGACTAACAATTTTCTGGAAGTCCGAAAGTACAGCAGATTTTCAAATAAAGTTATTTTCATTCATTGCCACTTTTTATACTGCCAGGGATGCCATGCCGTAGGAATTTAACTAGTTCACATCAATTAGTCTATGGTAAAATTGGTGTCATGATACCTTGTTTTGCTTAAAGTCATAGAACCTATTGGCAACATTAAGCAAGAAGTTACTGTACATGGAAATCTGCTAATGAAAAAGAAAGACTAAGAGGGAACCAAAATGTAGGAGAAAGCCAAACTCTCCAGTAAACCCCCAGAACGAACTAAGCTTAATGTATGTAGTCATAGAGCATAGGAGTAAAAAGAGCAAAATAGAAGTTTTTATTTAATGTCTCTCAGTAGAGCGTACACACCAGCAAATATACCTATACACACATACTCCCCCCTACACACACCTACACACATTCGGTGCTTATCTCTTTCCATCATAAAACATGTTTGACCTCTTCTAAAAAAAAACTGTAAAATGCTGCCTAGAGAAAGCTACAGTACTTGTGTGAGTGTAGCTATTCCAGATGTAGTTCTCATTCTAGCATTTGGGGAACTCCTAATTTACAAGGCAGTTCTCTGCCTCTGACCACAGAAGTTGTCAACAAGCCTCAGTCAGAGAAAAAAGAGAATGAGAGAGAATTAAGCCAGCCTTCTCATTCAGAGGAGAGTCTTATGAGAAAAGCCCATGTTCACAGACAACATCAGAAACCCACACCAAGTACTTGATGTAATTAACAGTTTTATTCTTAAATTGAGCAATCACTGATTATTGTCCATATGTAGAAAACTGGCAGCAAGGAAAAAAAGCAAGATCAACAGAACTGATCTTGATAAGCAAATAATTTAGGGACAAAAAGTCACTTAAAAATGTTTGTAAGCACTCCAAGGATATCTTAGAACATACTGCACTCCAAAGTTGACATCTGTTCATCAGACCTAGAATTCAAACAGTCCAAATTAGAATAGGAATCAATGAACTCTAAGAAGTCTGCCTTCAAATAAAGAATGCAATGACTCTATTCGATAAATAGAAATAATTTAATGTTTGAAGGCATTTGGATATTTCTTCTTTTTATAAGAAAAAATAAAGGGGTTTAAAAACAATCTAATTAAAAAATGGGTAGAAGACCTGAATAGATATTTCTCTAAAGAGGAAATACAGATGGCCAATAGACATATGTTTACGGTCACTAATCATCAGAGAAATGCAAATTAAAACCACAGTGAGATATCACCACGCACCTGTCAGAATGGTATCATTGATAAATCAAAAAACAAGTGTTGGTGAGGATGCGGAGAAAAGGGAACCCTTGTACTCTGTTGGTGGGATTGCAAATTGGTACAGACACTATGGAATACAGTCTGGAGATTTCTCAAAAAGTTAAAATGGATCCGCCTTTGACCCAGCAATTGCACTTCTGGGTATTTATCCAAAGAATACCAAAACAATAATTTGTAAAGATCTATGCAACCCTATGTTCATGGCAGCGCTATTCACAATAGTCAATATATGGAAGCAATTTACATGCCCATCAACAGATGATTGGATAAAGAAGTTATGGTTCATATATACAATGGAATACTCTCAGCCATAAGAAAATGAAATCCTATCATTTGCAACGACATGGATAGACCTAGAGGTAATTATGCTGAGTGAAATAAGTCAGACAAAGAAAGATAAATAACATATGATTTCACTTATATGTGGACTCTAAGGAACAAAAAGAAGAAACTAATCGAAAACAGACTCAGAAATATAGAGGACAATCTGGTGACAGCCAGAGGGGAGGGGTTTGGGGAGCTGGGAGAAAAGGGTGAAGGGTTAAAGAAGTACAAATTAGTTGATGGTCATGGGGATGCAGAGCATGGTGTAGAGAATGTAGTCAGCAGTAAGGTAATGGCTATGTATAGAGTCAGATGGGTGATAGAGTCATCAGGGGAGTTGTTTCATAAACTATCTAAATATCTAACCAATGTATTGTACACTTGCAATTAATAACAAAATAAAATGCTAAAATAATTATTTACCAAAAACTAAATCTAAAGCAAATTAAAGTGCGCCATGATTTTTGAGCACTAGGAGAAAGGAAAATTCATTTGTTTTGCATGAGACACTAGCATATACTTAAATTTTACAGTAGAATACACACACACACACACACACACACACATCTGACCATAACAATGGAAGTTATCACTTTCTTACATTTGGAATTAATTTACAGATAAGGCATAGAAGACAATGTTGATAGCAAAAACAAAACAAAACAAAAAAATGTAAGTTTGCCTGTATTAATGTCCTCTAATTTTTGGAATTAATTTTCTGTTGTCATATCACAGGTTAGCTAAAATCTCTCAGCTCCAAGAGGCCACTGTCAGGTCTTAGCCATGTAGACTCTTACAACATGGGGCCGTCTTTTTAAATTTCACCAGGAGAATCCCCCTCTAGTTTTACGTAGCACGACAGTCATAGTGACTATTCCACCACCTTTGTCATTATCCCATTATATTCACAAGCCCCGCCTCATTCAAGAGGAAGGCTTTACACACGATATTTATACCTAGAGGCAGGAACCTTGGGGGTCATTTTACAACTCTGCCTACCACACTATTTAAAAGTGCGTGTGAGCTAGATTTAGTAACTGGTTTCTGAAGAAGAGAGTATGAAAAGGAGATAAATAGAAAGTTAACAGTAAAGAAACCTGGCAAACACTCCCTAAACCAATGAAGGTTAACATCACCAGGGATGACATGTACCCCTAACATAATGAGATATAGATCATTCTATGGTATTCTTCCCCAAATCTCAAAATCCCAGTAAAATAGTGAGAAAAATCACCTTACATCCTCTAAAATACTCGACCAATACTCAAAACTTTCAAGGTCATTGAAAACAAGGAAAGACTGAGAAACTGTCTTAGGCCAGAGAACAAGGAAACACAATGAGTAAACGAATTCTAGTATCCTGGATTGGATCTGGGACAGAAATGGACAGCAGCAAAAAAACTAGTGAAATACAAATAAAGCCTGGTGTTTAGTTAGTCAATAGTAATGTACCAATATTGATTTCTTATTTTTTGACATAAGTACTATGTTATGTAAGATGTTAATAGGGGAAACTGTACTATCTTTTCAGCGTTTGTCTAAATCTAAAATTAATTCAAAAAGAAAATAGTTTAAAAATTGACATTACAGATAATAGAAGTTAAGAAAGAAGTAGAGAGTCATTAGTATTTGCATCTAATATAGTAGAGGCAAGGGAAACTGTTTAAAGCTGACAGCATGAAGTAAGACATATGAGAATATCATGTTAAGTTACAAATATAACCAACAGAAAATTTAATCATAATTTTGGGAGGAAGGTGAGGAGAGACAAGATAGGTACAGTATAAGTGCATTTATAAAGGTGTCAAATAAATACATACATACATACATACATACATTCATTTATTTATTTTAGAGGAATTAACCACCAGAAGTAAAACAAACTGTGGGGTGATTGGTCGTTCTCATATATTGCTGACAGGAATGTAAAGTGGTATGATTGCTTTGGAAATCTTTCTGGCAGCTTCTACTAGAGCTCTATAAATGCACAACCTATAATCTAGTAATTTTATTACTATCGATAGACCTAACAAAAATGAGTGCATATGTTCACTGAAAAGACATCTATAAGGTTGTTCATAGCAGCACTGCTCATCACAGCCCAAAGCTAAAACCACGCAAATGTCCATTAGTATTACAACGGATACAATTTTTTATCAAGATCAAAAACAGGCTAAACTACTGTATGATATAAGAAGTCAGTACAGAATTTACTTTTGAGGGGAGAACTGAAAAAGCATGCAATTAAGAGCTGGGATGAGAATTAGTGACCTAGTTTTGCTCCTAATTACTTACACCAAATCATCTGACCCACCTGGGGCTCAGATTCCTCATGTGGAAAAGAGGGGTCTATATTAGACAATATGTGATTTCTCTATCAACTATGTAATTCTATGACTGAATAATTGCAAGTTGGGTAAACTTACAATTTAATAAGTGTGTGAGTCTGGGTGGAATGACTGCCTTGGAGTCACATAGCCTGCGAGGGGCAGGACGCAATCCAGTGCACTTTCTTTCACTCCACCATTTGAGAGAGTTTGGAGATTCCTAACACTTCCTAAATCAACAAATATCTATTGCGGGCCTGCCACATACCACACAACAAGTTAAGCTCTGAATTAAAAACATATTTAGAACATGTTAAAAGTAGCTTACTTCTTCCACTGTTCTCGCCTGAATAATAACTTTCAAAATAAAATGGAAAGAAAACTTTGAGGTACAAAAATCACAAAGTAATGCTTCAATATCTGATGAATTTACAAAACAAATCTCTGGTGTTTCATTAGCTAGCACAACTGTTTTCTTGCTTTTTTATCGTAGTACATATTTGCAACACGATATGTCTGTCTCCATTGTCCTATGTCTCCATGATACGAGATACAGTTCTTGCACAATAATTGAAATAGTCCGTGCAAAACTGTTACTTGAATGTAATCTGTTTTTGTAGCAACTTAAGGGAAATATGGGAATGTATTTATATGTACACATTATCTATTCATATGAATTTACATAAATTTATATTCATGTGTTTAACTGTAAAGGGAAAATAAAATAAACATTCAGACACATTTGAGTGTTTATGATTAAGATAGTATTTTTATGACTATCATATTATCGAAATATTAAAGGAGGAATAACAAAGGTCAGGGTGATTTTTCAGGGGAAAGAATAGTCTCAGGGATTTTGACTTCATAGGAAACTCCTTAGCCCCCCACAAGTTCAGAAAGAGTTTTCTGAACTCTTGCTAATAATCAACATCCCTCCAGAACACACAAAATTGTCCATCCACAAAATGGAAAAATTCCAGGAAGAAGTAAAACATCGACTTCTATTTGTAAGTTACTGTTAGCTGCTAAGAAACGCCACTTGAAAGCACATAGCGGAGAGCTCCCACAGCCCTTAGTGTCAGAGGTAGTTGGGAACACTTTCTCAGATAGAGCAGAATCAGGAAGCAGAGATGAGGGACAACCTTGGTCTACTTCATAATTTTATCCAGTTTGAGGTCCGTTCTTGAAATATCACCATTTAAGTAGATTTAAAAATACACCTTAAACTGGCAACTAAAGGTCCACAGGATTTGCACATATATTTTGGAATCCATAAACCAAGAATTTTTAATTTTCATGGATTCATTTTGATACTGGAAGCAAGGAAAATTTGTTTACTAATTGAAAAGCCAAACATTTCTTTTTGTAGTGATATTTCCACTTGGAAGACATTTTCAGAGAATGTTTCAATTCCTCAGGTTAGTGTTTGTCAAACAGAGGTATTTAGAAGTTTATTAAGTCTGAAAAGATTCTTCCTCTTGAGCATGGATAGCTCAAAAGTGACACACAAAGATGAGGAAAACCTACAAAGAAAATAACTGTTCATGCTGGACGTGACCCAGCCATTTCCATTCGATCTGAATCCATTGGATTCAGTAAAGGAGAGATCTGCAGGTAGACCTTCAAGAAATGCTCAGCATGTAACTGTGCACAGGACTTAGAAAGCCTCTACAGAAATGGGATACCTATCTGAGAAAAAGGGAACTGTTTCCTTGGAGACAATTTAACATCCTGAAGCTTACTGGGCTGTACTTCAAGCCTTCAGTTGCATATTCCCAGTGTTTCCTAATACGTAGCCACTGCTATCAGAGCCACTTTAGATGACTCGATAAAAATGCAGAGGCGTGGCCCAATCCTAGACGCACCCAATCACGATTCTTGGGCAGAAGCCTGAAAATCTGCTTTACGTTTAACTCCACAGGTCATTCCGATGCACGGAGATTAAGAGCTACTAAGGAGGTTTAACAGGTAATTACGCAACAACACAGCACCTACCCCTGAATAACCCTATTTCTCCCTCCCCAGTACCCATAAAATATAGTATATATTGAGAAATGGTAAAAGCGTCAGGTACAACTCAGGATTTTGTTATGATCCAGGGGAATCAGTAATGAGAGAAATGTCTCCACAGCTTCTTTATAGGCTTTCTCACTCTTAAAATTCTCAAAAATCTTCATTGTCAGAAGAAATTTGGAAAAATGTTTACAAAGTTTAATATCAGCTTGACATGAAGATGGTTGTAAATAAAAAGGTTAATATACAGTCATATATTTTTGTATACAGCCAGGACATTTGTGGCTCAACTCAATATGTAATGTGTCAAAACACTTAAGAAACATAGAGACTTGTTAGCTTAGTCAAAATATTTCAGCCCAACATGACATTTAAGAAGAACAAATGTTTCTCTTTTACTAGAATAAATTAAGTAACCTATGTACTTGATAATGTAAGAAAGTACGTTCACTGGAGCCATTTGGAAAATATTGAAAAGTATATAAAATAAAACTAAAGACACTGAATACCAATCTTAACTAGGATGTAAGCTCTGTAAGCAGAGATTTTTGCTTTAGGCATTACCATATACAGTAATTTGGTTCCTGGCACTAGTCAAAATGTGATTTAAAAGTCAATGATAACAATTATTGATATTTTAATAAATTTCCTTTCAACCAATTATATCCATCCATGTCTTCTCCCTCATAAACATCCATTAATGTAATTCTTTGATGTTTCATTCTTTAATATATATATATTAGAATTTAGAGAACATGAATATGTATGTGTGTGTGTATGTGTGTGTGTAAATAAAAATTACCATCTGGGAAGTTTGTACCAAGTTATACACAAAGCTATATCAGATTTTATTTTTGTTTGTTTGCTTTTCCAAGTATTGTGAACAATGGTAGTTTTCTATTTTTAATTGCATTTTTTGATGATTAATAACTGAACTTTTTTTCATGCTATGGTCATTTGCAACCTTGTTTGATGAATGCCTGGTAATTTCCTATTTGTTCACATTTCCAATGGAAAAAAGCTGCCATTTAAAAAAATTAATTGGTTAGAATAGCTATAATCAACAGGACAAGTAATAACAAATTGTTAGAGGATGTGGAGAAAAAGGAACCCTCATACACCGCTGGTGGAACAGCAAATTGGTACAGCCACTATGGAAAATGGTATGGATGTGCCTCAAAAAACTAAGAATTGATCTATCATATAATCCAGGAATTCCTCTGCTATTTACCCCAAAGACTTGAAAACCCATATCCAAAAAGATATTTGCACACCAATGTTCATAGCAGCATTATTCACAGTGGCCAGGACATGGAAGCAACCTCAATGTCCTATGTTAGATGACTGGCTAAAGAAGTTGTAGTACATATATACAACGGAATATTACTCATCCATAAGAAGAGATGAAATACTGCCATTTGCGACAACATGGATGGACCTCAAGATAATTATGCTAAGTGAAATAAGCCAGACAGACAAAGTTGAAAATCACATGATATCACTTATATGTGGGATATAAACTTAAAAGCAACAAACGAACAGGACAAACAGAGACCCATGGACATGGACTATAGATTAGTGGTTACCAGACGGTAGAGAGTCGGGGAGAAATGGGGAGGTGGACAGGTAAAGGGGGGCAAATATGTGGTGACAGAAAGAAATTTAACTATGGGAGGTGAACACACACTGTAAATATGTATATGCCTTACTATTAAAGTGTACAGCTGAAACTTATTGGATTTTGCTAACCAATGTCATCATAAAAAAATAATTTTATCAAAAAATAGTTAATTGGTAAAGTCTTTACATTAAAAATATAAGTTCTTTTTAAT
Organism: Pteropus medius; assembly: GCF_902729225.1. NCBI lineage: Eukaryota > Metazoa > Chordata > Mammalia > Chiroptera > Pteropodidae > Pteropus > Pteropus medius. The sequence goes on along the minus strand of NW_024352785.1, from coordinate 20,113,576 downwards.
TAAATGTTGCAGAATTTTCCCAGTTGGTTTGCTTTTTAATATTACAGAGTTTTATCCAATACGAGATTTTAGTTATTTTGGATTTTAGTTATTTAGTTATTTATACATTTCTTAGTGTTTTCTTATGACTTTTCCAACACTGAGATACGTGTAAAGTAATATCTGTTCATTACATATGGGGAATCATTAGTTTACAGTTTAATTTAGTAAAGTTACCTTTATTTGGGGAAATGTGACCTGACTTACAGCATTAAATAAATTGTAAAGTTCTGTCACTTCAAAATTATGAGAAATTTGTGAAAAATATAATTGATCATCTAGTTAATATATTTGATAAAAGAAATACAAGTTATAAGTATGACTAGAATACAATTTTTTTACAATGTGACCTTTAAATAATCTTTTATTATCACTCTTCCTTAAGCTTGAATAAGGTAGGCTTGGAAAATGATCATTCATTTTCTGTTCTTATTCGTCTTTTTGAATTTACTGTGTTGATCGATATTCTCGGTCTCCTGTTTCTGTCCTTGTGTCATTGTGGATGAACTTTAAATCTAAGCCCAGTGTACTTTGCCAATTAACTTCTGAATGTGATTCCCTAAGAGAATATAAACACTATATTTAGAGGCTCTAGAGATAAGTTTATATTCTCCTGAATTTACTAGCTCACCCATCTGTCCTTATTTTAGGATTGACAGTAAAATCAACTATCATGAGAATGCAATTGAATTCAGTTATAATTCATTTTTAAAGGACAAAAGTAAATGAGCCCCATTTTGCTTTTAAAATGAGCTAGAAAGTAGGCCCAATTCGGTATGCTGGAAATTTACTTCCATTTTAATATTTTAATAGATAAAATAATGCATACAAATTTGTTATAAAATTTAAAGAATTCTCAGAATATTACTCCTAAACTTTGTATAAAGAGGATGTTATTTTGCTCTTAATCATCTGAGATCATAGAAGTACATTAGAATTCACTGGGGAAAAAAAAAGCATTGTATTATGGCTTTGAAAGAAGTCTTTATGATTAAATTTATGACGTTTCCTAGCATTTCCTATACTGATACTCTGACTCCATTAAAAATTTGTAACGTATTTCTGCATACTTAAAACTAAGAATTTAGTCTATTTTTTGAATGAAAATTAGGTTTTTATTATATATGGCATTATTTATTACTAATAAATTATGAATATTCCATTCCTGAATTCTTAGATATATCGGAATTTCCCTCAAGAATATCTAAGTGCCTTAAGATGGGCCCATTCCTTACTTCATTTTCATATTCTCAGAATTCATCTGACATGTATAAAACACACCAAAAAAACTGTATCATTGAACGACTGAGTCTGCAGAGAGAAGAATGGCTGGAGACAAAACACAAGGCAAAAGAAAAATTGGCCCTAGCTAGTTCAGTTTTAGCGAGATTTTTGACTATAGTAAAGGCAAGTACACAATCGGATTGGAAAGCACCACAAAATATCAACAATTAGGTTTGATTAGCAAAACTGTTAGCAGAGCAGTGGAGTTTTACTGCAGTTGCTCAGTTTTCCTCCTCTGCACTGTAACTTCCTTATTCAGGCTTCACTGCATTCACAGTGCAGACGAGGCACTAAATATAAATGGTCAAATTTATGCAATCATAAAGAACACAGATGAAAAGTTTAAGATCCTCTTAGGGATTTTTATCCAATAGTGTATGCTTCTTGTTAGCTAAAAATAGTAGGCATGCTAACTTGAAAATAATTTTCTGATTTGTAGATTTTTTATAAACAGTAAGTAATGAGCCCTCATTTTTCACAACTTGTTTCAGCTTTTCTATATTTGAGGATACCTGGCCTTAAAGCTTTGGTGACCAAATAAATAATATCCCCTCAAATGGGAACTTGAAGGCCTTAATGGGGCCTGTTCAGAAAGACACTGAAGCCCACTGAACAGGTGGCTGGCTAAAAAGGTAAGTTTGTATCTCATTATCTCTTCTGTAAAGGAAATTGGATGACATAACCCCTAAGGCTGCATTTACTGAAAAATTCTAAGATTTCTAATTATTTATAATCTCTCAATGTATCTCACCATCTAGATTTATTACAATTAACACAAAAGATATATGCCTTCCTACGAATAAGAACAGAAAACCGGGGGGGAAATACCCAAGAACCTCTCATTAAAACAGACGTCAAAAGGACAGTTGGAAATACCTCAGGGAGAGATTCAGTATTTTCATTTTCTTCAAATGGTTTCTAGGTTATCAGATCCATTTCTATAAAATTAAAGCTGAGATACCACCAGAACATAAGCTCTACAAAGGCAGGGACTTTTATTTTCCTGTAAATGAAGACTTACGCGGAAGATAAATAAGAAAACATAAAAGCAGAGCTGCTTGGGTTGAAGCCATATTGAGCTTTATTCCTACTCTGTGCCCTGAGGGGACGCCATAGAGCTTCTAGTCCAAGGGTTGTGACAAGCATCCAAGTGTGCTTGTGCGAATCTTCCCAGCCCACTGAGAAGCCAGAGCATTTGAACGTGTTGTCTCTCCTAGACAAGCTTTATCTTCATTTCTACCCCAAAGTACCCTAGAGATGTTAGCTTTCCTTTTTAACTTCTGGTATGATAAGATTAGAAGCCACCGTAGTATGACACAGATAAACAAGCCCCTTAAACTTGAATAACATGTGACCTGTGGCCACTGTGATCAAAGAACCTTAGTATGAATCTTAAAGTACATTTGATTGCTAGCTCATCCACATGAATTAGCTTCCCAGCATTTCCCACATTGCTCAATAAGTGACTTGCTCAGCTGAATAGCTTAGTTTGTCTGGGGGTGAGGGGAGACCTTATCTTTCACATTAATAGGGATCATTTGACTTATTGGTGATACTTCTGGTTCTTTATGGTAAGCCATGCCATCTGCATAGGGAAAGGTAGTTATTTTCTATCCTTATGACCAGAAGGCATGCAACTAATCAAAAAAACCCCCCAAAACTGCTTTAATTTGGGTAGAAGTTAAAGAAAGGGGCGCCAATGTTCTGATATACACTACTTAAGACTAATGTCATGTCAGGAGAAGACCTGCTCTGTCAGGTTAGGTTTTAAGAATTGAGAGGTAACACTATGCTAAATGTTTTATAAATATTATATCATTATATAGAATTCTCTCATAAGTAACAAAGATATACTTTTTTTTACAATTGAAGAAATTGGGAGATCACAGGAGTAAATGATAATATAATTTGATTTATTCCAGGTAATCTCTAAGTTTCCTCAGGTAAGATACCTCATTGCTTGAGACATTCCTGTGTCTTATGAACCTGTGTTTGGGGAACTGGAGCATTGGTTCTGCCCTTCGTCCCATCAGAATTATCTGAGTTCTGTAAAAGCACAGTGGTTGCATCTGGGCATCTTAGTTTTTTGAAAAGCTCTGCAGATAGATTGGAAACCACAGAGAGTGAAGGACGGCTTGTTTTCAAACCAGGGCAGATTTAACTCTTGAATCCATCTTCAAAGGTGGCAGCTGAAGAGTTAATTAGTAGAAATAATTAGAAAACATTCAGACCTAGATATAACCTAACACAGTTTTAGTAGCAGGCAAAACTCTCCCAGAGACTTTTTTAACATCAATTATCAGATGACTTTATAGCAGAAATATTTATTGGGTGAAGGCAAGTTCATAGAACTACAGAATGAAACAAACAAACAAAAAACAAAAAAACTGAACTAAGGCAATTAGTTTTCAACCCTGGTGGCATATAAGACTCACCTTGGGACAGTTTTTAAAAAGACCGATGCCCAGGACTTACCACAGATTGAGAGCAAATTTTGGGACCACCGCCTTAGAGAGCTTATATTTGTAGAGCGAATAAATACCAACTAGTGAACCTGAATGAGGAATTAGAAAAACACCACGTGCAGAAGGGAACGAGCTGCACCGATGAATGGGTCTCATGGCCTGCAGACCAGCATCTGAAGCCTGGCTTTGCATTTTCTAAGATTTAGAAGCTCTGCCAATGCTGGGGCTGCATTTCCCTGTGGCAGCAATCAGGTGGCACTAAGTAGGGCTTGCCTCTGTAGGAGGTATGTGTACTTCCCCATGTGCCAGGCCTACATGTCCCATTTGTTTGCATTACCTGCCTCACTCTGTAAGCAATCAAACTTGAGAGCTCTGGGTTACACAATGCCTACTGCACATTGACTCCAGGTCATTTGGAACGGCTAGCAGTATCCCAGCAGAGCTGTCTTTAATCAAGAATGACTGGGTATAAGAAGAATAATTAGCCTACTCAGCAGAATTTGTAGACATTGCCCGGGTATATGTATTAAAGAGCAGTCCTTTCCCACTGCTGACATTTAGGAATATTCAAGGCCACACAGTTAGTGGAGGAGCCCACACAACCGAGTGCACGCACTCCAACTCCCAGCTCCAGGCATTTAACCTGTGTGTGTGAGGATAGTAGAAACAACCTGACGAGGTTATGAGAATTAGATGATAGACATAGAGCACCTATCAAAATGCCAGGTTTATAGTTAGTGCTCAATCCACGTCAAGCTGCTATGACCTATTTTGTACCTATGACCTTCAACTGTGCATAGGAGCTGGGTATGCCCAGTGCATGTCGGGCAGCAATTTTTAGACTCTTTCAAGAGATTCTAAGCTTGGAGTAAAATTTCCTGTCCTGTTAAAGAGGCCAGGGGATATTTTGTATATTAACCCAAACCAACCAATGACCAAACAAACCAACCTTTGCAGGAAGAACTAAAATGAAAAGGCTCTGGACCTAAAAAGCCCTAACCCATTTGGGGAGAATTTGTCACCTGGCATTCTAATTGTGTTCAGCACATCTTTGTACTAACCACCCCGTGTGGCCTTTGTTTTGTCTCACCCCACTGAATTCCTTCAGAAAACTATTGCTCTTTCTTCTCTAGACTGTCCCCAGTAGGGAGGCTTTCACAACACAGGTAATCAACAAAGCCATACTGAAAGAATAAACCCAAATATACTCAATCCAGAGAATTTGTGGTAGCTAAGGTTTACTTGCATTTTTACGTGTTAAAATACTTCAAAACCTATGCTTGTCAATCTATCAGTTACAGAAACACTTTTGTTGAATGTTAATATAAATAAAGCCCTACGCATCTGCACTTAGATCCTTCTGCATTCCAATTAGACAAAACAGAATTTGTGTACAATCCAAATTTTAATAATGAAAGCACGATTATTGATTTTTCCAGGAACTGTGCTTTGCTATTTTGCAAGTTAGTATGGACTGAAATCATTTAACACTTTCCCTTCCCAACTATCTGTCACTTATATCTTCATTAGGTCTTTCGATACAGAATTTTTTCAAGTAGTAACAAGGAGATGCTATCCTACTTTGAGAAGTTTTGACCAACCAAGCTGATCTAAACATAATACTATTTAGCAAATTTGTTTATCCATAGTATTCCAATATCTAAAATAAAAATTTGTCTTTCAAAAGACTAAACGATGAGCTTTCATTTGATTTTTTAAATAATCAACCTAAAATGTCTCTAAGCCAATCCAGGCATTCCGTAAAGATAACTTTTTAAATGCTCATGATACCTTATTAGTCTAATACCTTATTGGATTTTTTAATGGTTATCAAAGACTAATATTTCTTAGTTATGCATTCATAACTGTGTTATGAATATAGGGCATCCTTGATTGAACAATTACAATGACTCATTTTCTTTAGAATCCATTTAACACTTGAGGGCAATCGAGTATATTGTGTTTGTGTTGCTTGGTTATGTGAAAATTCTGAGGCTCAATTTTTAGCCATAGGCAACCTGTAGATCTTATTTTAAATGAAGGTTTTCAGAAACATGTAACACCAAGTATCTAGATAAAGAAGTAGGTATTTTTTTGTGATATTATCCAACTCCATTCCCTGTATGAGAGAACCTAGAAATCTCTCAGAAAGGCTTTAAGGCTGCTGCAGAGAGAGCTGGGACAAGAACCAGTGCCCTGCCAGACTCTGCCCTCCCAACTACAGTACATAGTTCCCCTTGGGCTTCTTGCACTACTACATGTCTTACTGGGTAGGCCACATCTTCAAGGCCCTGGACACTTCTTCCCGGGCCATTGCTCAGTGTTATTTTTATGCAGCTGGTAACCTTGAGGGATGAAATTTGCCTCAAATAATAAAGCTATCAAGAATGGAGCCAGGTCTGTCATTTCAATGCTTTCAGTTCTACAATGCATCACAACCAGTGGCTTTCTCCAGTATGAAAAGGAAAAAAAACTCATTCTTCTCTTTTCTCATAATTCCCTCTGCCAACAATTCCAACAATTTTTTTTTAATTTGAAAAAGTGTGTGTGTGTGTGTGTGTGTGTGTGTGTGTGTGATAGACACACACACACTCACAAATGTTGTAGCTAAACCATGTTGTTCAGCTGTGGGAATAAATTCCTGAAAACCAATATTGATGTCGTGGGATACTGAGTAGTTAAATTTTACCAAGTTCTCCAAAATAAGTAAGTAAATAAAGCACTTCTTGGCATAAAAACAATACAACCAAGAAGACACTAACATCTGAGTAGCGGCTAACATTATTTTTTTAGTGACTAACAATTTATACCTACGTTCTTCATTCATGTTTCATATATTATTTCTAGGGTCTTAATTTCTTGGAAAAATCTAAGCTTCTCACAATTTTTAAAGCATTCCACATTCTTAGTTGGGGTTGCCAAACAGGCTACTTTGAAAGTACAATATGCATTTTCCAGAAGCCCAATTCAAAGCTGCATGCATCCAATATACATTACCAATGAGTGCTTGTGTATTAACCATAGGTTCTAAGACACACCATTTTTCATTTCATGCATTTACTGTCTGAAGTGGGACAATTTAACAAGGAAGCAGCTGCAAGAACAATGAACAAATCTGAGGCCAAGTGACTTTTAGAGTAGTAAAACACACTATGCAACTAGCAATTTTATCAAGAAATTAAGCCTCATATATAACAGATGTGCTCTAGGTTGACTATTTTCTGCAACGAAAATACAAAAATTTAACCTTACCATAAAAAAAAAATGCTGTATTAATACAATGGACTATAGGACATATATTTTCCCTGCCCACCCCTTTTCTGGAAATAGGAGCTAACTGGAATTTAAAATAGGCTTATTCTCTTGATGGCATCCCACTTATCTCCTTCCTCTTTTTCTTCATATAAACATCATTGCAAATTTAAAAAACACAATCAAGAAAGCAAGTATATTAGTATATATGCTAACTAGTATATATACTAAGTATGTACTTATTATACTTGCTGCATTATCACAAGGTATCACAAACTTAGTGGCTTAAAATAAGAGAAATTTATTACCTCACAGTTCTGTAGGTCAGAAGCCAGGCACAGCCTAACTGCTTTCGCTGCTTAGGGTCTCAGGAGGCAAAAATCAAAGTGTCAGCCCCACCATTCTTCCCTCAGGGCTGTGGGGAGAACCTGCTTCTAAACTCACTCAGGTTGGTTGTTGAACTCGGTTCCTTGTGATTGTACAATTTAGCTCCTTGTTTCCTTGTTGGCTGCAAGTTGTAGCCTCAGACTCCCCTCCATCTTCAAAATGAGCAGGGAAGAGCTTTCCTCGCGTGGAATCCCTGACACTGAATTTCTTTCACCAGAAGAGCCCAGTCCCTTTTAGAGCTGACTTGATTAGCTCGGGACCACACAGGCAATCTCATTTTAAGGCGAACTGATTTGAGACTTCAATCACCTGAGCAAAACTCGCTACAGCGGTACTGAGATTAGTTTTGCCTGCCTCACTGGGAAAAGCTGTGAGCACACCTGAGTGGGAACCTTGGGGGCCATTTCAGTTGTTTCCTACAGCAGGCACATCGGGATTATAATCTCTCCAACAGGAATTAACAGATTATTTTACTTGACCGTTTCAGATCTTAATCTTTTAAAAATAAACTTTTTTGATATCCGCCGTTCAGGCTTAAAAGCAACATGGAAGAATTCTAAAAGCCAATTGCAATTATTTAAAAAATCTGTTTCAATCATATCTAAGTAATTGATATATCTCATTATGGTAGCCTAGTGATTTTTAAATTCTTTTTAATCAAGGGTTAAACAGTGACAATAATGCTCCATGAAGGGTTAGTGAGGCATTAGTGATGTGGAGATATTGATATGCTGTTATGTGACTATGATAATTTTCATATAATCAGTCATTTCCCCTGACTAGAAAACCATTTGGAAAGAAAGATTGAAGATTGTGGCACAGGGAAAGCTATCAGCACTGGGAGTATCCCATTGGCTTCGCTAATGTAAAACCGTGTACTGTCTTACAGATTGTGAAATGTATCCTTCCTATTCTTCCCTTTTTTCTTCTGCTGATCTTTAGCATTATCAACTAACATAAGGAAGTACAGGCTGATGTGTTAAGTAACCTGGTTCTCATCCCATAGTGCCTTTAATTGCCTGTGCATTTTTAGAAATGCATTTACCTCTGGGCCTCACTAGCCGCCTTTATAAAATAAAACCATCTTAGAATTTTACACCTGAAATGGACCTTCAAGATCATGATTTTCAAAGTTCCCCCTAGCTCTAAAGTCATATTTACCCAAATATCAACTTTTTAAAAGAACAAATATCCCACCTAGTGAGAAATGTGATATTTGAATGGATACAACAGGGTATTTGGGTTCCCGGTTGGAATAAATTATTGCTTTTATGACTTTTAATTCTAGATTGTTTCTGCAGATGTTTTAGCATTTCATTAAATGAAGCATCTTGATCCTGCTCCGAATCCCCTTGAGATTCAATCTTATGTTCTCATGTTCTCTACATCAGTTAAATTGTATCCTATAGAATTATACATACCCAAATTCAAAGTCTAATATATTGAAATCAATTCAATTTTCCTATAATAAGGTCTTGTCACCCTCCTTTGCATAATGTGCAAAAAAGAAGTGAGAAGGCAGAAATCACAATTATGTGAGTCTGAACTTTAATGTTGAACTGACATTCCTGAACCTTTGACATAATTTAATTCAACTCACATTTACGGAGAAGTTATGATATACCAAATTTTGTACCAAGAGCCTAAGTTTCCTAGGGGCAACTTTTTTATCAACGCATAGCACAATGTTAGCAGGTCCTCAAAATACATTTCCAGAATAAGTATAAAAAAATGCACTGGTCCTGCTTTCAAGGAGTTTATAATCTAGTGGGGAAGATAGATGTTCACCCACTGACCCATTTGACTTCCAACCTACAGAGCTGTAAGATAATAAATGTGTGTTGTTTTAAGCCACTAAGTTTGTGTTGACTTGTTATGGTAGCCATAGGAAACTAATTCAGGGTCACAGGCTTGGTTTCAGCTCTGAAAAGGCTTCACTGTGGTGGCATTTCAAGAGAAATGAAGGGCCTGGGGCAGTGAAGGAAAACAGGTGTTGTTCGTTAAACCCTTGCTACTCAAAGTCCTTTGTGCAGCACTGGTGAAAACTGGCCTTTTGTTTGTGGGAAACAAAAGGCCAGACCTACTTAACCACAGTCAGCATTTTAACCAGATCCCTAGGTGATTTGCATTCATATTAAGGTTTGAGAAGCACTAAATTAAATATATTAAAAACTACTTTAAAGTGTGGAGAAATCTTTGATTCTTCTTTCTAACACATAAGTTTCCTGGAAAAAAATATTAAACATACTAACAAGAATGCTAGGTTGCTGTCTGTTACCACTGACAAAAGCAACATTTCTATGGCTCTTAAATCATGAAGATGGTCCTTCAGTGAAATCCATTTATTCCTGCCAGCAAAGGATTTTCCTTCTTTGAAAATTCTCATGAGCTGAAAGATTATAAATGTCAAAAATTTTATACCTTTAAATAAATATTAGAATATCTGGAACAGTACTCATAGAGCCAAGTGTGGGGGACAAAATAATTTCATTCACATAAAACATTTTCTTTAGTTACTTTAATATAAAAGACAGCAATGTTCTATATTTCGTATATTTAAAAAAGTTTTAAACTCTCTAATAAGTATTTAATGAAAATAAATTTATTGAAAGGTAGCAATGACTACAAAATTAATACTACCAAATCATTATAATTGGAAGGGAGGTGGAGAAAATATTAAACAAAAATATGAATGTTTTAAAACTGCATTTTATCCAGGCTTTATCGTTTTGTATAATCTTGTTCATATTAGAAGACGTTTTCAACATGGTTGTAAAGATGGTTGTAAAGATATTCAGCTAAAGTGATGATACTTCAAAGATTTTAAAACAGTCCTCCAATATGGCATCGCAAATCATCCTATCTGTTTACAAAATTAAAACAAGCAATGACCCAATGAGTCTCTAGGAAAAGATTCAGTTGAAAAAGAGAACACTAACAGAGAATTAGTGATTAAGAAAATTAGCATAATCAAGAAAGATATGTAATTATTCCACATAATTTTATCTGGTTAGATCAATGCAACTCATTCTATAAGCTGACTGCATTATGAGGAAAACGGGTAATACGAATCAGAGTCCTGTTTTTAAAGTCTCATAATAATCCTATTTCAATCAACCTGTATGTAAAGTAAAAACACTGAATCCACATTAACACAACATACATATACAAAAGTCAAACTATTATTAACACATCTTTTTCTTTACAGTGCACAATGAAGAAAACTTCACAAGAATGTGCACTTTTGAAAGTTATGATCAATGTGTACAGTACACACGAAACAGGCACCTCCATTATAATTTTTTTAAATAAATAAAAGCACATTAAGAAACAAAGAAGGTAAGCAGCACCTGAAGCTTTTGACATTTGTAACTAAATGCTGGTACCCAAATGGTCTAACTGGTTAAGTTTTACTAAGAGGCGCAAAAAAAGAGCCAATTTTTGACTTGACATTTTAATTCTGGTACAGATAAGAGTGTGTCCGGGCTTACAGTCCTGTCACCTGATGGTGAGTAGCATACCAGTCGTTCAAACGTCCTATACTTTAGAAAGCAGACCTGACTCTGGAGCACTCGCTTTAATTAGATTTTGAATTTCCTTGAATTTTGGGTGGTCTTTGTCAGCAACCAGCTGTAAGAGAACAGCCTCACTCGTAGTCACTATGATCCCAGTTCGAGCAAGACGCTATAAAACAAAACAAAAACAAAAAAGATAAACACAAATTAAAAAGTAAGCATGAGAATGAGCACCATATTAAAACAGCAAAAAGCATGAGAATGAGCACCATATTAAAACACCATATTAAAACAGCAAAAAGGGACACAGTAGTCTACCCTATTAAAACCATGGTCCTTAGCTATACTAACAAATTCAGTGATGGAGGTATATTTTCAAACTAGCCACACCATAAACCCATTATGATTACTCTCAATATTAGTAATATGGACTAGGAACAAGTAAAAGAAAATAGGTAGCCAATATTATGACTTATATGTGCCAGGGACAGAAGGGAAATCAAGGCTAATGATTATAAAACAATGATTCTAATTTCTTTTTCTCTGTCTAAACATATGACACATGACATTGTGTGTCCTTTCACTGACAAAGAAATGATTGGTGGTAGAAGAGCCTCATGTTGGGTTTAGGAATGTGCCCCTAGAACATTCTTAAACAGAACCACCACTGCCATAATCACAAACTTTTTAGAATCACTAAACCAGAGTATAAAATTTAAAGTTGTATAAAGTTTCACTGACAGGTCAAAGTATGTCCTTGCCAAATTGCTCCAGGAGAAATCATATAAAGAACTAAGGACAGAAATCTCAAGGAGAGGGCGGAGGGAGAGTGGAGGAGGGAGGAAGACAAAGAAGAGAAAGTGGAGGAAAAGGGGGAGGGGGCAGGAAGGGGAGAGAAAAGGGAAGGAGGTGAGAAGGGAATTCTAGAATAGAGAATCACTCTCTAGATCTGTTATCTGAAACCCTAGGCAAAACAACAACAACAACAACAACAACAAACAGGCCGACTGTTAGCCCAAGAAACATCCACTATAAGAACCATGGAAGATGAGGTGGTTAGAAAAATTCCCGGACAAGTCAGAGGAAAAGACCAAGATCAGTCTCTCATCATAAAGGAGTCTCCTGAACAGCCAGGAGATCCCTGTGGAATAAAAGTAAATCCTCCTTCAGACGGTTGTAGACCCACAGGCCCGACCTTCTCACTAGGAGACCTTCTATCCCCAAGGACACAGAAGGGAGTATAAGCCACAGCCTATTTATCAGAATGCAAGCCTTGACTTCAACCGGTACAGAAGAGTATGCAAAGCAGCTGACCAGAACTCTCAAGATATGAACAAACAGCAGGGGAAAACGTAGGAAAGAAGAAAAATGCAAGGCTGCTTGTGCCCCTCATGTTGGGACAAATACCAGAAGGTGAGTGAGTCATCTCTCAGTTTTTTAAAGACTTCTGGAAATGAATTTCCTCTTCCTTGCCTTTCAGTAAGCTCCCCATTATCATATCAACACCCTCAGAAATCTCAAAGGACTGTGTACTTGCTTCAGACAGAGAGCAGGGAATAATTTTAAGACCAGTTGCAGCTCCGATGTGTGAACGTCCAGTCATTCAAACCCAGCTCTCACCCTCACTGGCTGGCTATCCTGCCCTGCCTTCCTTACTGCTCACTGTTGAATCAACAGACTTTTAATATTTGGCCTGAATCTGAATCATACTTTCAATGTCAGTGAAAGTGCTTTATATACTCCAAATGCCAACCTAAGTCAGTTGCCACTAATCTTTCTAGTTCCTTAGTGAGGAAGGAAAGACAGAAAGCTGTTCCCAGGTCTGAAGAAGAAATCTGATGACCCAGAAAGAAGCCAGCTTTCCCAAGAGCTCTGCTGACCCAAGCATGGTCCACTCTAGGCCAAGTCCTCAGTGACACTGAGAGTCAGGTCACGGTGGTGGGGTAGGCTGGGACACTTCAGGCACAGAAATACATTTTAGTAAGCTGAGACCGACACAGTATTACTTAGCTTCAAGATGAGAAATGGCCAATACTGACTAGAAATAAAAAATAATCAAGCCAAGAACCTGTGTTATGGGAAGGCGTGGCTCACCAAAAGCAAAGTTTTTAGATCAGGCTCACAAATCTTCCCACGGTGCCTGCTCAGCCCCAACTCAAACGGGTGCCTGAGCACGGTGAGAACAGCAGCTTTTCCAGACACTGGCTGGTTCCTCCCCATCACCCTGAGCTAGGAGGATGCCGACAATCCTGGTCCCATGCTCACTTTCCTTCCTGACTTTAAAAGGGGCAATTAAAACTCCGGCTGTTTAACACAGTACATGACTAACAGGTTTCCAAAATTCTTCCCTTGCACTTGCAACACCAGCCCAAGGAGGCCAAAGGAAAGATTACTTTGACCCACAAACAGAAAAATGCAAGAGCACAAAGCCATGACAACCTCAGAGAGCGCAGGAGGAAAAAAAAGACAAACCCATTAAATTCCTAAACACTAACAACTCCCTAGAAGTACAAGGATATCAAGTTTGTTCTATTTTACCCTGCATTTACTCTACAATTGTTCGTTGAAAGCAACAATGCCTGACAGACGGCAGATGCTCAAAAATTTTTGTTGAATAAAACACACACCACAGATCCTGGCAGAAAAGTCTCAGTAATGGTAACTATAAACCTTATTATTACAATAATCCTAAAAGGCAATATGGATGGTCTCAGTAATTATCTTCAGTAGTTGTGTTCTAAAGGAACACAGAAGGGGAACTGGCGAGGTTGTCATTTAACTTTCATAGTCATAAAATTAAAAAAAAAAAACAATATTTCTTTCAATAAACGGGGGCAAACTAAAATAACCTCTGCATCAAATCCAGACCAAGGAAAAAAATCAGAAATGTGGCCCATCTTCTCCATCACCACCTGACCTGATTTCACCCTCAACACTTTAACCCAAGGCAGTGCTGTTTGCTCCAGGCCCTTCCAAAGAGCCACCTACCTCAGACCACATTCTTTCTTCCTTAGCCCTTCGCAGGACTAGTCCCTTCTGGGTCTTGGAAGCTAATGTATGTTTACATATTTCTCATAAAACTAACCTCATGAAGACAACAACAAATAACAACAGTAAAAATAAAAGCAAGAGCTAACACTTGAATGCTTACCATCTTGGGCACTGTACTAAGTGCTATCAATACATTACCTCATTCAGTCCTCACAAAAATCCTCCCACGTAGTGGCTATTATTATTTCTATTTCACCAATAAGTAATCTGAGGCACAGATATTAGATAACTTGTCCAAGGGCACAGATTTACAAAATGCCAGAACCGGCATTCAAATCCATATTATTCCTCCACTGTTTGGACTCTGATTCACTGAAATTACAGACTACCTCTCAAAGAACAAGGTTCCGATAGTAAACAGCTATGTTTTTATTCTGATTCTTATGAGAAGACAGAATTACCAACAATCAAAATCTTCTGTGATAAATGCCATAATAAAGACATGTCTAAAAAATGTATGACTGTAGAACAAAAGTCCTTGAAATGTCTTTACAAGCAAAGAGGATTTTTGTTTTTTTTTTGTATGTTTTTAGTTTTCACTTCCTTAAAAACACTCCAAGTTTGGGATTTCAGCATTACCAGAAAGATAAATTATCCACAGAGGAAAAGAACTGCTTGCTGAGTTGATAAGGCTCTGGTAGTGGAAGTGTTTAAGCTCAGATTACTAAGGCAATTTGAAAAGTAGAAGTTGATTAACTCATGGCTGTAAAAACAGCTTAAAGATCTTTGCTGAGATGGGAAAAAGCAATACTTGGTACCTAACTACCAGAGAACCCAAGAGGCCAAATGGGCTTAAAAATAGTTAAACGGAATGAATAAAGCTATTTCTACCTGTAATCCCAAACAAGGACTCACTGCTTCAGGAATAAAATAAAGAAGGGATGGCCAGTTGGGGCCTTAAACCAACTGCTGCTGCCATCTACCCACCTGCTTCTGCGTCAGCCCTCCCCGCTGGCTTTACTCTTCTTTCCCTTCTCTTTCTCATTTGCCCCACTTCACCATCCTAGGGAACACTTTAGGCTAAAAAGATGTCTTAGAAATCCTACAGAGAAAGTGGTTCATAGGCCAGTTGGTGCATGGAACACACTGGAGGGTCTAAAAAGAAAAATTCGGTATTTCCGATTCTCAATAAAAATAACCAGTTAAAGAACTCGCCAACTCAATCCACATGTATATCACTCTAAAATTATTACAGAATTAGAATTAAACATTAAGGGGGGAGGGGAGAGACACAGAGAGAACAAACCCCGATATGGAGTGAACGTTTCAAAGGATTATGTGGTAGTGTGCTTTTTGAGTCTTGAAATAGGACTTGCTTAAGTAAGGCCACTGCTATGCAACATTGACAAAAAATCATTGACTCCCTGACTCTATGGTACATCTGGGCACTCCAGTGCAGAGAGCCATGAAACACTGTATGAGAATGGTATCTACAGGCTGTGACACACCTCCTATTCTCAGAAATTCAGGTCTGGGGAAACCTAATGAGGTTGAACCAGGCCTACCACACTCTAGGTCTGGTGAGATCTTGGCTGAGTTAAACCTAAGTGAACTGTTTTAATATGCAAATCTCTAAATGGTTCAGATTAAGCTTACTGGAATATCTCTTAGTTCATGCATAAAACTACAGAAAACTTATGACGTAATATATAAGGAGCTTTTGGCGTTACTAGTAATCTAGATCGAAGGAGACAGAAGATATAAAACAGGATATGGTGGTGAGGCCTCAAAGGTCAGCCAAAACAAGCCCAGACTCTGGAAATCAGTG
This sequence comes from Pteropus medius, assembly GCF_902729225.1. NCBI lineage: Eukaryota > Metazoa > Chordata > Mammalia > Chiroptera > Pteropodidae > Pteropus > Pteropus medius. The sequence goes on along the minus strand of NW_024352785.1, from coordinate 20,097,815 downwards.
AATCTGACACTGTTTGCCCAAGCTCAAATTTAAGAAGTAAATCTTTCATTGCTGTAAAATATTTGATGCTCTTCAAATTTATTTGGAAAATCTGATAAATGATTTATTTTAAAGCAGGACAATTACCTCAAGAGCAAACATCCTGTCCATCATGCTTCTTGATGAGGTGGCATCAGCAACAATATGAACCTCAATACCTCGGCCAACTAGTTCCAGAGCTGTTTGTTGGATGCAAACATGAGTCTAGTAGGAAAGTAAAAAAATCACATGTAATAACGCAGTAAACTAAAAGAATTTTACAAATGTGGAACCACATGATAAAGCAGAAAGAGCACTATAGGTCTAATGACCTTGTCCTACATGCAGTTTTGCCTCTAATTCACTATGTGATCTTGGGCATAAAAAGCATCTCTGGCTTTGGTTTCCTCTTTGTAAAGTGAGGAATTGGGTTACATCAACATTCCGTACACTAGGAACGTTGACCATATTCCTAGAGCTCTGTGAGAACTTTCTAAAAGATTTTCCTCTTTGTCACCTGGATGACCTTTATACAGCTGACTACTACCACTCAGTTTTGACGTCACTTGCAGTGGGGGTTATTTCTGAATGAGTCTGCAGTACTGCAGGTTGAGAACGTAGTGAGAAAACTGAGTTGTTATAATACCCAGTATACATCACCAGCAAATGTATTATGCAGGTTCCATCTTTATAAGTGTTAACTGGTAACAAATCATTAGCTGAAAAAAAAAGTAAAAACATGCTTCAACAACAACTGGATTATACGACCATGGCAAAGATTTCTATGCCATGATGCCAACATTATCTTTACATGACAAGAGGGCTTTGGAGAATTATCAACTGACACCTCATTAAAATTAGCACTGGAGGACTGCTCAAAGATGATTTTCTTTAGGCATGAGGTCCAATAATAGTAAACAAGCAAAAAAGAAGTACAGAAGTCAGCATTTGGCATGACATGTTTATACATACAGGCTTCCTCTAAACTGTCACTGAAGTCAAAATACAAATATTTAACATACATCTAAACCTGAGACTGTATCTTTCTACTATTAAAGCCTACTACTATAAAACCTACTATTAAAACATTGTAAGTATATAAATTAATATTATTATTTGGATTTCATTGTTTTTATTTCATAATTTTTAAATTTCAGTTCAATAGTTGTTTACAAGCCATAAACAAATACTTATATTCTGTTTGTACATGTCCAAAAAAAACAATTCAAACAAAAAATCATTTAAATCAGTATTAGGAATCCATGAGCATTTTTTTCCTTTAAAAAGATATGTATATGATTCAAATGTGAAGGACAACTACATGACTTCTAAGGTTTTTCTAGAGCAAAAATATGACCAAGGTGAAATCCTACAACACATAAATAAAAATAATGCCTTTGGTGAAAATGTGTTCCAGAAGTAGTGGTTAAAAGTACAGGGCCAAGAATTCACCAACCTAGATTTAAAACTAGCTCCATCCCTCAACTATCTGTATGACCTTGGGTAAATTATACAGCTTCTGTTTTAGGTTCCTCATTTATAATACGGGAAGACCAAGAAAACAGCTCAGAGGGTTGCTATGAGTTTCGTGAATTAGTATATACAAAGTGTTTCAATTAGTGCAATGTAAACAGTCAACGCTTAATAAATGGTGGCTATTTTTCATCACGATTACCACCTACACAGTACCCTATATACAAAAATGCACTCTGGAATCAAGTTTTCTACAAATGATATTATGCCTAAAACGTAACAAAAGGTACTTACTTCTACTCCAAATAACACAACGCTCCTGACTCCAGGAATCTCTGCTAATGCTGCTTCTACTTCTGGTAACACCATTGAAAATTTGGTCTTCGGAAGTACCAGTTTTACACCTGTTAAATCGATTTCTTGAACAGTGCTTCCGATACCTTTAGGGTACTGTTCTGTTACAATAACCGGAATTCCTAAAATCCGGGCCCCTTGTAACTGAAAAACAAAATAAAAACCACAAAGACCATTAACAATACACATATGTGTGTACACATAAATGTCTATCATGCTTCAGTAAATTAGAAAAAATTAACAAGCATACCAATCTCTGTCCCACGCTAATAATATCCCCAAAATACTTGATGGCTGGTCTGAACCTTTCCTGCATATCACAGCAGAAAAACACAGTGCTTAAAGGTGTAAGATTTCCCAAGGTAGTGAGCTGAGGAAAAAAGAAAAAAGAATGATTTAGCATTCATCATACAATGACATTTATTTTCAGTGGAGGTCACTAAAAGAAGAAAAATGTTCCTACCGTTTTACTTTGTAAGTCAATTTCTACAACTATTCTCCAAAAGAAATGATCTGAATTACAGAAAAAAGTTATCCAAGAAGATGGTCATTAAATTGCTTTTAATAGTGAAAATTAGCAATAAACACAGGACCAACAATATAGATATTTTACAAATTTTAATACATTAACATGACAAAACATTTTTAGCCACTATATGTATATGTTTTCAAAGAATCCATGCCATCTAAAAAGAAATGCTCATAATCTAATGTTAATTTTAAAAATGGAGCACAGTTTAACAGTACTTCAATAATGTAAAAATATGAATAAAAAGTAGAAGCTAATATATGAAAATAATAACAAATGGTTATATAGTTAAGGGTGTTGGTAACATTTTTTTCTTTATACTTTTCCTATATTTTTTCACATGCTATTTAAAAACATTTTCCAAATGCTATTTAAAAAAATATGTATTACTTTTATAATCAGAAAAAATGTTACAACAGTAAAAAACTTAAATATGATGGTGGCATTGCTTACATGTATAGAGTAAAAATTAAAATAACCTATAGTGAGACCACGGAACATAAAACTAAAAAGGCAGATGGAAACAAATCTAGAATTACTGCTATCGCTAAGACAGAAACATTAAGATGCTATTCTTAAGACTAACTTCGTAGAGTTCACAAAAATGCAACGAAATGATGCCAAGCACATCACCACTGTTAAACAAACAGACATAAATTTGACATTTGCATTTTTAAACATGCTTATCACAACCAAGAAAGTCAATGAATTAAGATGAAAACTGGGTATCTGATTACCAAGCATTACGTTATTTGCTGTTGTTGGTCTACTCTTAACAACTTGGGCCCCGTATGGATCTACCAAAGAGTGAAAATCACTGCTGAATATAAGAATTTAATCTCACTGGAATCTTAAAAAGTCCATGGTGCTTTTCCTTCTACCCTCTCAACACCTGAAAACCAGCAAGCATGCAAAATAAAACTCCTGGGCAGTTGCATCAGTGTGCTGGAAGGCCATGCATTAACACATACTTACAGCTTATATTTGCTTAGATCTCCAGCTCTCCGATCTTATCTTAGACATACTGACTAACTCTGTATACTTCCTGACGAGTTTGGTTATCTGGATTCTAAATTCACAAAAAGTTATAAACAGCAAATGAGAAAAAAAACTGCTGGAGACAGACAAACTGATAGCAGCGAGAAATGACAGCTGACAAGATTCAAAGTACAATAAAAGCAGATCAAAACTCGCCTCGTTCTACAATCTAGACTTCTAGTGAGGGAGTAACAAGTTGTACGTAACTTATAAATTAAGACAACACCATTTTAAGCACACTCATGAAGAAAATGTTAAATTATATAACATTTCAGAACTACAATATAAAATGGTTAAAATATCCAAAATATTTTGGATATTTGAAGGAATAAAACCTTACCTATCCAGAAATCCTAAACATTCAGAGTTGTGGACTGCTGGACCTCCTGTTACCTGGTGTTGCTCTGTACCTCATCTCAGCAGTGAGGTGTCCTTTTCTCGGCAGGGGACCACATCAGATACATGTCGTATTAGCTACCACCCTGCAAAACCTTTCTAGTCTAGGAACTCATCATCTATAAACCTTTAGTAAACAAAGAAAGAAACCAGAGATAGGGTAGAAAGACACGTTTTTATACAGAGATGACTGGTTATAATTTAGTGGATCGAAAATGCCTAGATATTCTCCTCTCAAGGAGTTGGAGTTTAACTCCCAACATTCCCTTGAAGTGGCCTGCACTTTGTAATTTGCTTCCTCAGAGTACAGAGGGAGGAGAGTAACTTTACGGTGGAAAAACATGGCAAACACTGCCTCAGCCAGATTAAGGTAATCAGCGATGTCATGCTGATAATATGCAGCCTTAGTATAATGTAATGAGAATGACCTTCATGATCTTCCTCTCAAAATCCCAGAACTCCAGTCTACACATGAGAAAAAAATCAGATAAACCAAAATTGAGGTACATCCTACCAAAGTATCTGACCAGTACTTCTCAAAACTGTCATGATCATCAAAAACAATTAAAGTCCGAGAAACTGTCATAGCCCAGAGGAGCCTAAGGAGACATGAGAACTGAATGTAATTAGTACTCTGGATTAGATCCTGGAACAGAAAAAGATAATTAGGGAAAAGCTTGTTAAAATTTGAATGAAGTGTGGAGCTCAGTTAACAGTAATGTACTAATCTTCGTTCTGTAGTTCTAACAAATATGTCACAGTAATGTAAGATGTTAATTAGAGGAGAAGCTAGATACAGGTAGAGAGAAACTTTTTGCGCTATTTTTGCTGTAAACACTATTCTAAAATAAAAAAGTTTATTAAAAAAATGGTCTCCCTATGCTGTGGTAGTTTGGGGAAAAAGATGCTAGTGTATGAATAACTTCCATACTTACAAGCCAAAAGAGGCTTTGAGGCTACAAAAAAACAAAACAAAACAAAAAAAACCACCTCCCCTCCACCCCAAAAAAAAACCACTCTGAAAAACTCTAACTTCATGTCTAACCAACACTGCCACCCCCCCTCCGAATCTAAATGAATTCCAAAAGCTGCTGTTAAATAACACAACTGACTCTATAATTCTTACTTTCATTCATGAATTTTTCTTAAAACAAAACCTTATGGATAACTAAAAATGCTACTCACAGTCAAACATTTACATGTTGCAACTGCAAGATGGCAAATTAAAAGTGGACTTGACCAAGTGCCATTACAAGTGTAGTAATTACAGATCAATGCGTATTCAAGAAGCACAAATAAGTCACATTGAAAACTATGTGTGTATACATACACGCCTTCATATAGCTATGTATCTATACATATCCCTACAAATATACATACATAATACATTTCAACATATATCTTTAAATATGAAAAGTTGATCGCAGTTATTGGCTTCCTCAAGCAAAAGTTTAAGGGATCAATTTCTAGTACAAAATTTTTGTTCATTTTAAGAATTGTCAGAGCTAGGATTCGACCTTAGATTCCATATTCAAAAGACTTTCATCCCCAAGTCCCATTATTACCAATATCATGACAGTATTTACCCTCCTTCGCTACCACAGAGGCTCTGGCCACTTTCTAACAATGGCTGGTACACCTGCAAGGAATCAGCCCCTCTCTTGCTCAGTCCCACTGGTTACTCAGAACATACAAGGACAGAACATACAAGGTGGCTGGCCTTGCTTAGTGATACACTGGCACCTGTTCTGTTCTCGCCATAAGATTAATATGTGATGAATGTTATATGTTGAATTGTGTCTCCCAAATTTCCTATGTTGAATCCTTAACCCCCAGTACCTCAGAAAGTGACTTTACTTGGAAACAGAATCGCTGAAAGTATAATTAGTTAAGATGAGGTTATACTGGGGTAGGGTGGGTGCCTAGTCCAACATGACTGGCATCCTTACAGAAGGAGGGAATTTGGACAGAGAGGACTTGTGAACATGAAGACAGAGATCAGTATGATGTATCTATGAGCCAAGCAATGCCAGAGATTGCCAGCAAATCACCAAAAGCCAGGAGGGAGACATGGCCAGGTTCTCCCTAACAGCCTTCCAAAGGAACCAACCCTGATCTCTAGCCTACAGAACTCCAAGAAAATAAATTTCTGTTGTATAAGCCACTAAATTTGTGGTCCTTTGTGACAGCAGGCTCCTAGTGAACTACTTAGTGAGTACAGTGTTTATCTTTAGAACTAAAGTTTGGAACTGTAAATGTGATTTTTTCAAAATTCTGGTAGTCTATTATAGTCACAAAATAGGTGTGATCTGCTTGGGAGAGAGTCCAGAAGAGGACACAGGGTAATTATTTCACTCAGAAGGGTTTACAAGGAAATTTGATTACCAAAGCTATAGTTAAGACCTTGCTCCAATACTGACTCACTTAAAATAGAGATCTGTGTGAAATGACTCCCCTGGGTTACAAGGCTCCCTACACAGCGTGGCCTGTAATGTTAGAATCTGAGTTCGAATTTCAATTTCCCTAATTCCAATTATATGAAATCAGGCAAATCCATTACCATCTCCAAATAGCAGTTTTTTAATCTGTAAGAAAGCAAGAAAAATAGTATCTACCTCACAGGGCTATTCCAAGATTCAGTGAGCTTCATGTAATCAATGAATAAATGTATTGTGATATTCCTCATACGGGAAACATACACTACACCTTGAAGTTCCACACGTGTTAAAAAAAACTTTTTCTGTAATGAGGTTAAAAATATCATTTATTACTAAGATCCTTTAATTAAACACACACACACACACACACACACACTCACTCACTCACTCACTCACTCACTCATTCTACTGCCTAACTTAAGTCTGCAGAATTAAAGTGAGTCATAAAGTAGATTTCCAAATGTCACCAAAAGACTTACCATTACATGATCTGTTCCTGGCAAAAGAGGTTTTGGGTTTTTAATTTAGGCTGAAAAAGAACATTTATTTCTACCTGTTCTTCCTACACGCTCTCATGGTGAAGGCTCCATAATCAAAAATTACCCCTTTCAAACTAGCAAGCCCAAGGGGGAACATATTCCTTTCCCTCTTCTTTCCAAACCCTGCCTTCTCTCCATTCCAATCATAAACTCTGGGGTCTCTTCTAATATAAAATATCCATGCCCATTTAAAATAATAACAGTAGTAATAAACTTCCAAGAAAGTGAAAGCTGGGGCTGAATCCCTTCCCAATTAATCATCACTGGAAAAGGTCAAAATAACCTTTCCTTACCTTCCCCCACATAAAGCTGTCAGAGCCTTCCCTCCTACATACAAAAGCAAAATCCTCTCACTAGCAACCTTTTCACAATGTCCATTTCTTCCTCTCTTCTATTTGGGCTCTGCCTTCCCTGGTGACAGGCTAGAAAACACACTGGTGCTGGTATGATATCAAATTTACAAGAGATTCCAGAGATGAATACTTTTAATAGTTAAAACTTGGGAAATATCTTTTGAAAAATTAACACTTGTAAGTCATAAAAATGCCCTAAATTTCCACTGCATAATCCTCTCATTTACGTCTCTTCCTATGTCTCAAAATTCCTCAGATTTCATTCTGACAAAGTAAAGACACATAAACCACACTTGAAACAGGACCTGCCTTAAGCAACCTGAGCTGCCGCAGACACTTGGTCACTTGACAGAATGTTTCATAAAAGACACTAAAAAGTTACTATAGCCTAGTGCTGGCTAAGGAGGTCTTAAAGATCAGTCCCCATCTAGCCACTAACCAAACACGGGTGCAGACAGTGTGGCACAAGCAACCATTGTGTTTCATAACATCACTAGCAATGGCAATAAGAACAAGCATGAAAGCAAACTCAGATCCCTATGTAAATGAAAAATACATTCTACAATATAGTATATGATACAGGACCACAAAGGCTCTAAAGCCTACATTTGGAAAAACAAATCATGTTATTTAAGCAGTGGACTATATGTAGCCAAACTTGTGCTTTTTGTCCCTGCCTCTGGGAGAAGGGGCCTGCCATCCCAATAGCACAGCCTCACTAACGAGCCACCCGAGTCTTCCTATGTGATAGGCATCTACACCAAAGAACGATGAACAGCAAAACAAAGCAAATGATATTACAAGCTCAAGTTTGTGGCCTGTTTCCATTCTGCTTGATATTTTCATTAAGCATAGAGAATATGAATAGTATGGTCAGCTAAAAGAGAGGACCTTTACATATTTTCCTATCTCCGCTATTACCATGGAACCTTGGGCAATTCCCTGTATGTTCTGCTTTTCTGCAAAATGAAAGAGTTGGATTATTAGGTAAGGAACAAGAATTGGGTTTTATTCATGTTTGCATTCACTGTGCCAAGCACTTACAGTTGCAACACAAATGTTTGTAAAACGAATTCTATAGTCTTGTCCAACCATAAAATGTCCACATCTCTAGAATTACACAGCTGGGTTCCAAAAATATATAGTAAAATGATCATGAGAAGAATTATCTTTCCTTTCTGAGAGTATACACATACACACACATATGTATATCTTTTCATATAGCTATAAATAGGTATCAGAATAGGTATATGGATATATGTGGGAGTGTGAATGTGTGTGTGTGTGTGTGTGTGTGTGTGTGTGTGTGTCCCTCCACATTATCTATTTTTAAGCTAGGGAGGCATCTGGCTGAAGAAATCAAAATATTATCATTATTAAAATGATATACAAAAGAAACATTTAAAAATATTTAAAAATATATTCTTGGACTGAAAAAAATGACATTTTAAAAAGGATGGAACAGAGTAGTGATATTACTATAATTAGTTTAAACATCAGCATAAAAAATTAACTGTTATCTCTTATACCAAACAAAGTATTTCAAAAGCCACAAGTGACCTGAATTATAGAATGCCTTTTAAGAGAACAGATAGGACATTTCAAGTATACACGTATACATTATTAAATTGAAGAATGTTTAATTTAAAAGAGTTGTCAGACCCAGGCCTTGAATTTTTTAAAATAAAAAAATCCTATCTTGGGGGGTTAAATAATTAAACTTTACAGATACGTGTGTGTGGGGGGGGTGGTGCAAATTTGGCATAACATCTTATTAGGTAACAGCCCACCCTCGCTCCCAACCACTACAGGAAATCATCACAAAGGAGTCGGCATCCTCAGGACGGCCCTAGACTGCCTCAGTTAATATTTGGATTCTTGCCTTTATTAATGGATTTGCCAAAGGTGCATCCAAATTCTTAGGTATTTTGGCAGCAATAATCTAAACAGAGTGACAAAGGCTGCAAAGAGGTGTCAGCCATGAAAACTTTTAGAAATTTATTTATTTTAAAAAAATTTCAATTAGTTGACATATAATATTAGTTTCAAGTGTACAACACAGTGATTAGACATTTATGCACACCTTAAAAAGTGATCACCCCAATAAGTCTAGCACCCATCTGGCACCATATATAGTTATTACAATATTACTATGTCCCGTATGCTGTACTTTATATCCCCGTGACTATTTTTCTAACTGCCATGAAAATTCTTGAAGACATAAAAATGGGGAGTCGTAAACACCTCTGAACTACAACTGAACAAATTCTCTATATGGACAACAGAAAAAATTCTAGGCTATCAGAGACCATCTGCCTCCCTCTAGGCTCTCCCCTGGGTGGCAGTGGATTTTCAAAGCCTTTGTTCCCTGAACACAGGAACTTTATCCAGGTTAAAGTATCAGCTTTGGAAGCTTCTGGCATGGGTGCTGTGGTGATAGGAAACAAAGCCAATTCCAAGGCCAACTATAGCTGCGAAAAAAACAAACCAAACCAAACCAAAACAAAAAAAACTCTAGAGAATAGTCTTCAGAAAACAGTACTTGAATATTAAAATGCCTCTAACTCTGAATCCCACATTTCAGTTTGGCCTTCCGAAGAAATGGCTTATCAGTTCCTCAACTGAAGAAAAATTGTTGATGGTGTCGTACCTAACTAAAATATATCTTTATGTTCCTTCTTTTCAAAATAAATAAATAAATAAATAAATAAATAAAAAATCCTCCAGTGAATCTTCTGAGAATACAAAGTGGACAGGAGACCTATCTGCCGTAGTATTAGAGCCTGGCTTAAAAAGAAAAAAAAAAAAACATTAAAAAGCTATAAAATAATCCTCAGGTATAGGAACTTTCTCAGTCAGCATGAGCAGGAAATCATTGTCTAGCTACAGTTGATATTTAAGAAGGGTACTGCAGTCCTGGAGTCAAGAGACTTCAACGAAGGAGGCGCATGTGGAATCAACAGATTCAGTTGACGGGTACTAGGCAGAGGCTAAGCAAACGGTTATTTCACTTAAGGTTAGAGAAGGCTTAAGGTCAAGGAACTGAAAGCCCGGGAAGAAGAGAAGGAAAGGGTCTGATTTCTGAAGTTTGTGCCTCCGCAAGTGGTGGCCGCAACTCCGGGAAACAAACCCTAAGACCACTACTCCCCACAATCTCTTTCCCCTCATTCTGCATCATCCCCAAATAAAAAAACAGCCACTACCGCACAGCCCTTTGGTTACGGAGGGGGCTGGGACTCGCTCCTAGTACACAAAGCAGATGCGAGCAGCTGAGGACCACACACGTGGGGGCGTTTGCGCGCGCCGCCACCAGCTGGGAAGCCCACGCCCCCGCCTCGACCGCGGACAGCTGGTGACCGTCGCCTTTGGACTGGCCCATTCTCTGGGCCACCTCCAAGGCTTGCGATAGCGGCGCGGCCCTTCCGAGCCGGAGAAGCGCGGGGCACCTGAGGAGCGCGGCGGGGACAGGGACGCGCGGTGACCCGGAGCAGGGAGCGGCAGGGCGCGCGGCCCTCCCACAGCACCCACCTGGATCTGCAGCGGCACGAGGCGCACCTTGCAGCGCTCGCTCACCGCGAAGCCCTTGGGCAGGTCCACGTACTGGCCCCACTCTTCCGCGAAGAGCTGCACCACGAATTTGCGGTGCATGTCGAGCTGGTCGCCGTACAGGCTGAGGAACTTCTGGATGAGCAGCTCGTAGCCCGCGCCGTGCGGCACGGACGAGGGCCGCGCGAAGACCGAGAAGCAGAACAGCACGGGGACCGTGCCCGACGGCGCCCCCGCGCCCACGCCGCCGCCGTGGGGGACCGCCGGGACCGCCGCCTCCGCCGCCATGTTCCCCCGAGCGTCTGCCCGCACCGCCTGCCGCCGCGGCCCCGCCTCCCCGCGCCGCGCGCTCGGCTAGGCGAAGGGGCGGTTCCCGGCGGCCGCGGCCGGCGCGCCCTCCTCCCCGCCGGGTGCAGGCCGGACCGCCGCGTGGGGCTGGGCGCCGGGGCAGCCGTGCGCGCGCGAGCGAGCGAGCGAGCGCCTGCGCCGGCCGGCCGGACCGCCCCCTCCAACCGCCGCCGCTGCGCTGCTGCACCTCCGGGAGGAGTTTTGGGGCACCTCCTCCATCCCGCTCCGCCCACGTTGGAATGAACGGGGTTTTCCGAGTGTAGAGTTGCATAGAGGGACCCAGGGCTGCTGGGAAGCGTTACCTGTTGGCCTTGTGCAGAGGCATGCTGTCCTTCTCGAAGATAGCAGTCATCTTAAAACCAATAGGACAGGCTGATAGATCGTCTAAGAGAAGCAGAGTTTAAAATGCTTCCTTAGGACCACCCAAGGCTCAGAATTTCATGTTGTTTTCTTCAGTCCCATGGAACACAATATCTCTAGCAATGGATTTGAGATCTTGACCTCCCTTTATCTCTACCCAATTTCCGGGAGAACTTGGGCTGGGAATTACAAAGTATAAAGAGGTTTACAGAGTAGAAGTCAGGGCTTTATATTTAAACAGGACTTGTTTTTAAGCGAGTAAAAGCGATCACCTTCAAATGAAATAATCCTGTGCTTTATGAACGCTGTAAGGCACTGTAATTAACTGGAATTAGAAAAGCATACACTATGAACAAAATTTCCTTATCAAGTTCTAGGAAGAGAGACTCATGAATCTAAACATAAAATTAAATTTCAGATACTAGGGGTTTCTCCTTATAAAGTAACTTTTATGGTAGGTTTTCTCAGCTGGCATTGTTGACACGTTTGGAATGGATACTACTTTTCCTTGGTGGTGGTGGTGGGGGCGGCTATGTTGTGTATTTGTAGAATGTTTTGCAGCATGCCTGGCTTCTATCCACTAGATGCCAGTAGCACCCCACTCTTTCCTAGACTTGATAATCAAAAATGCTTCCAGACATTGCCAAAAATCCCCCAGAGGGCAAATTTGCCCCCATCCAGAACCACTGCATTACAGCAATGCTGAGGCCATTATTTGGCCTTTATTGCTCATTTGTACCCAAGCTACTGAAAAGTCTGTCTTCTGGCTTCTCATCAAACTTGGAGCGATACACTTAAAACTATTGTCGGAACCGATCAGACTCAAAATCATATTTTTGCAGACATCATTCTATTGCAAGGTTTTACAGGTGAGAAAATTTGTGCTGAGAGAAAGGTACTTCCTCTAGGCCGACTGACTACAAAAGGTACCTATTCTGGGTGGACTAATTATAAAAGTGTTCTTTCCAATCTATCAACAAGACTTGATGGCCAGAACCCTCTCATTCATGCCAGTGCTACCATGCAAGACCTACCCACCACCATCCCTCATCTGACTGTAACACTGTCCTCATAAATGGTGCTCATTCTTTGATTTTTGCACCCTTAAGATCCATTTACCACATGGCAATCAGAGTAATTCTTTTAAAAAACAATTTCAGAGTACATCACTTTTCTTTAAAAAATTCTCCAATACATAGAAACAGACCTCAGGAAAATCCAGATGTTGGAATTAAACGAAAAGAACATTATAGCACTTATTATAAGTACATTTAAGAACATAAAGCACAGATAAGAATGAATAGATGTAGAATATCAGCAAAGAAATGAAAATGACAATACATGTAAGTTTTAAAACTGAAAAGTACAATATCTGGAATGAAAAAATTCACTAGATAATCTAAACATCATATTATAGGTTGCATAAAAAATGATTAGTGAAATTGTAAACAAAGTAAATGTGAAAAGCAAAGAGATTTACAAAGTATAAAAATAGCTTTAGTGACTTGCAATATCAAGTGGTCTAACATATGTGTAATTGGAGTCCAAGAAGGAGGGGCTCCACACAAGACTTTCTGACTCCATTTGTGTTCTCTGGAAACTTTGTGATAAGGAAAGCAAATAAATCAATTAACAAAATAGCTTTTACACCCCTGGGGCATAGTTGGCAATGCCTGGAGACATTTTTGGTTGCCACAATTGAAAAGTGGAGTATTACTGGCACCAAGGTTGGTGCTAAGTACCCAACAAATGCACAGGACAGCCCCCCCCACCCCCAATGAAAAAAGATTCAGCCTAAAATGTCAATAGGGCCAAAGTTGAGAAACCCTGCTCTAGGCTATTGGTATTGAAAATGGAAATGAGTGGATGAATGTGTTTTTATTTTGGAGGTAAAAGTAAGATAATTTTCTGTATATTAGATGTGGGAGATCAGGAAAAGGCAAAAAATCTAGAATGATTGTAAGTCTTTGTGCTTGCGTATCTGGCAGCGCCATGGTGCCATTACTGAGATAAAGAAGACTAGAAGATCACATCAGGGGTTAAAATCAAGAATTCTGTTTTGGCCACGTTAAGTTTGAGATGCTTGTTAGGAATTAAAAGTAGAAGTGAGCAGGTAGTTGCAAAAATGTATCTGAACCTCATCGGACAGGAAACTCAAGATATAAATATAAGAGACATTAGTACAAAGAAGGTATTTAAATCAGGGGAATAGATGAGATCACCTGGAGGAAGATGATAGGTAGAGTAGAAAATAGGGCCTATGACAGAGTTACAGTTAAGCAAAGTTGATGAAGGTAGGAATGAGATCGATAAGGAATAGATACTAAGACGGAAAAAATCCTGGACACTGGAATCATGAAAGTTAATACAAAAAGTATTACTATTATATTGAGCCAAATGGAATTGCTTAAATAACTTTAGACCGACAAGACCAGAAATTTCATACAGTTCAACCTCGTACAAAGAAAGAATGGCCAACTATGTCAAATACTGTTGAGAGATCAAGTATAATGAGAGTGAGCATATGGAATATGGTGACATAAAGGATCTTGGGGACAAAGGCAGTTCCATTGGAGTATAGGGGATAAAGGTCTGGTTTTATTGAGATCAAAGAAAAAATTGATAGTGATAAATGAGTCAATCAATTTTTTAGATTGAGAGGGAAAGGGGTTTAAAAGAATTTCTTTAAAGACAGAAAATATTAGCGATAGTAGATTTTTGTTCTACACTGCTGAGAGCCAGAAGAAAGGGACAGATATATGGTGCAGTGAGAGAGATATCCAGTACATAGAAACAGACCTCAGGAAAATCCAGATGTTGGAATTAAACGAAATACAGAAGAAATACAGACCTTGCAAAGGATGGAATCGGAGGTTTGGGCTTCTTGTAGGATCATGGACACATGTTCTATTGAGGATGAAAGGCAGAGAATTTGGGTAAACATACAGGCAGGTTAACAACTTTGAAATAAGAAAATGAGGGAGTTGTCTAATTATATTTTCTTGTTTGTCATATAGAACTTTACTATTCTCAACTGTGTATTATCCTTAATTTTTAATATATATCTCCTTAATACACACACACACACACACACACACACACGTATATTATACTAAATGTAGTCATAATTTTGGCCCGGGCTGGTATTCCTAACAATTTTTAATTATTTTCTTTAAAGGAAGAAGCAAAATTGTAAACTCTTTCCCAAAACCAGAACTCCCATTGTCTCCAAAATTTATCTTGCCATTCGGTTTTCATCTTTTTCATAATTTTACATGAAGGCTTTGTCTTCCTCTTTCACTAGTATTCCCAATTCCAATGTCTTGTCAAATCATATAAACTCAGTAAATACTTGAACAAATAAATGAATAACTAAATTTGATTTATCTTAGCATTCTTTTTATCCTTTGGTTGAGTATTTGAAGTCATTTTTCACCCTCTCCAAAGATGTTGTAATATTCTGTTTCCCATCAGTATCCATGGGCTTGGTTCTTGGACCTTCTCAGATACCAAAACCCATGGAAACTCAAGTCCCTTATATAAAATACATAGGATTTGCATTTAAGTTACTCACATTTTCCCATATACTTTAAATCATCTGTAGATTACTTATAATACTTAATACAATGTAAATGCTGTATAAATAGTTGTTGTACTGTATTGCTTAGGAACAAATGACAAGGAAAAGAAGTCTGTGCATGTTCAGTTCGAACTCAACCATCAGTGTAGGTATAATGGTATGGTACACATCAGCAACAACTGACTTTTTTTTTTCCAAATATTTTGATCCACAGTTCTTGGAATTTGTGGATGTGGAATCCAAGGATGCGGAAGGCTGACTAAAGTTACATTTTAGTGTGTTCCAAGGTCCCTGTTCCTAAATTATTGACAATCTGAATTTATTCATGTATATTATATCAATTACAAATACTTTGACTTGCAAGAAACAGAATGCCTGATAAATAGTTTACATTTGCATGTAACTACAAGTCCAGAGGAGGGAGGGGCTGCATTGGGGGCAGCAGCTCAACAACTACGTCATAGCTTAAGATTGGTGTCTCTCTGGTTCTTTCTTCCTTTCTCTCATGGTCCTATGATCGGCCCTGTAATTCCAAGCATCACACAACTGTATTCAGAGGCTGGAAGCAAGGGCAGTACAAGAGAGGGACATTTTTTTCTGTTTCCTTTGCCATTATTGAAGAAAAAAAATCTTTTCCAGAAACCCTTGAGCAAACTTCTCCTGGCATGTCATTGGCCAGAAATGGGTCATGTGCCCACCTTTAGACATAAAAGTAAGTATGTTAGTACTAAGGAAGAGGGAGAGAATGGCTCCTGGTGCACAACAAAGAATAAGGGCTCCAAACTATCACAGAGTAGCCAAACCCAGCTTTCCATCTTTGACTTTGCTTAGTGAAGGCAGCAGGTGGCAACTGCCTCAAGTTTCCACTCCATTATTTACAGTCTTGGGGTGTTTTTCAATACGTGAGCATTGTGACCGAATCAGATAGGGAGGCCTTGTGCTTTCTTCACTTATGTGATACATGTCTGGCTTTTCTATGCAGCCTCTGTGGCCACTTTATATTGTCAGTGGTTTCATCACCATTAAATTTTAAAATCTAGTGATGAAGAGTTTAAAGTGATTTCTCATAACCTCCTTTCTGGAGCTGAAATTTAGCAAAAAGAGGATTTCTATAATTAATGTTGCTTTGATGCCAGCCTCTACTTTCATAGGCAGGATTTGCTCCAATTTAAGTTTATTAAAAAATTGTACTATTTCCTGTTACTTTTATTTTTAGAAACAACCTCTTCAATGTTAATATCATACCTCCAAACATTGTGCTACTGGATTCTTAAGTTTTATAGAGTAATTAAAACAATATTTAAGGCCAAAACTAATATAAAATATAATGGGACTTTTTGTGCACAATTTTTTTTTTTACTTTCCCTTAGCCTTACTTAAGTCAATTGTCTACTTAATATTCTATGTCTCTGAATTAATTACTGCTTTGGCCTCACCTTTTTTTGGATACTATTTATTAAATATTTACTGCTTATGAGGTCCAAGCCCAAGCACTTTACATGTATTATTTAATTTGACTCATACAATAATCCAGTGAGACAATGTTTCCTTCCTCCCCTCACCCCTCCCACTCCTTACATTTAACAAGAAAACTGAGGCCTAGAGAGGTGAAATGGCTGCTTGGGTTCATGTAACTTATAACTGCAGAGTAGGAACTCAGTTGGGGATCAGTTTATCTGACTCCAAAGTTTCTTAATCACTATAGTAGACCATCTTCTCTTGCATGAGTTTCTTATCATTCTTTGGAAAGCAAATTTTAGCTTTCCAAACAGCAACCATTTTCAAAGCTTTGACAAATATCTCACATACCCTTCCAGGTGACTTTGCTGCCTGAAATATAAATAGGACATATTCTTAATTAAGTGAAAGGGGAAGGCTTTGGAATGTGGCCACTGTCCCTTCTAAAGCTACAGGTGTCTCTTCTCTCTTATTCCATCTGATTAAAAGGTCTGCTGGTAGAAGATGGACTGCCACATGGCATATTCTATTCACTTTCCTTATAAGACTAAGTTTTTATCAGGAACCCCTTTCTGTGCTCAGACACAAACAAATTCCCTGAAAATACACAGTTAATGGTCCTTGAGCTGTCTGACTCTCAGTATTTCAGAGCATGAAGGTCTGACCATTTTCTTGGAATACAATAACAAACACTTTTATAATGCTTACCATGTTACAAGCATAGATATAAGTATTTGTATTAGTTTCCTGGGCCTGCTGTAACAAATTACCACAAACTAGGTAACTTAAAACAATAGAAGTTTATTCTCTCACAGTTCTAGAGGCCAGAAGTCTGAAATCAGTATCACTGGGCCAAAATTAAGATGTCAGCAGGGACATACTTCCTCTGGAGACTCTAAAGGAGAATTTGTTTTTAGCTTCTTCCAGCTTCTGGTGGGTGTTGACATTTCTTGGCTTGCGGTCACATCATTCCAGTCTCTGCCTCCATCTTCATATCACCTATTTCTCTGTCTGTTTGTGGTCATATCTCCCTCTGCCTTCCTCTTATATAGATACATGTGATTGCATTTAGGGTCCACCTGGATAATCTCCCCATTTCCAAATCCTTAAATTATTCACATCTGCAAAGACACTTTTTACCATGTAAAGTAACATACAGATTCTAGGAATTAGGACCAGATATCTTTGGGGGCCATGATTTAGCCTACTATAATATTTTATACATTAACTCACTTAATCACACAGCCATGGAGATAAATATTATCTCCATTTCATGATGAAAAAACTGAGGCAGAGAGAAGTTATATAACTTATCTAAGATCATATAGTCAGTAAGAGGCAGTGTCTGGATTTGCACCCAGGAAATTTGCGACCTTAAAAACTAGCTGCCACTATAAGTGAGTGAAAAAAAAAAAATCCTACAGAAGAATTCTCCAGTCCGAATGTGCTAAGATAGAAGTCAAATAACAAGAGGTTTCTCCTTTAAAAGCTGTACTCCTAGGTTATGGAATTTCCCCACTTTCCCATCTTTGGCAGGACTCCTTGTTCCATTGTGCACTTTATCATCTTATACATATGCAGCAGTCACTTTAAGTGCAGGGCTTTTAGAGTGATACGAGAATAGTATGCCGTATAAACTGTATGCAGCTGAGGTATTTGCTGAATGAATGGACTTTCAACCAATCCATCAAAAAAAAACACCACGTCTGAGTTGGCAATAAGCAGTAAACAAGCTAGATACACCTTATCATTTATAATTGTTAAGGCGGACCCTTCTGGAACAGCTTGCTAGACTCCTGTACTGCCAATACCCCAGCCTAGTTAAAGTTTCTTTTTCTGTGACCCTTAGATCCCAGGAAAGGGGTTTCTAGATTGAATGGCCTATGGCATCAAATTGTTATATTCCTAAGCAGACAATCTCTAGAGTATATTATTAGAAATGAAATTAAACTGAGGTTTATTAAATATTGCCAAACTGGTTTCTTACTGAGTTTATAGTCCACTAGGAATATTTGAGGTTCAGTTTTCCATCTCCTTTTGCTTATTCTTTCATAGACTTTTTTTTTTTTTGCCAGTCTCATAGTATTTAATGATATCTCTGTAGTTTTAATTTTTTTCACTAATTATGAAGTTAAACTTTTTTTCTATATTTTCTTAGATATTTAGATTTCTTGTTATCATAACTGTTTATTTTAATTCTTTGCCATTTGTATTTACCTTTTGCAGGGTTCTATACATGAATTTTTAAAACTAAACTTGTTTTAGAATACAAACATCCTAAATGTCATTGCCTATTTTATGGCCTGATATATCGTTTAACAAATAAACTTAACAAACTAATATTTGGTAACTCTGGTGGGAAATTATAATTATTTTCAAGTTGTTTTTATCGTGTTTAATAAATGTGGTTCACTAAAGGGATTTCTGGGGATAAATGTATTCTGCACAGATCAAAAAAAGACAAGCCACTGAAACTCTTACAGTTTTTCTTCCCTGTGGCTAAAGATAACAGAATTGAAATATGCTGCAACTGTCAAGGATTTTTGTACTGCTCATCCAGGCTTAAATATCTGCTAATTTAGATAATGGCTGTAGTCCATCGGTTAACAGTATTTACAACAAAAAACCATATGGCCAGTACTTGGAAGGCCAGTCATTAGCTAATGTGAGTCATTTCCAGATGATATGGAGATAATTTATATTGTCAGTGCGAATTCTATTTGAGTAGTATGACATCTGCCAGGGTTGACCTTAAGAGTAGACCTTGGTAGTTACTTATGCATTGACTACCGAGGGACTCTGAATAAAGAACATTCACCCATCACAAATTATGAGGTACAGACTTAAGCAAGCACTAGAGCTTGAGGGAGGGAGGGGAGAGATGAGAGAAAAAGAAGGAAAGAGTCAGAAAAGACTAGGAGGACAGAGACTGAGCAAATTAAAGTCTACATTAGTCAGAGTAGATACTAGGTTATGCTGGTAATAATGGCTTAACCCTATACAATTTTTTTTTTCTTGCAGCCCGTGGTTAGCATGGATCAGAGATGGCTCTGCCTGATGTAGTTACTCAGGAGTTAGATACTTCTGTGATCATCAAAGCTTCCTTGCCAAATTGATATGTATCATTTCTGGTCACACTTGGTTGTCCATAGCAAATCCCACGGCCGCCTATAACTTCACAGGAATTGACATACCTTCTATCATATGCCTGGAAAAAATGAACTGGAAATATTTGGTAGACAACATAGTGACTACCAAAGACTACCATTCTGGTTAGCCAATCTCAGTTCAATTGGTTCATTCTCTACCCCTAAAACAGAATACATCTACCCCTATTCTAAAGATGACAAGCCAAGAATTCTATTCAGTCATGACACTAAGCTTAATATCTTGGACCTCTGCATTATATCCATCAGTCTGTACCTCAAGACTGGATGTGGCTACGTTTGAAACGGAGACATATAAACTAAAAAGAAAAGTTAATAACATCGAACACACACACTCACACACACACCTGTACATTAGTGTCACAAAAACAGATAACCATGATAAGGCTGGAAACAATAGGAGGCCGTTCGGAAAGATAGGAACTGCTGAAGACGACTAGTATAGTGATTTTTCTGTGAGTCTTACCAATGAGCTGGAACAGGAGGCTGTCTGGCATTTCACTCATCTTAAACTAGGCCTAGGATGATACCTGGAAAAGAGACACAAGGAGCTTTCACTACTCAGTACTTTGCCAAATGAATATGATGAAGTTAAAACCATATGTAGTGTATATAAAGATAGATACCAGAATATGACACAGTTTACTTTTATCCCGGGCATTTATATCAGTTTCTAGATCTGCAAAATAAAATTCCCTTGTGAGCTGACTAAATTTAAGTTCTAGGACTCCTTTAGAGAATGCATTTCTCTTCTATTTCCACCTCATTTTCTTCCTGCCTGTGCAGTCTGCAGCCCCTGAGCTCATTTAGACTGAAGTCTGTGCTTTTGGCACCAGTTTGTTTGGTCCCAAGTGAGTCTTTCCCTTACAGAGGTTAGAGCTATAAAAAGAAAGGGGATTTTTTTTTTATATATAAAGATAGAAGACTTTCCCATCACAACTGTTATCAGTAACTGATAGCACAATTGGCTGAAAAATAAAAATGAAACAGTTTAGGGGGATCCTTTAATATGTAGATTATACTTGAAGAGGAACGACACCAGGAAATAGTGAAATAACCTATTTCACTATTCTGAAGAAGTACAGAATACCAAACACCAAAGGGAACGAGCAGTTGAAAAGAAAAAAACCTGGGGAACTTTTGAATAGAAGTCAGTATAGAAGGTTCACCCTGCTGTCAAAGCATGATCTACGCACTGGCAGCACGGGTATCATCTGGGAACCTGTCAGAAATGCAGATTCTTGGGTTCTGAACCTTATAGAATCTGAGTCTGCATTTTAACCACGTCATCTGGTGATTTGTGTGTGTGTGTGTGTGAATGTTGACACTCATCTAGATTGCAATTATGAAAAGTTATTAAAAATTAGAAAAAATATAATTGTTCATACATTCTTGCATTCAGAAAGTAGCACCTAACAGTGTCTGATAACTAGCTGGTTATCAGTGACTATTTATTACTAAAATCAAATTACCCCTTGTGTACTGAAAACACTTCTGTGTAGACTATTACTGCTGAGATAACGTTTATATGGGTGGTAAAGCAATAAATACAAAATGTGAAAAAATAACTTTGAGTAGAAGAATGTCTTACCCTTCATATATTTATACATTCCTGTACATGTACGCATACATAAATCATATAAACAATCACATAAAATACAATATAAATAAAAGGCGTAACCTTTGACATATAAGTATCTCTACGTAATAAAGGATACTTAGACACAATGAAGTTAAGTGTATCCAAGGTCACAAAACTCATAAGTGACAGAATATGTAATAGAAATCTAGTTCTCCTGACCTTAATCTCACATAATACCAAATACCTTAGAGACTTGAGTAGTTTTATTAATTACAGTATTATTCCATGATGAATTTCAAACAAGAATCAAGTTACAGCTCAAATGGTATGGGTTTTATGTTCATGCTCTTTTCGAATTTTAATTAAATAAAATTTTCATCTTGCAGTTAAAAATAGTTGTTCATAATTTGTAATCATACAATTTTAATATTTACATTATTTTATGATTATGGACTTACTCTTCTACTTTCTAAATAAGATGGAGTAAATTTAATATAAACATTAAGGCTTAACTCAGAAATTTTAATTTTGCTAACGGTTATCACAAACTTTTAAATCTGAAAGCTTTTCTTAAACTTGATTTGTTTTAATGGAAATCATAAAACACATAAAGTGGAAAAACTAATTTATTAAGTACATCCTATTTGTCATTCATTTTGCCATATGTTTTTGCACTAGAAGTTCCTTCTCTTTAAAATAGTAATGTACATTAGCTCTAACTTTTATTATGCATAATATCTTATTTATATTTATGAAGACTTTAAAAATAGAGAATATAGAAAATCAAAACATATTTATGTTAAAATAAAATAATCCAAAGTTGCATGTATACCATATTATGATATAAAAATATTAAAGCACATAGAGAGTGAAATGCAAAAAAAAGCAGTTTATTTTACTTATTAGGGTTATAGATTTTTGCTATTCTAGACATTTACTTAATGTTATATATTCTTTTCAATGAAAAGTGAGTGCTGTGTGTGTGTGTGTACACAAACATATGCACAAATGTTTTCTGTGGTTTGAATTTTCTGTGGTTTGAATTTTCATCTTTCATTCTAATAGTCTGTGGTTTGAATTTTCATCTTTCATTCTATCTTTTAGAGAAACACAAGCCTTAATTTTAATTTAATTAGAGATGTCCATTTTCTCCATAGTGTTTTGGTTCTTCAAAATTTTTTCATATACTAAATTCACACTCTCTCATTTTCTAAAACATTTATTGTTTTTACTTTCACTTTATATTTGCAATCAATTTGTAATTGATTTTTGTTTATGGCATGGTGTTGAAACAAGTTCATTATTTTCCCACGTGGATATCCAATTTTCACAATATATTTTGAAATCAATCTCATTTCCTCACCCCTCTCCATAGCTACTTTTTCATAAATCAAAGGTACTTATACAAGTATATTTCTGGCTTCCCTAATCTCTTCCTTGTTCTAATTTTCTGTCTTTGTGGTGCTCTAATAATATCTTAATTATTTTTTAGCTAGATAACAGATCTTTAATTATGAATTGATTTTACTTAATAAAAGAACATTTAGATTTACTTTTTCCTTCTGTATCAGTTTAAGTAAGTTGTATTTTCTAGAATGTCTAACATACATTTAACCAAAGTCACAGAATGGGAAAAAATGGCGCAGAAGGAATATTTGAAGAGATAACAAAATTTCCCTAAACTGATGAAAGACTTCAATCCAGAGATTCAAGAAACTCAAACTCCAGTCAAGATAAAATTTAAGTTAGAGGCAGATAAGTGGGAAGATGGTTAAAGAAGTCACACAAGTAGAAAAAGGAACAAGAAATAGGCAGAATATATAGAAAGCAAGTAGCAAGATTATAGATTTTAACTCAAATAGTATCGATACTGGTTACAGTAAATGTAAATGTGTGAAATGCTAGGATCAGAATTATTTAGAACCTTTCAGATGCCTTAAAGTTGTTCTGCCATCTCTGCAAGAGCTGATCATTCTCAGTTTATCCTAACTATTAGAAAGCAATCTTCTGAACCCTAAAGCATTATGGGTTTCTAAGGCGCAACTTTTGTCCCCACCTCCCCCAACTTCTTTAATAGTGTTGATTGGCTTCCCTGCCATACTTCTGGGTTGACTAAAGACTCCTGAGCCAAAGCAGCCCCAAAGGGAAGCTACTTTTTTTTGCATTTCTGTCAAGACTCAATTCTCTGAATTTCTGTCTTCTCATCCAGTAATTTTTTATTACCTTGTTAGGATCCTGATTACTTCAATGAGCTTCTTATAACATACTTTACTTAGATTTTCTAGTTGTTCTCAGTGAGTGGGAAGAGTGACCTTAATTACCTAGTTTGCCACTACCAGCAAAGATAATTCCTTCTTCTTATTATTTTTTACATGCATAAGGGCTGTCATTTCACCTAATCTAGTTAACATGTTTTTTTCATTTCTTAAACTTATTAAAAATAAGGGTTTACTAAATATAGCATAAAAATCACATTAAAAGTCAGAGAATCTCTAAATTCAATCATTAATATTATATTTATTATTTACAAGTCAAAGGCTTAATGGATTTATTGTATGCATTGCACCAATACCCAATTCCATCAATATTCAAGTGGGCATAAGTTTTATACAAGTATGTTTAATATCAATTTCTTTTAGCTTAGCTAATTCTGAGGAAAAACATAGTAATAATAGATATAATATTAGGGATATGGAGCAAGTAGACTCCAAGTATCCATAACCTGGGAGACACAACAAGATAGAAATACCATGAAGCTAAAAGGAAGAACAAAAATAAAGGTAGATCTGTACAGAAAGCAAATTTCACTGCTTCTCAGTTTTTCCTAGGATCTATTATGGTTCTCTGGAACCATAATAGTTGACAGTTCTAGTATGTAAATTATGTTGAATTGGGGGCTCCTGTGAATATTTCTCCCATCACGGTTTCATAACTTTATGTTTAGTTATTCTTAATAATGAAAACAAGACCAGATGGTACAACCAATTAACAAGTTCTAAGAGACAGCTACCAGAATTTAAATGGGAGTTAGTCTTAAACAACTTAAAGGCTTTAGTTGCTTTTCTTAGTGTGAATGAGAAATGTACAGTCAGTTGGCAAGAGATAGACTCAGTAACTTTATTTTAATACTTCAAACATTGCTTGATGCAGTTTTGTTCAGAAACTGTTTATGGAGTAGAGAAAATTTCCTGGTAAAGACAAAGTCTCTGATGACTATTGAATAATGAGTATAAATTAGCCAAGTAGAGAAGGGCATTGGGGAAGGGCAATCAGTGCAGGGAGATATTCAATAAGATCTTATCGTGTTAAAAGCTAAAGAGTAATTTCTGCCTCTAATCAGATAAAAGTTTCTGACTTGAGTAATTGAATGAATGGATAATGGTGCAGTTTACTATGATCAGAAGAAATACAGTATGTTGAAACCCTGAGGTGCATCAATATTTAAGAAATGAGTTGAAAAAAAAGAGTGAGAAAAGACATTGAAATGAAATAGAAGAGAACTCATAGGAAGTAATATCCTAAATCAAGAGATTTGAGGGTTTCAAAAAAAAAATAAGTTCTCAAAGATGTCAAATAAAGCCTGTAAATCTAAACAGAAAATACTAAAAAGCCATTGGATTTAACAATATGTTAATCATTAAGGACTTTTAGAGAGCAATTTTGACATTATTATGGCATCAAAAATAAGACTGAATAAAATGCAAAGGAAGTAAGGAAGTGGAAATAACAAGGGCACAATAGACATTTAGATCTTGGCTATCGTGAATTAGGATGGTAGCTATGAAGTGACGCTAGGTTTAGGAAAGGTTGTTTTTTGTTTGTTTGTTTGTTTTGTTTTGTTTTCCTCTGCAGGAGTAAAATTAGTGACTGAGAAAGACTCAGGGGACTGGTAGGATAAATACAGGAGAAAAAGTGCGTAATTAATGGAGAGAATATCAAGTGAGAAAGAGAAGTCTGGATAGAAAGTAGTGGTATACGTTTGGCCATAAAACAAGGACATTTTTAACATCTGAGGGTAGGCAAATTTGCTTAATGAAGATATAGATGTGAATATGTTTGTAGAAGGGTAGCAGTGTAGATGATTTATGATCAGACTCTGAACTATGCAAGATTTATTGATTAGTTTCACAAGGGCTACAGTCTCATCACTAAGGCTACCTTTAGATTTCAAAGACACCTAGTCCTTCAACCAAAGGAAATGTCAGTGGTCAGGATAAGGTGAATATCTGAGATGGCAGAAGTCAAAGAAGAGGACATGCCTAAAAATATGATACAAAACAGGAGCTGAGAAAATGGTCTTTGAACCATTCACTACGATTCATTGTACCTGGCAATCTGCTCCTATTTATATAAGCCTTTGAGATTTAAATAGAAATCCTTGTTTTCCTGGTTTATACCTGCTGTCATAGCATCCTTTCTTGTTTAGCATTTGTCATGTGGTGATCCTAGATTTAGGCACACCTGATTAAACATTAAAACTAAGGAAGGTCATGCCAGAGTTGATCGAATATGCCAAATTAGGAGAGCTAAGAAATTTTTAAATCAGATTGCTGTGTCCATTGGTGTTTGCCCTAAGCCACTCACAGCCTATGCATTTTGCTTTAATCTAATTTGACCTCGATATGCTTGAAATTATAAATTTAGCTGTTCAGACTACAGGAAATTAGCTAATGTTGAACTATTGACTCCATGATAAAAATCTAATCACAGGAAAAATGCCTAAGAGGCTCATAAACCCCTGGAAACTTTTTCACAGTCTCCTAGTGGTTCCTAGGAGAAGAGCCAGTGCCCTAGAAAGAAGTAGTTATTTGTAGCTGCAAGTGATCAGAAAAGGATCGTTAGCATTTTTTTTTTAAAGGAGAGAAAAGAGAAAGAAGAAAAAAATTCGAATCGATTTCTTGTTTTCCTGTTAATTTGCTTTGCCTTCATTCTTTTCTCTCCCTCTCTCTCTCCTCACCCTGGAAAACTAATTTATAATTTGAATATTGTTTCTTGAATACGATATCAATGCAAAATGCTTTATAATCAGATAAGGGATTTTATACTTTAGTTTAATGATCCTCAAACTTTGGCATTAGAAACGCCTGGAGGTGTTAAATCTTGTTAAGACACATTGCTGGGCCCTGCCTCCAGAGTTTGTTTCTGTAAGTCTGGAATGGAGCCAGAGAATTCCATTCCTAACATGTTCCCAGGTGCTGCTGACTCTGCTGGTCCAGAACCACACCTGAGAAACACTGCCTAGCTATAGGTAACTATTCAAAATACCCTCTTCCTTGTGTGGTACTTGCCAAGCTCTGATTCATTCTTCCCCCATCATACTGCTTCCTAGAATCATTAAAGATCCAGGCCTGCACTAAAATTCCAGATCACTCTTGATTAATAATGTGCTTCAAGAGACTTTCTGACCCCTAGGGGGTTCTCATTGGTGCAAATTAAGTGAGAGCATATTAAATTACATGGCTACTAAGGGGCCTGATAACAAATCCGAAAGTTTACTGGTTACCAGCACAATGCCAATAGGCACCAGACAAATAAGTGTAAATGAGAGCATCCCCCATTTGTGAAGCGTGCTCCACTTAGACCCCTGAGCAGGCCAGAAAGAACTCATCTGTAGTCACTGAAGTGTCATTTCTTTCACATCCTCATATGATTGCAATTTTAATGATAATTGGCAATTTTACAGATTACTTACTAAAATTACACAAAGAATAAACCAATATTCAGATTTAGTGGTTCTTAAAATTTTCAGGTCTTGCACTACTTTGATAAATTGAGAAAACTGTGGACCCTTTTCCCAGATAAATGCATACAATCTGTCAGGGGAGCAGTTAGAGATCTTCTGAGAAATATTCTCCAAATGCAGAATTTCTTGAAACAGGAACCTCAAGTGCTTCAGGTTGATCCCTTCCTGATGAAAGAGTAGTTTCACGATCCTATGGTATGACGGGCTACTTCCAAGAGGACTTCAGAATCTGGATGAGGTAGGCTCCTATTGACCTGACATATTTTCTGTCTTTACTTCAATCTTCTTCAGTCCTAGAGCTTGGCATTTACATTAGTTTTAGCTGATGTGACACATTACCACAAACTTTGTGACTTCAAACAACAAACATTTACTCTTACAGCTCTGGAGGTCAGAAATCCTAAAATCAAGAATGTTGGCAGAGCTGTATTCCTTCTGGAGTCTCAGGAGAGGATCTGTTTTCTTGCCTTTTCCAGCTTCTAGAGGTCACTTGCTTCCTTTGACCTATGGCACCTGCCTCCATCCTCAAAGCCAGCAACCTAACTTCTTCATATCTCTCTGCTTTCATTTTCATGAATCCAGCTTTCCTTCTGGGTCTCTTGCTTCCTCTTTCCCATTGTAAGGACTCCTGCAATTACACTGGGCCCATCTGGATAATCTAGGAGAGTCTTCTCATCTCTGTATCCTTAACTATATCAGTAAAATTCCTCTTGTATGGAAGGTAACATTCACAGGTTCTGAGATATAGGACACAAACATTTTACTTGTGTGAGAGGCATTATTCTGTATACTACAACATCCATTTAATTATCATCTCTACATGGACAATAGACTAGTGGTTACCAGAGGGTGGGAGGGAAGTGGCAGGGGGAAGGTAGGTGGAGTGAAAGGGGTCAAATATCTGGTGACAGAAAGAAATCTAACTATGGGCAGTGAACACACAATGCAATACACACACACACACACACACATATGTATGTGTATATGTATGTATGTATATATGTATATACATATATACATATATATATATATATCTTACTGTTGAATTGTACACCTGAAACTTACTGGATTTCATTAACCAATGTCACCATAATAAAAATAAATTTAAAAAAATAATTGTCATCTTTATGACACGTGTGCTCTTGGTCGATTATCATTACTCTCAACATCAGTCAAATAAAATTAATAATTGTGGATGTCAGTTAAGCATTTTAAATTTGCTTCTAACATTTGGTAGGACTCTAATAGCCACTCTATAAATTGTAAAAAAAAAAAAACTTCTAAAATTAGATATTTATACCCACAAAATGATAATATTGCTTCCAGTCCTCTAATGTAAAATTTAGACGCTATGGAAACATGGTCAAATGATCCTATATTTTGAGACCAACGGAAAAAAGATAGAAAAAGAACAAATTAGTTTGCCTTAAAAGCAATGGGAAAGATGTGATTTCACAGAAACATTGCCAAAAATAAAGTGTTATGGTTTTTTAGTTGACTCCATGTTCAATATGAGTTTTTAAGATAATGCAATTTTAAGCTAAATTAATAGCAGTATAATATTTAGAAAAGGAGATAATATTAATTAATTCATTCAAAAAAGATTGTTTTTAAAGCCTCTGTGTTCCAAGTACTAAGCTAGACAATGAAGATATCCCAGTCTGTACTGTTACGATATCCTTATTTAAAAAAATTTTAGGTTCATATAACTGGGATAAAAAAAGACATTACAGTTATAGGAAAAGGCCTAACCTTTAAACTCAATAAAATATTTGTACACAGTTTATTTCTGAATTACCGTATCTAATCACATGGATTTATTAGCAAAAAATTCATTTAAAATTATTTATCGTCTAGGTCATGCATATTAAGATTCTAAACCAGCTGCTTTTCAAAATGTTCAAACACACCATCTGTAACATTTGAAAATTGTTTATCCTTTTCTTTTAATTTTGTTTATGTTCCTCCTGAACATTTCTCACAATGAACTATAATCTTTTACAGAATTTACATTCTATTAATATTTTTAACAAAATCTTTAATATATTGCAATTTTAAACTGCAATAGGAGTATTATAAAATTTTTTACACAAATACTTATGTAAATAATACTCTAAATTGTCTTGCCATTTTCTAAGACTTGAATCCCTGTTTCATTATTAAATTTCAGATACAAGCATATTAGTAAAATCCTAAATTGATACATAAGTAGGCAGATGCTATTTGTTTTAACAATTTTATGAGAAAGAAGGAATTCATTCCTCTCCTTCAGCAAAGTAAACATTGAAGAAGATGGGAAAACATGAGTGGTGACTGGTGGAAGTTATCAGGCAATAAACTCAGGTGCGCAGGAAATGATAGCAGTCCTTGGCCACTTTGACCACTTCATGCTGGCATCTGCTGACTTCTTCATCATCCCCTCAGCCCATCTGGCCAGCAGATTGGACCAGGGGCACATCAGTGGCAGCTGAGTCTTCCTCCTCCCCATCCTCGAAGCTTTTTGTTTCAGTTCTTTCAGTACTACAGTGCCCCTCTAAAAGGCCTGGAGAAACACTTGGCACAAGAAGAATTCTCTCAGTCTATCTCAGACTCTATCTAGACATGCAACAGGCAATTCCTATGCACACCACACTACGTTGGAGAGAGGGGTTCTTGAGATCATGATGCTTTCCAGGGGTTTAGAGCTCCCCCCTCCACCCCCCAACACACGCCAGTACTTCAATCAAGATTTCTACTGTTCTTCTCTTTCTTGGTATTTGGTCTCAGACATCAGCCAGGGCACAGAGCCCATTCCCTGGGAATCACACCAATATCTAACCCTTTTCTACCTGCCCTCCCCTCCCCACCCCTCCAGTTTGGAAAACATAATTGGAAGAAGAAACCATGACTGACTTCACAGCTTACACTTGTGAAGCTCAGGAATGAAGTATTGACTTCTTTGTTCTGTGTTCTGCTGTAACAGGCCAACTTTGAGGTAATGGATGTCTCTTGTCCTAGCTAGTTGAGAGGGTAGTGAGGAGGGAAGGGAGAGGAGTGAAAGGGTGGTTCCTGGGGTAGAATGCAGAGTCTTGGTCTCAAACTCACAAGGACAAGAGAAAGGGCAGATATGAGAGTGAATATAGGAGGGGAAGCCCTTAAGTTATATGGAATTCTTTAAATTAGATGAGTTGTGGGGTGAAAATGGCTCCACTTGAGAAAGAATAGGATTAGAGAGTCAAATTCAGTCTGGAATAGAAACTTAACTACTCAGATGAGAAGGAAAAAAAGTGCTAGGTAATTAGCCAGTTTTTTAATGTATGTGTAATTTTATTTACTGTAATTTTTTTGATATGTTAAATTTTAGATTTTTAAAATACCATGAGGAATGAAATGTGCTGGAGAAGAAAAGAATTCACATTTTTTCAGCCTGTTCTCTCTGGTCTTATGGTACTTGCAAAATTTTACCTCAGGAAAAGTAAAAAAAAAATAAATAAATAAATACAGAGAACTTATCTTCATCATCCTCTCTCCTTCTTATTGAAGACTTTCAATCATAAACCTCAGATGCCACTAAATAGTTTGAGAATTTTCTTTCTCTCTTTTTCTTAAATCAAAATCTTATATTGTTACTAAAGTACTACTTGTGTTTTTGCTAGACAATGATTCATTTTATTACAAAACTCTATTTGACCTAAATGTATTTTCGTGTTTTCACATTTAGATCATAATAGCTTCAAATAATGTCTTCTTTTGGGATTTAAATAGGGTATGAAGGTATTTTGATGTAGATCAAAAACAATGGACTATTCATGTACTTTTTTCCCCCAAGTTTAATAGTTTGGCTTTTTTATCAATCACTAAAACATTTGACTAATGCAGGATTTACAAAAGTAGGTTTGATTGTTATCTTTGATATAAGCCAATTAGTTCATATTGGTTTTCTTGGCAACATCAAAATGAATCGCCTTTTTGTTTGTATTCAGTCTGACAGAAATTTGTTCATTATATTATTGCCCTTTTGGCATAAGCTTTCAGGTATTATCTTCGATATTTTTAGCTTGTTTGCATGAAAATATAATATATGGTCTCAAAACTGCAGCTCTTAGTATATGGAGAATTTGCTTTAATTTTCCATTATGTCATTGACAATTTATAAAACAGAAAATGGCATTTTTTGACTTGGATGTCCACTGAGAGATAATAGTACATTCAAGAAATAGCACAAAGAAGAGTCACAGTGAAAAAGGTAGTGAATGAATAACCTATTCCCTTTCCTAAATCTAGGACTGCAAGCTCTGTAATTGTTTTTTCCTTATTCAGAATTTTGGTTTCATGATTTAATCTGACATTTAATCTATGTACACATTTTGACTCAAATCCTTCTGGAAATAGGAGCATAGCTGTATGATTACCATCTGTGTACTCTGTTACATTTCAACAGTGAGGTGAAAGGGTTGAAACTGTAAATGGGTTTCTCAGTAACACACTCGACCTTGTGAAGTTGGCCGCTCCTCCCCATGACCGCAGGAAGTCTTTATTACCTTAGTCCCCAGCCTCCAACAAGAAACAAAGGTTTTTAAGACCAGAGTGCATAACAATCATTTATGCAGCTTTTAATATGCAGATTCTCAGGTGCTACCCAGCTCTAGTGAATCAGAAACTCTGGATGTAAGCCCTGGGAACTTGTTTTTAACAACTCTCCCAGGGTTCTAAACTGTGGCTATGTATTATATCCTGTTTTTTAAATTCTCATTTATTAACTGTCCCTGCTGCCCAGACTTTCCTCTGGGACCTCTTGAAACCCGGATACATGCGTACGAAATCCCCTATAAACCTTCAAAGTTTTATCAAACCCACCCTTCTAATATTTGCCTATTAAAAACCAGGCTCTCCTGAAGGGAACCATTTTTTCTATGGTCCACTAAAGTGAAGGTTGTAAATTCTCATATACCCCAAATACTGTGGTCAAGAGGTTGTGCTCCTTGTATCTCATGGTCTCTTCTGGACTATTATGCTTCCTGGTCCAGCTTTAACATCCTTATATCTTGATACCTCCACCTCCACCACTGAAAACTTCAAAGAGGCTTATACCTTTCTTCTCTCTCCAATTCATGTCATCAGTCACTATCACTCTCCGATTGGTTTTTGAGTCTTTCTCTACTATATCATACTTTCCATGCTTTTCCAATCTTCCAGTCCTCATCCACCTGACTACATTTAGCTGATGGCTCTCCTCATGTTTATTTGAGAATATACAAGTCATCAGATGAGGACACCTTCATTTTCATAGCATTCAAACACTATAAGTGTATATGCCAATTATCTTCATTTTTCTTGCCGTAGAATGAATGTCCCTCTGACTATCTAAAGTCATTCTCATTTATATGTTCTGGAACTCATGTTCTCTTCCCCTCTTAAGAATTGTTCTTGATTATTCCCCTTTCTCTTTTTAACTCTCTCTACTATTTTCCTCAGCATATAAATATGCTGTTATTTTCCACATTTAAAAATACTTTCCTAGTACTAGACAAGGTGATTTTAAAGTTTGTGTGGGAAAATAAACAAGCAAAAATATCTAAGATAACTTTGAAAAAGGAGGAGCCATAAGGGGTAATGAGTCATACTAGATCATACTAGATATTAAAACATCCCGTAAACCCTCAGCAATTAAAGCAGTGTGTTACTGGTTAATGAACAGACAGATAGACCAATAGGAAATGATCAAAAGGTTAAAACAAAGACAGGAATTTACAACAAAAGTGACATCAATAGGACAAAGAAAAAATTTTAAATGAATGTTAAATTAATACCACACACTATATATGAGGATAACCTCTAGATACATGAAATATTTAAATATAAAGAAAAAAACAACCCATAAAAACACTGAAAGAAAATATAAACCAATTTCTTTCTAATATTGGGGAAGCTAAAGCCTTTCCAGCTTAACTCGAAAGGAGTTAAACCCAAAAGGAAAGATCAAAAAGGAAATATCAAAATATTTGACTACAAAATATTTGACTACATACAAAATATTTGACTACATAAAAGGATGTAAGGGAGGGAGGGAAGAAGAAAGGGAGGGAAGGAAGAATAAGGAAGGAAAGGAAAGAAAAGCAAGAAAGGAAGGAAGAAAGAGTGAAGAGACAATGAAAGGAGATGGAGAGAGGGACGGGGAGAGAGAAGGAGAGAAGAAGAAAAGGAGAAAAGAAGAGAAGACAAGGAGAAAAAGAAGGAGCAGGGGGAGAGGGAGTGGGGACAAAGAAAAGAGAAGAGAGAACAGAAGAAAAAATTCTGCTTGGAAAAAAACACCAAAAATCAAATGACAAATGAAAACTTAGGGGAATAGCTGCAACTCACAACACAGACAAGGGATAATTTCTTAAATAAAGTTCTCAGAAAAGATAAGTAAGATGGTAAAAAAAAAAAATGGACAAAGGTAATGAGCACAAATAATTCAGAGAACATAATTCTTCAAGTATATAAAAATGTCCAACTAGAGAAATACACACTGAAAGTATACTTAACGTCTATTTTTCACTTATCAGATTGGCAAAATTTAAAAGTTTCACAACAGTTGGTAAGAGAATAAAAAAACAGGCCCTCTTGTTGCTGATGAAAATGTAAAATTATGTAACCCTACTTAATCCCGTTTAGCAATATCTACCTATAGTATAAAAACATGATCCAGCAATCTCATTTATGGGAATTTATTCAACAGATGCACCTAGATGTTCACAAGAAGAAATATATACAAGTTCACTAATTTGTGCATTGTCTGTTGTAGCACAATACGGAAAACCATCCAAGAGTGCATTAATCGGGGTCTGCTTAAATAAAATGTGATATATGCATGAAAAACTACTACAAAAATGGAAAAGCTCTCTGTATACTAATTTGGGAAGGTCTCCCATGTACATTATTAAATGGAAAACTTCAGGTACAGAATAGTATTTTATATGCTTTAAGTGGACACAGAAATAAGACTATGTATTCATATTCACTATATCTTTATAAAGAAACACTGAAAGTTTTCACAAGAAATGAATAAAATAAAAAGTGTTTATCAAGGGTGGGAGATGAAGTTACTATGGAACCAAGACTTATCAATGTGTATTTTCGTCTTATTTTATTGACGTATTGTTTTATTTAAATTAGGATGGTCTAGTTAAAACAAAATATAAATATTTAAATTCTCTCTTGACTACATATCCCTCAAAAGTCTTTATTTCTCTGTCCTTGCTTAATGCAAAATTTCATAAAAGAATTATCTCCACTTCCTCATCTACTATTCGCTCTTCAACCTCTCTGAATCTGTTTTGCTGCCTCCCCCACAGTCAAAAATTACTTTTGGCTTATGTCTTTAATGACAGCAATTTTGATAAACATACGTAACACTTTTCTTTCTAGCTTTATCTTTCTAGAGCAACCAGTATCATTCTATACTCTTGACTATTCCCTTGATAGGTCTGTGACACTATAGCATTCACTTACCTCCTACTTCGCTAATCACTCTTGTTTCCAACTCTACCTGGCTATAACTATATGCATGTGTGTTTATATGTGTGTGTGTGAATATATATATATATATATATATATATATATATATATATATATATATATATAAAATCTATGTATATCCATTATCTATATTTATTATTTATTATCTATCTATCTATCTATCTATCTATCTATCTATCTATCATCTATATCTATCTATCCAGAGTTAAAGTAATTTGGCTCAGATGACTGTAAGGGCTGACAAGTCAAAAATCTTTAGGGCAACCTGTTAGAATAGCTATAATCAACAGGAAAAGTAATAACAAATGTTGGAGAGGATGCAGAGAAAAAGGAGCCCTCATACACTGCTGGTGGGACTGCAAATTGGTACAGCTACTATAGACGTTTCCTCAAAAAAACTAGGAATTGGTCTACTATATGATCTGGCAATTCCTCTACTGATATTTACCCCAAAGACTTGAAAACTCATATCTAAAAAGATATTTGCACACTGATGTTCATAGCAGCATTATTCACAGTGGCCAGGACATGGAAGCAACCGAAGTGCCCTATGATAGATAAATGGCTAAAGAAGCTGTGGTACATATATACAATGGAATATTACTCAGCCATAGGAGAGATGAAATATTGCCATTTGTGACAACATGGACGGACTTCAAGATAATCATGCTAAAAGAAATAAGCCAGACAGAAAAAGTTGAAAATCACATGATATCATGTATATGTGGAATATAAACCTAAAAGCAACAAATGAGCAGGACAAACAAACAGAGACTCATGGACATGGACAATAGACTAGTGGTTACCAGAGGGTAGGGGAGGAGGGGAGAGGTAGGCGGGGTAAAGGGGGTCTAATATAGGGGAGAGAGGGAGAATGAAGTGGATAAAGGGGATCAAATATATGGTAGCTAAAGGAAACTGGACTTTGGGTGGTAATCACACAATAGAATATATAGATGTCAAATTATAACGTACACCTGACAATTATATAATTGTATTAATCAATGTTACCCCAATAAACTTAATTAAAAAAAAAGTAAAAAAAGAAAAAAACCGAAAGAAATCTAGCTATGGGAGGTGAACACACAGTGTAAATATATATATGTCTTAGTGTTAAAGTGTAAAAAAAAAATCTCTAGGGCAAGCTGGCAGCCTGGAAACTTAGGCAGGATTTCTGCATTATGGTCTTGAGGTGGCATTCTTTCTCTAGGGAACCTGTTTTGCTCTTAAGGCCTTCACCTGATTGGATGAGGCCCACCCACATTATGGTGAGTAATCTCTCAATGTCAACTGATTGTAAATTTAATCACATCCATGAAATACATTCACAGCAACATCTAGAATAATGTTCACCCAAACAACTGCACACCATAGCCTATCCAAATGGACACATAAAACTCACCAAAACAAGTAGTTCTAATTGGCTTCTCATTTTCACTTTTGCTTCATTTCCAAATCTAATTTCTACATAATAGTTGGTATAATCTTTTTAATAGTGTTTCTGTCATGATTTCCATTGATTCTTATTCCATTTGAAATAATATACAAATATTTTGCCTACAGGTTCATCTTCTTCTATTCAGAGTTTTCTCTGCATTTATTATGCTTCTGCTACTTTGGAGTAATAGCCTCCTTTCTGTTCACCCAACATGCCAAATTCATTCCTATACTAGTGTCTTTGCATATACTTCTCAGATGTGTGATACATACTTGTCAATGAATAAATAATAAATAACCCCCTCCTATGGAAGATAGCTGTTAAAAAAGTCATTCACGTGGCTCCAGCTTGAAGTAAACATGAGCTTGGTGCTTCCAGACTGACATAAGTAAAATTGTGTTTATTATGCTCTCTTTGTAATACATTCCCCAGTTAACTATTCACAAATAAAACTAGAGTTATAATCTTGTCTATTCTTTCCCTGTATTATTAGTGGTTTCTATTGCTCGATTGAATTTTGTCATGGATTTGATCCCATTTATGTATCTTCAAAAAATTTCTAAATACTTTGGGTTTACCAATTTTCTGGCTTTGTTGTTTCATATTTTTATATTTCTTCTATCATTTTAATGTGAGTTTAAGATAAGGGAGACAGGAGTGCATTGAGACAGTTTCCTTTCATTGGAAATTTACTATTACATATATCAGAAGAAAACCTCAAAATATATTAATAAAGATGATTTTATTGAATTACAGGACAATAATATAAAAATCAAATATTTGAGTAATATTTAACAATTTATTCAAAACTAGAAACTTTCAATGCTAAAAAGTACAGTTTTAGTAAGTAAACTATTACTTATTTATTATTTATAAAAATTTTGTGATTAAGGAAAATATTTAGTTATCTATTGAATCTCTAACAAGGTAAAAACAATGCTCAACTAAAGTTTGATATCAATTAAAACAAATTAAAGTTCTTAATTAAAAAAAATGTGTTGTATATAGAAGAAACTAACTAACAAACATGCTTAATTAATATTAGTTCCTTTCCCCCATTTCATATTAAAGAACCATATACTCTCTTACCTCTTTTAAGAAAGCCTATGATGATCTCATATATAAAATATCTTAAAGTTTGATCTCACCTAACATTATTTGATCATAAAGTTCTTTGGTCAATGGCACATAAAATTTTTTCAAGTTATCCATGAAGTAAAGTGGATCAGCTATTTTCAGTGGACTAAATCCTTCTTCCACCAACTGCAAATTCTTTTGTTTGAATGTCTCTGTCACTTCCATCTTTTCCTTTAAAGCAATTACCAGGCTTAGTGGAATCATTTAATATTATAAAAAACATATAAGTAACATATTTAAACATATAGACTGTAAGATTGAGTTATAACATTTTCATATCCAATGGCAATCTCTATTTACTACTAATAATTTAACATTAGGAATAAAAAATGCCCTCTAGAACATTTAAGTCTTTAGCTTGATTTACTTATGAACTTTATGAACACAGGCAATAACTGATTACAACTGTTTACAAATATGTCTAAAACACATAGGCTTATCTCTTCAATTCAATGTCAATACAATATTATGTACAGAGAATACTATTAGACACCAAGATGATAAAAGATATGAAAGACAGCTATCTATTTCATAAGGCAAAATACTATAAGAACCAGAGAAAGTAAAGAATGATCTAAAACTTGAGTTCCCAAACTATGCACTGAGGTGCCTTATGGTATATCTCAGTGAATTTCCAGGATCTCTATGGGATATTTAAAATTTCAAGGTAATTCCAGTAATATCTATTGGTCACCACTAGTAAACTACTTGCTCAAGGTAGTTGAGTTTCAATATTAGTTTGTGATACATTCTTTTCAAT
The DNA here is from genome assembly GCF_902729225.1 of Pteropus medius. Lineage (NCBI taxonomy): Eukaryota > Metazoa > Chordata > Mammalia > Chiroptera > Pteropodidae > Pteropus > Pteropus medius. The sequence continues at coordinate 20,060,058 of NW_024352785.1, read as the reverse complement.
GATGCCATATCTTTGGGAAACAGAGTTTTCAATGGTGCTGTCATAAAAAGCAAATACAGCCAAAAATCAATGTGTAACATGGAATTAGGCTGGCCCTGTTCAGTCCAACCCAGTTCAAAGGTTTGATGAGTTGTGCAATGCCCATCTTACATCTCTTTACTACTTGTGGTTATTTGAAAATGAAATCAAAGTCTTTTTTTTCAATTTATTATATATATTATTTTTTCAAATGACAACTAATTTGTTAGACCTTAATACTTATTAGTTTGTTTTGACTTAACTACTGAATAAACAAATGTTCAGGTGTTTGTTTTGGTCCAAGAATGTCATGAAACAATTACTGAGACGCTAAAAATGCCATGAATCTAGAAAGTTTCAGAATCTCTGCTTTAAGGGATTTAAAGGACAGACAATAGACATTCAAAAAATGCTTGAATGAATAAATGAATTACACTTTTTGCATTGTTGAGATGATATTTCTGTAAGATGGCTTATTGTATACCATGCTACCTCGATTACTCTTTCCGGGGGATCAGAATTTCCTGTAGCATTTTTCCAGCACTCAGTGGCTGGCTATTAGAGTAAACACTTCTTTTCTCTGCTCCCCTATCCACACTCTCACCATGTCCCTTGCACCTTCAAACATTAGTTGGCAAATATTATCACTTGTGAAAAAAGAGCGAAGGGAAATCCTGTGATTTCAAGTTGGTCACTTTTGTTTGCCTTTTTCACCATCATGAGACAATCTTCATATGCATATTCATAATGATAAGTGAGGCCAAACACATTTAAAAATAATATAAAGATTCAACTTAATACAAGACAGTGTTATTAAATGTTTAAACTAGAACACTTTTCTGTCTAGTGGCATGTATAAACTCTTGTCACAAAGACAAAAATAATAGACTATTGAGAAGCTGTAGCTGTGGTAGAGCAGTAAGTTACTGACCAGAGTTTTCAAGCTTTGCTTAAAGACACACACATACATTAAAATTCAGTGGGTACCCTTCCCCTGATGCGACCATGAAGTTTGTTAGCTTGGTCTAGGGCATTTTTTGCCAAGATAAGACTAAAATAATTAATATATATGATTATTATATATATAATATATAAAACTAATATTATATATATAATTATATATATATAATAGATAAAAACCGAAATGTTGAATTAGTAAGAGCATTGTGAAAGAAAAGTTGGCACATTCTTTTTGAGAATCCTTCCAAAACCCAAAATACAGTCATACCTGGCACAGCCACGCCACAGATGCTTGATTCTTATATGAAATCCAACATTCCAATAACATTAGCAACCTCTGTGGTTGTAACATTCCATCTCAATAAAAACAATTTCCAGTCAGTGCACCTATATTTAGAGAACTAGGTACCCAGTTTTAGTTTTTGCGCCTTGCATTGTCTCTGTGCAAGCACATAGTAACCAAAAACAATGACAGTTTTCAAAATGAAAGTCATTTTCTAAAGAAGCACTTTGCTGATAAGTCAACAAAATCATTATCTGTTTTTTAGTTAAAATTACTTTATGTCTCATTGGTATAAATTGCTTACTGTCACTGTTTTTTCATTATGTCACAAAAATAAAATGATAACTTCATTTTAAAATATAATAATTAAGTACAAACATTAGTTATCGCTAATGATAGAGATAGAAAAAACTGAAATGAAAGCTATAGCTGTTTTTTACTGCACTGACCCGCTTTAATTTCTAGGGCTTAATCCTTTTGGCTCTTTTAGTGTGTATTAATGCATATTTTATTTTAATCAATATAATTTTACATAAAGTGAGCCCCTAACATAGCACAAGAAGGTGAGGAAGTAGGAAGTGTAATTCATTTATTCATTCAAGCATTTTTTGAATGTCTATTGTCTGTCCTTCAATATTCTATGGTTATTGATTAGTAAAGTAAAATAATTTCATAGGCCTAAAATAATTTTAAGTAATTAAAAAAGAAAATAATAGAAAGAAAATTTGTCACTTCATTGTTTTTATAATTAGGTCAAGAATTAGGCCATATTTGACCAAATTGGTTTTCTGTTTTAACCCTCCCATCTAGACTTCCCATCTGTCTGATATTCAAAAAAAAAACAAAAAAAACAAAAACAAACAAACAAAAAACCCCAAACGGAGCTCACTAATTTGGACCAAATGGATTCATTAAAATAATTGTAAAAACTGACATCAAAACTTAACTTATGTTTCATTCTAGAAACAAATGGGCAATGGATTTTTAAAAGGAGGGACATGATGGGGACAATAAGGCTCAGTCTGCCCCGAAGGTAAAGAGTTCAGGACCAACGATGCTTCCGCAGAGCTTTGCTCGGAGCATGGTTCACAATCGTGGAACAGTCGGTGCAACTGATGATACTACATACCTGAAAGTGTCTCCAATACCGTTCCCAAGATAAAAGAAGTCCTCCTGATCTTGGACCATTAAATCTCCTGTGTTAAAATAAACATCTCTCTTCTTAAAAACATCACAAAGCAGTTTCTTTTGTGTTCTTCTTATTCCCAGCATAATCAAAGAAGGGATTCTTTGCTCTTACTTGAGAAATGAAGAGTCCAGGTTCTCCTGTGAGGGAAAGGCATTCTTCAATGGTCTGATTAAAACGATTATTATACACACCATGCATGTACTTGAATTATATCTAACACAGCCAGTGTGGCCTATCTTACTTTCCTCAGAACTTCTTGTTATCATATCTGACATAATTTGCTCTAGGCGCTTAGAGAAAAATTAACATATCCTTTCACAGATTGCCACAACACAAATTACTTTGGATAAACTAACAAAAAAGAAATCAAATGTAAAAAAAAGTATATTAAATTTATTTCACATCCTGAGTAGGTAGATTAATGGCTACCTCTCTTTTAGATTATGTAGATTTTATCACTGATAATAATGACAATTGTATAAATAACCATAATGATAATCTTAATAAAGTTATGATAGTAGGAATATTTATTAGGTGTTTCCCATGTAGCAAGCCCCATGAGCCCTTTGCAACTGCCATTTTGTTTATTCTTCACAGAAACCATTTGAAGTTGATAATTATAATCCCTATTTCACCGGCAAGGAACCAGGGCCCAAAAGAGTAAAGTAGGTTATTAAAGTCCAATAAATAGAAAGCAATAGACCTAGAACTCAAATTCAAGTCTCAATGATTTTGCAACAAAGTTTTTGTACAATATTATCTCTGATCTAATTAATTTGTTATTAGAAGTTTAGGAAAATGTTTTAGTCCTCTGGGTGTTAGTCTAGAAATCCTTGGCGGACAAGAGATGAGACATAAAATTTATCAGTTTTAATTATAGTTAGACACATTATCTGAAGTAATTTTTCAATCTAATTTATTCAAATGAATCAAGATTTTGCCTAACAATCTGCAAGATGAAAAACTTCTAAGATAAAGGTAGAAGACAGGGAGCAGCAATCACTGCCTTGTAAGATTTTGGAGGATTTCAAGGTCATTTGTTGACTTTCTTTGGCTCCTGTGAAGGGAGGCAACATCCTTGTGATAAGTTAGATGGGGTTGAATTCCATCAAGCTGAAAAGCAATTTATGTCATTTAACACACTCTAACTCCCATGGCTCCCCATCCTTCTGCACATTCTGATTTCCAGGGGCACACTTGCTACTGGCCTAAATGAGCCTGCTCTGTTACAGCAGAGACCCCTCATCATCATCATCACCAACACCATCATTACCATCATCATCATAATAATCATTGCCATTTTTACACTTATTGAGCACTTTTTGGGTACCAGTCACTATTCTGAGTGCTTTACATATGTATCCCATCTGATTCTCATCACAAACCTGTAAGACAGGCCTTCATATTATCTTCATTTATAGGTGAAGAAACTGAGGAATAAAAAGTAATTCACCCCAAATCATACAGCTACCATATGTTGGGTTGAAGTTTTTTAACCAGGTCTATCTGACTCCAAAGCTTCTCCTCCATCACATATTCCATCAGTCTACATTCCCTATATTTCAGAATTTTCCAAGCTTCATCTTTCCCTTAAAATTTATTTTATTTTTCTTCTTCAGGACACAGGTGACAATTTCTTCCCTGCAAAATCAATTACTGCAAATGCTTAAAAAGATCGTAGTGCATTCTTATCTATCCTTTATAGGCATAATTTATGCAAGACACATGCTTTAATGGAAAAATAAAATATTTAGTAACCCATAACAATATTTGGGGACAATCTGCTTTATAGGAAACTCTGAGGTTGCATAAGCAGTTCTAGGAATCAAGTTCCAATTTCAGGTATTATTATAGTTGTAATAAAAGACGACTAGCAAAGTGTGTTAGATAAGGTTTTTTGCAATCTCTTTAGAAATGGCTTTTTTCTTAGATATTATCTATAGAGTTGAATTAGAGAAAGATGTTTGATAAATGCCCTTAGGCTTGAAATTCAGAGGACTGAGAAATGTTTTTTAATAGATAAGGTTTATATTTTTTCCAATCTTTCGGCTGCCAGTAAAAAACAAAACAAAACAAAAAACAGGTGTACAATCTTTATCTCTACATTTGAAGTGAGGATTTAAAGGAAACCATTTCTGAAATGTAGTTTAAATATATTTTGAGGCAGTAAAAAGTAATTTTGGCTTGATTTATTCAGACTGGGTCTCTAAACAACTCTAAATGCACACTTCTACATTTAATTTTCTAGATTAATTACATGCAGCAGGAAGTTAATTGGGGTACTTGCTTTCATTAAAACTTCTAACCAAAAATTATAAGAAAGTCTATCTTGGTGGAGGAGGGAGAATGAAAGGGAGAAGAGGAAGTGGGTAATAAACCACATGCTAAGCTCTCTATAGGGCTTTGCATATATCATCTCATTTAATTGTAAACAATAGTTCAAAAAGCCATAATGTTCCTATGCTCTAATAATGAATTGTCAGAAAAAGAAGTGGAAAAAATAATTCCTTTTGCAATTGCAACGAAAAGAATAAAATACCTAGGAATAAATTTAATGAAACATGAGAAGGATCTATATGATGAAAACTATAAGACTCTATTAAAAGAAATTGAAGAAGATACAAAGAAATGGAATGACATTCTGTGTTCTTGGATTGGAAGAATCAACACAGTTAAAATGACCATATTATCTAAAGTATTATACAGGTTTAATGCAATTTCTTTCAAAATCCCATTGGCGCTTTTTAAAGAAATAGAACAAAAAGTCATCACATTTGTATGGAAGCACAAAAGACCTCCAATCGCCCAAGCTATCCTGAGAAAAAAGAACGAGGCTGGAGGCATCACTCTGCCCTACTTCAGATTATACTACAAAGTGACAATAATCAAAATGACATGATATTGGCAGAAAAACAGACACACAGACCAGTGGAACAAAATCAAGCGTCTAGAAGTAAACCTATGTTTATATGGACAAATAATTTTTGACAAAAAGCCAAAAACATACAGTAGAAAAAGGAAAGCCTTTTCAATAAACAATTCTGGGAAAACTGGAAAGCCACCTGCAAAAGAATGAAACTAGACTGTTGTCTATCACCACACACCGAAATTAACTCAAAATAGATTAAGGACCTGTATATAAGACCTGAAACAATAAATTGCATAGAAGAAAACATGGGAACTAAACTCATGGACCTTGGACTTAAAGAGGATTTTATGAATTTGACCTCAAAGGCAAGGGAAGTAAAAGCAAAAATAAATGAATGGGACTACATCAAACTAAAAAGCTTCTGCACAGCAAAAGAAACCGTCAACAAGGTAAAGAGACAACCATCCGAATGGGAGAAGAAAGATATTTGCCAGCAATACCTCCAATAAGGGCCTAATATCCAAAATATACAAAGAACTCATACAACTCAATAACAACAAAAGACAAACAGTCCAATTAAAAAATGGGCCGAGGACCTGAACAGAGACTTCTCCCAAGAAGACATACAAATGGCCAACAAACCGTGAAAGGATGCTTAACACCGCTAGCCATTGGGGAAATGCAAATCAAAACCACAATGAGATACTACCTCACATCTGTAGGAATGGCTATTATCAACAAGACAAGGAATAACAAGTGTTGGAGAGGTTGTGGGGTAAGGGAACTCTCACACGCTGCTGGTGGGACTGCAAATGGGTACAGCCACTATGGAAAACAGTATGGAGGTTTCTCAAAAAACTAAGAATTGATCTATCATATAATCCAGCAATCCCTCTGCTGGGTATTTACCCCAAAGACTTGAAAACCCATATCCAAAAAGATATTTGCACACTGATGTTCATAGCAGCATTATTCACAGTGGTCAGGACATGGAAGCAACCAAAGTGTCCAGAACAGACAATTGGGTAAAGAAGCTGTGGAATATATATACAATGGAATATTATTCAGCCATAAGAAGAGATGAAATACTGCCATTTGCGACTTGGATGGACCTCGAGATAATCTTGCTAAGCGAAATAAGCCAGATAGAAAAAGTTGAAAACCACATGATATCACTTATATGTGGGATATAAACGTAAAAGCAACAAATGAACAGGAGAAACTAACAGACTCATGGACATGGACAATAGCCTAGTGGTTACCAGAGAGTAGGGGGACAGGGGTGGGGGTAGGTAGATGGGGTAAAAGGGGTCAAATATGTGGTGACAGAACGAAATCTAACTATGGGCAGGGAACACACAATGCAATATATATACCTTATTGTTAAATTGTACACCTGAAATTTACTGGATTTTGTTAACCAATGTTGTTATAATAAAAATGAATGAAACATAAAATAAAATAAAATTCAGCATTTACCCTAGAAAAAAATTAGTTGTCGACCTCACAAAATAAATACTATCCCCTCTAGTCTTCATATGAAGAAAACAAGGCTCAGATATTTTGAGTGATCTTCCCAAAGCAGTACAGTTTCTAAGTGTAAGAGCCCAGATTTAAATCTAAGTCTGCCTGACTTTCAATTATACCTAGAATATTAAATTAAGTCATCCATTTTTATTTTAATATTTTGGTGCATTGTTATATTTTTGGACATTGGACATATGCAATTGTCACATACCAGAAGTAGTGCATTAAGAAAGATATAAGGCTAATAGTAATCACTTTTAAATTTTAATAATTTTACCAACTGAGCAACTCACCCGGGGCCCCTAACATTTAATAATTAAACCATTCTACCTGCATTGAAATTCCAAATAAGTCACATTACATATTAGAAATAACCATTCTTTCTTTTCTAAATTCAGCAGTAAATTAAAAAGAAATTCAGAACCTTTGCCTGAGGTGACATCTTCAGATACAAGAATCTTACCTTTTTTTCTCATTACTACACCAGCCCTGTTCATTTCTATAGGGTTCATCTTTCTGGAATTCATATTTTATCAAGTCAAAAGTGAGAAGAAACGGCAAAAATAAAGCGAGGTTTAGTTACTCATTTGTGCAGTGACATCTACTGGTGGTAGATTTTATGCTCAATTGAAATAAAGAATTAGAATGTGGATTTATTAAAACAAGAAACCTTTACTGATGCAAAATTAGATATATGAACATCAAAATTGGAGGTATTAGTAAATAGCACTCATGTACTGGCATTTACTTTCATTTCTTTTATGTTGTGCATTACCTTAGCAAAACATTACTAATTTTAATCCTAATGAGTGAACGCAAGCAATTCTTGATAGCAATTGCATCCTCTACTAATTATAGGGAAGAAGACCACTTTTTTGCCTTCTCCTTTTTGCAATCATTCAAAACCTCCCTTGAAATGGAAAATTTTAATAGAACTAAAAGGTAAACTATATGAACATAAGGATTTTGTTGTCTATTTTAAATTGACAATCCCTTGAACAGGGACCAAATGCCTAAAAAGTACTTGCAATTTGACTTACTTTGACCTCTTCCCCAGGCCTTTCACAAGAAGTGTTCCTAAACTAACACTCTAGTACTTCTGTGCACTATTGTAGTGTGAAATGGAAAATTTTTTGGAACATCCTCATCACACTGGAAATCAAACTTATTGGACATCTCTCCTCGCCCCCAAATATTTCCAGCTGCCTTGCTCCTGAAATGTCCATATTACCACGTCATGCAGATTCATACATCCACTAAAATCTGACCCTGGGAGAGAATTACAAATTAGTTCAATTCAACTCCTTCATTTTATATATAAGAAAATCGAGGTTTTCCTGATGAATTAAATAAGCAATCATATTAAACTGAACTCAAATGGACATAATAAAATGAAGTGAGAAAAAATAATAAGGAAGGGCAAATAGAGAGAGGAAGAGGACGTGGAATGAACTAATGTAGAACAAATAAGTAGGAAAAGATGAATAAGATTAATGAGATAGATGTGATGGTATTACTTATTATCAAAGACTAAACACAAACACTTCTGGTTATTAATCAGTAAAATCAGCATGTAACTGAAACTACAATTCATTATTTGAATTAAAATATAAATGAGAACAATTAATATTGGTTGAGCATGTACTATATGCCAGACACTGCTAAAAGTTTAAGAGCAGTATTTGATTTAATTGTCAAAACACTCTGTGAGGCAGAAATTAGTATTATCCTATTTTAAGATGAGGGCCTATGAAGAGGTTGCAAAGCAAAATATATTGTTATTCTAGATGTAAATATTCTTTATTAAAATGCAAACTTGCATCTTGTTGTTCTTTGTCTGTAATTGGGGGAACAAGATATTGGCCACTTGCCTAACGACTGGTAAAAAGAAAAATTCCAGAAGTTCCGGAACTGCATTTATCATTTTGGCCAAATAAGAACAGAACTCTTTTTACTGACTGTGTTCACAGCATCAGGCAAATGGAAAACTTTTAATAAATATATATAAAATGCATTTGATAAACATTAGAAACATGTTTAAATTGATAGAAAGAAAGGTAGGAAATTGATTAATAAAATAAGTTGTGAAAAATGAAACCATACCATTTTAATAAATGCAATCAATTGAAATTTTCTTGATTTTAACAAAAGAATATGGAACTGAAGTTAAAGTGAAGTGTTTCTTTGGCATAAGAAATATCAGTCCCTGTGGGGTAAAGAATTTAACCTTAACTAAGAATTTAATGAGGGGTCTTGCTTTTGCTCTCAGCTTCTGGGAAATAATCTCTAAGCCCCGGCAAAATCATGACAGATAGGAGTGTATTTATTTGCCTAAGAGCCTTGGGCAACCAGATAGAAACAATATGATTTAGAGTGGGATCTCTGAGTTACACCAATAATATGATGTAGTGAGGGGCTTTGGGTCAGTCACCTGGCTTGACCTCCTGAAGGGTTATAGATGGAGGTCAGCTAAGGATGCAGCCAACTAGATTTAAATGATCGAGTCCCCCAAAAGACTTGGGACATCATGTCTGGGTAAAGTTCCCTAGCTGGCAATACTCCATGTTATCTTGTTACATATTGGTTACGAGAAAGAAATACTATCCTGACTCCATAAGAGAGAACACTGGGAAGCCTTGCATTTGGTGCTCTCCTGGATTCTGCCCTATTGCTTTTTCCTCTGGCTGATTTTAATCTATATCCTTTAGATGTAATAAACTGTGCGACGCTAAGTACAACTGCTTTCAGTGAGTTTTATGAATCCTTCTAGAATTATCGAACCTAAAAATGGTCTTAAGGACTCTCAAACTACAATTGAAGTTAGAAATTAGAGTGTTCTTGTGTGGACTGTTTCCTAACTTCACAGTTGGCTAAATTTCCTAGTCCCTAAAAGATGCCTACTTTAAAGACAATAAAAAAGTTTGTAAAATGTGAGGAAAATGAGCCTTTTTATTAGAGCCCATATTTTATCTTTACTTTGCATCTATGGATTTACTCCTATGAAAGATGAGAGATTAGCATTTATGTTTCCTTCTCTCCTCTCACCCAATTCCCATTTTTGTTAGTGTCATAATTATATTGGTATCGTGAGGATTTAAATTCTCATTCTATCTGTAAACATAACTCCGAGCTATTCAACCTTCTATATTTAAACGGATTCAATGAAACCTTTTAACCGAAGGTGATTCTTTCATCGCTAAATTCTGCTTTATCTTCAGGTTGACCAGAAATTCTCATTTGATGAATTTTATAAAGAAGTATTGCATTTCTCTAAATACATGGGTATTATATTCTCTGATTTCTTAAAATTTTGAGAACACTTCTTTGCTGCCTTCATACTTGAAGAACAACTTAGATCTCATGTTCTCAGGTGACAACATTACTTTCCTTTTTTCCCCTGACACCGAGTGTTTTGTTTTTCTTTTGAGAGATGCCCGAGATGTTTTCCACTTTCTCCCTGCACTTGGTACATCCTTTGCCTTTTCTGCCCAGCATCTCCTTATGGTTCTTTAATTTATGTTCGGTAATTTCACCAGGGTATATTTTTCTGATGATCATTCTATGTCATATTTTTTTTTTCCTGGAACACAATGTGCTCTTTTGCCAAAGATTCGAATCATTATTTAAAGCAAATCTTCTTCTATTAGGTTTCAAATAATTTTTTTATCTCTTTGATTTTTTTTTTCTGCAGGAACACCAATTAAGCATATGTCAGATCATTGTCTATGTCTTCAAAATTTATCTTTTTAGTGTATTTTATATTATTATGTGTATACTTTTTATTGTTTGTGTAATTCCTTAGTCCCATCTGTCTCGCTTCCTAACAATATTTAGTCTTGTTTGTTTTTAAGTCCTTTAATGTGGTGTTCATCTCCAAAATATTTTCATTTTTCTTTTTTGAGCTGAGCATGCCACTTTCCAACTCCTTTTGTTGATTTATTTTCCTTCAACTCTCCTCTTTTTTGAGCTCTATTTTGAAAGAGAATATTATTGCAATTTTTGAACCTACAGAAGACTGTTTTTCTAAATATTTCCTGTCCATTTTGGAAAACTTATTATTTGATGTGCATTCATATTTTTTTCAGCTGCTTTTTATGTAGATACATTTTCTCCCATTCTGCTGCAGAAGCATGTCCAAAAGCTAATGAAACTTTTAAGTTTTATTTCCTCTAGGGATTTCATGTTTGTTTCTTCCCAATTATTATCCTCAGGTGTAGAAAAGAAGGCAGTCCATAACTTGGATTAGTCTTTCAAATTGTCGCCTATTTTTCTTTTATATTGTTTGCTTTGGAGGCATAAATGGGACCCATATTCCTTTAATGTCGCACATTTAAATAGTTAAATAACAGCCCACAAGAAGGATGTTTGGGTCACAGGAACTCTGTGTTGCTACCTTGTCATTTTCCTTCACTTATAACATCCTATCTCCGTTTAGAGGCTGATTCCTCTCTGAGACAACAAATGCTTCCATTAGGTTTAAATTTTTGAGAGACACTCTGATCAAATCTCCTCACATAATTATGAAACAGTTATTGGTCTAAATTTTTCTGGTTGCCTGCTATGTAACAAAACAGTATGGGAATAAGACGATAAAAGACAGACTAGAATTCATATGATATTAGGTACATTTTTTTTCATTTCCAAACTGAAAAAAAACCCTAAAATGAATTGAAAATCAGAAGTCTTCTAAATAAATTGGAGACAATCATGACTTCGTGCATTATTGACATTATTACATTCTGATAGGGAATTTAAGATATGAGAAAATTATAATGAAGTCAAGTCAGTAATAAAAATATAAATATTTATTGTATTTCTGTTGGATGATTACTTTGGAATGACTCAGCTTCACTAAGGAGCTTTTAATATAAATACCAATTTTTAACAGTGAAACGAATTAAGAAAATTAACTGTAAGGAATGTAAAATTCAGTAATATCAGCACTTATTTTCCCAAAAATACTTTGGTTCAGAATATGAATGTATTTCTGACATAGCAACAAGACTCTTAAAATTTCAAAGAATGCATTATAAAAACGGTTTGTACCTTCTTTAGATTTCGAATGTTAGGCAATTTTACACCAGCTTTAAATCTATTTCTTTGCTTTTAAAAAATTATATTTTTATCTCTTTCGACACTTTTTTCTGTTTTTAAAATTTATGCTCTTTATTAATAATTTCCTTCCTTTGATTTTCTTTGAGTTTATTTATTTTTAAATTAACTTATAGAAATGAATATTTAGCTCACTAATTTTCAGCTGTTCTTATCTGAGTCCACAAATTTTGAAATGTAATGTTTTCATTATGATTCAGCTCAAATTATTTTCTAATTTCTGATTTTTTGTTGACTCATGGAAATTTAGAGATGTTTTACTTCCAAATATATAGGGGATGATCTAGCTATCATATAAAAATGTACTTTTACTTTAATTAAACTGTTGTCAGAGAATATAAGGCATATTTATTCAATCTTTTGAAATTTGCTTGAAAAGAATACATGTTCTCCAGTTTTTAGATGCAATGTCCTATATATGTCCATGAGTTCAAATAGTTTGTTTATTGTGTTCCTCAAATATTCTATATCACTGAAGTTTTTTTCCCTTACTTGAACTATGAAATACTGAAAGAGCTATAATAAAATATTCTTTGATTCTAAATTTATTTATTTCCTCTTGAGGTTATAAAAATTTTGCTATATAAGTTTCAAGGCTGTTTTCTTTATTTTCAGTTTCATTCTTTAAAAAATATTGTTGAGTATAAATTCTATTTTGACAATTATTTTCTCCAAGTCAATTGAAGATATCTGTCCACTATCATTTGTCCTCCATGGCTGCCATTGAGAGAGAGATCAGCTATAAGTCTTTTACTCCTAGGAAGGTGATTTGGGGCTGCTTTTAAGATTTTAGTGGTATTGATACAGTTTTTAAAGAAATCATATATTAGAAGCTTATAAATAATTTCTCAGTGATTTAAAAATAAAAGGTAAGTAGAATTAGTGGATTAAAAATACTCAAGAAAAATGGAGTCAAATATATCAAGGTATATGCTTGCTGTTTATATGTAACATCATTAAATTTGGCAAATGAACAAAATAATTAGGTATCATTATCCGCATAAGATAGAGGGAAAACATAGTTCACCTAGAGACCACTATTTTATTTATAGACGTTTTCAATCTAAAAAAAAAAAAATTATCATAATATTTATGATAATTTATAAGCACAAAGCTAGAAGAGAGGTTAGTAGATCTCAAAATATTTCTTCTGTAAAGAAAATACGGTACTTACTTTGTAAAAGAAATTTATTCTCCTGATTGCTCCAATTTCTCCAGTGTGATTCATTGAAAAAATGTTTCTTTCAGTAGCTCCATAAAACTCACACATCTTAATATTTCCAAATCTGTCTAAAAATTCTCTCCATATATCACTCCATGGAACATTTCCAACTGCCAAATGCACCTGATGATCTTTTTTCTCCTTCTTTCTGTTGGAAGAAAAGATTTACTTGAATTTATTAGTTCTAGTTTCCAATTCTTTCCTTCATTACTATTACTTAAATGGTAAATATCTAGAAGTAAGTTGCATATGTGTGATAATAGAAGGGAAGTAAAAAAAAAAAATCACGTAAGTCTGTTGCAGAACCATGTCCAATAGCTGATGAAACTAACACTGGCCCAGAGTAAGAGCTTTTATTTTCCCCTAACTGGGAAAATCTCTTTCTAAACTCCAGACTACTAAAGCCTTATTTTGGTAGATATCAGGTAAGGAAGAAAGCATATTTTAGGAGAAAAAGCATTACTTCAAAGAAGTTATAAAATATATTTAGGTTTATACTCTCAGCTGTATCATTTATTAGCTATGTAACTGAGCAAAAGGTTGAATACCATTCTGATTCTCAGTTTGTTCATCTGCAAAAACTGATAACACTTATCTCACTTACATACTTCACTATACAGTTTACTATAAGCCCAGTGCTTAGCATATAGTAAACAATAAATTGAGGTCATCTAATCACTGTAATATTAGGCTGCAAATATTATGACAACTACTTGGGACTACCATTTTTGAATGCGTGGTATTTCATATTTTTACTTTTGGAATTAAAAAAATAACTATATTTTATGCTATATTCAATGAGCACTATGTTAATTAACATGAATTGTACACTGATCAATAATTATAACCTCACCCCCGTTAGAATGGCTGTCTTAAAAAAGACAAGAAATAACATGTGTTGGAGAAGATATGGAGAAATGGGAGCCCTTGTGCTCTGTTGATGGGAATGTAAATTTGGTGCAGCTGCTGTGGAAAACAGTATGGAGGGTCCTCAAAAAACTAAATATGGAACTACCAAATGATCCAGCAATTACACTTCTGGGTATTTATCCAAAGAAATGAAAATGTTAATTTGTGCAACACTAGTGAACTTGGCTCCAACTGGCACTTCTATGTTCATTGCAGAGACAAAATATTGATAGCAGGTGGGTACTTTTTATCTTGACAGTACTATTCAATTTTGTTTAACTGTAAAAACAATTTGATAAAATAAAAATTAATTAAAAAAAATAAGAGAGACACCTAAGACCGTGGGTACACTGGAAACAACAGCCTGACTTGCTGATTTCCTTGGGGCCACATCAGTGGGGTTTATGGTAAATATTCTGCGGATGGAAAGAAAAAAACTCACTCAGATGAGCAGCTCTTTCCAGGACAGAGGAGTCTTTCCCACCACTAAATATAACCCTGAGCAGTTCTGCCCCTGTTCCAACCTATGGGCAAGTCAGATATTGCCTATGTGGCAGGAACAAGCTCTTGGATTTTCCACTGCCATTTTCCTGTATAAAACACTAGTGTTGTACACCTTAGGATTCATTCCGCTTGAACAGAGAACACTTGCTAACATGGTATAATTCTTGGATGCTTTTCAGGTCAGAGATGTTTTAACAAGTATCATTATTTATAAAATGTGTTGGCACACTCCATAAACCAATAAGAAGGTGGTTTATAAATCAAATTCCACAGACTTTAACCTGTGTGGGCTATAGCTAAACATGCTTACTAAATGGTCCAAAATGATTTATTTGATATAGAATATCAAATTATCAAAACTAGAATAGGGCTTTTGTCAAGAAATATAAAGTTCATTTATTCAACTCTCAAGATGTTTTTATTCTATTTTCCTCTCCTTTAAAAAAGTCCAGAAAATCATGCTTTGAAGGGTATGAGAAAAAATCAACTGACTCATTATTTAGTGTTATGGAGAAAAAGAGAATGTGTATTTCTTCTGATGTTAAAATGCATGCACAGGATAGAAAAATTTTAAAGTACAGAAAAATCAAAAAAGAAATAAGAATAATCTGTAATCCTACCACACCAACATTATTATTTTTATATATCCACATATGTACATAAAATGTTATAATCACACTGCATGTAGAACTATATACTATTCTACTTTATTAATATAATACATTCTGGGCCTTGTTCTACATTATTAGCTCTTATACTCTAAAAACATGATTATATAATTTTCATATAATTATATCACAATAATTTATTTGCTGTTATAATTTATTTACTATCACCTATTTTTGGATAGCCAAACTGTAAATATTCACCCTTATAAATAATACTGAGTGAATATTTTGTTTATAAATCATTGCATCTCATTAGGATAGATTCCTGGAAGAAGCCAACAGTTGTAAATATTTTTATAACTTTGTTACCAAATTGTCACATAAAAAGGGTCTCTTAATTACACCATACCTATTTATACGGATTGTCTATTGCCGCTTTTGCAATGCAGAGGTAGAATTAAGTAGTTATGACAGAGACAGTATAATCCACAAAGCCTAAAATATTGACTAATCTGGTGCTTTACAGAAAAAGTCTATTGACTCTTGTCCTAAATTATAAATAATGTCAAAAGAGCAACAATCTCTTAATATTAACATAAGTCAAGCACCATCTGGTTAACTGGACAATACACTGGTGCTACAAATATTGGTTCATAAAGCTTTCTCATCCAGATTCCCATGTATGTTCATTTTATGTTTCTTTATTGAGAAGAGCTTTATCTCAAATAACTGTGAGTTGGTTTTATTTGTAAAGTGGTCAAATAGCTTCTTATGCACATTAAGCATATTGGTAGGTGGGCAAATATTGGACTGATAAGCCTTTTTTAAAAAGGCTACCCAGCTAGTGATGTTGTGAAGCTTTCCTGTGACCTTGGAAGATGACTGGAAGCCAAAGAAAGGCATCAAACAGAGCCTGATATAAAAACAGCATGAACTTGGCTCCAACTGGCATGACGGACTAGGAGATTGGCAGGGGTCAAGGGCAGCAGCTTAAGTTTTCTAGATGAAAGGTGATAAAAGGGAGAAACCAGGTTATGGTTAGGGAAATGGAAAAGGAGAATCAGCAGAATAACAAATGTGAAGAAGAAAAAATCATCAGAATTGACAAAGGGAGCATTAAAAAGTGATTCTGGAACATATGGAATTTGAGAGGAGAGTCTAAGGGTTGTTAATTATATTTGGTTTTATATGTGTTAATTTTGAAATTGCTATAAAATTAGCAGTGCATCATCTAAAATACAACCAAATCTTCATAACATCCATCTGTAATCTAAAAAATTGCCTCCTCTGTCGATAAGTTCCCTCAAGCCTTCTTTAGAATAAATTCCTATTCCTTTTAATTCTTCCTGAGCCATGAGGTTACCTAAAAGTCACTGGATATCTAAGCTGTGCTGAGAATGGAATGAGGAGAGCATGCATAAATATGAGTATAATTAAATGAATGAAAGAATACATAACATCTACATATACATATACACAAGAGAAAGACAGAGTGGCAGAAACGGGAGACATAGAGAGACCAATAGATATAGAGAGTCAGAGAGAGTGCATGAAACACAGAGACAGATAGAAAGCAGGAAAGACAGAGAGTGAAAGTGAGAGAGACTCACAGAAAAAGAAAGCAAAGAGATGATACACAGAGAGAGAGAGGGAGAGAGGGAGAGAGGAAGAGAGAGAGCAAGATAAAGAGCAAGACAGTGAGAAGAGAGAGAGAGAGAGAGAGAGAAAAAGAGAGAGAGAAAGAGAGAGAGAATTAGAATAACACATAGAAAGGGACAGAGAATGAAATAAAGATAATACATAGAAATGTGGACACAGAGTGACATATGCAGAGACAGAGAGAGACCCACACTGTGAGAGAAATACAGAGAGATGCAGAGACACTCACACACACTCACGTAGGAATGCGAAGTGAGACATATTCACAGAGACAGAGAGAGACCCATACACTGAGAGCAAGATACAGAGACAAAGACACATGTACACGGAAAGACTGTCTCTGTCTCTGTCTCTGTCTCTGTCTCTCTCTCTCTCACACATAATACATGCACACACACAGAAAGAAAGGGGAAAAATAGAAGATGAACGAGATACAGAGAGACAGACTTGAAGAAAGAGAGTAGCACACATAGAGACACCCAAATACGGAGACACAGCTGCACACAGAAACACAGGTACTGAGATACACGCAAATACAGATGTGCAAACAGAAACTGAGGTAGAGAGACCAAGAACAGGGCAAATACAGAAATCCAGAGTACAGGACAGGAACAAAAATCATGTTTGTAGCCAAATCAGGAGAAGCAAAGGGACTGAATATGTTAAAGCCCCAGGTCAGGTTGCCGTTTATCTCATTTCGATCACTCTGATAACCCTATAAAATAAGAAGCATTATTCTTATTTTGCACACTGGGATAATGAAATTCAGGTCCAGAGTCACATGCTAAATAGAGATACAATTTAAACGTGTTAAAATTTACGTGCTATATGGGCAGTTCTCTGCTATACTCCATTGCCTAGAACAATGCGTGGTGCACAGAGATGTCCACAACATATTTGGGAAAGGAAGGATGAAAGGGAGATAGGGAGGGAAGGAAAGAGGGAAGGAAGGAAGGAAGGACAGAAGGAAAAAAGGGAGAGAAAAAGAAAAGCAGCTCAAAACCTCCTCAAAAGCCCATGCGCTATTTTTCCAAGACTTTCCCCATGATTTCAGTAATAGGAAGCAATCAAAACATGAGTTTCTAACTCAGTAGTTAGTGCTTAAGCGTTTACACACTTGGGCGCATGTGTAGAGTAAGCTATTTTACAATATATAGAAAGTACTCATTTTATCTTCAGCCATTTAAAATTCCATTTGTAATTTAAAAGAGAATTTGATGAATGGATCAGAGCTTTTAATACACAGACCCCAAGATCTTAAATTTCGGCAGACCATAAGCTTCCCTATAGCTTTCAGTGCCATGCATCAAATTGATGTGACCATACCAGTAGTTACATGGGTTCGAACCAAGGCTCTTGTTTCTTCAAAATGTTCTTTGGGACCTGTTTTTCCATTAGTGTTTATTGAGCTGCTTATATGTGAGGCAATGACTGAAGTACAGTTACCTCCTACTGGGTTACCGATTTATTTATTCTGTTGCTCAAATAGCAGGCCTCTGACAATGCTCTCCTAAAAACAAAGTCTCTTTATTCCAGAACATGTGCTTATTCCTATTCAGAGAATCTATAACACACCCAGGGTGAATAGCCTCTTTATATGCCTATGAAAAATGAAACTCCGGAGGTTCCTTTAAATACAGGTAATTTTGTATCAACCCTGATTTCTTATGAAACAAAGACTATACTGTTTGTTAGTAGATGGAGAGACAGAAAAGAAACATAAATTCATAGTGAAAAGAAAGGGGTAAATAATTCCCGCCTTCGGCCCTGGAGAACTAGCTGCTTAATGCCCCAAACAAAATTATGGTCTAATTCCTAAAGGATCATCTAAAATATATAACAACATGCATTAGGGATTATAATCCTTCCATCTTGATTTCATTTAATATTAAATCTATTTTTCCTAAAACCTACTGGCAATTACACATGCATGTGTGTCACACCAATACACCCCATACCAATAACTATACATTCCAACAGTTTGCTTCCTTCACAGACACTCTAATATATATTGACAAAATATAGATAAGAAGCCAGCTAGATATTACAGAACAGGTCAAAGTAACATTAAATCCAAATAGGATATCAGAGAATCCCAGGAAGAAAAACAGGATAGCAGACTTATACTGAAGCAGGAAAGGAATGGTAGTAGGAGAGGCTGGGGGCCTCTTTAGAAGAGGACCAGACAGTACATAAAATGAGAAGCCTGCAAGGCTGAGACAGTGTGGGCTCCAGCAGTCCCTGAAAAATCTTTGTAATGTTGCCTTTCCAGCTTGGGTTTGGGCACACATGGTTTCAGAGGTAACAGCCACCAGTTCAACCACCATTTTAAGGCATAAATAATAGTTTGAAAAGACTTTCTGTGTTACAGCAAAAAGTAACCACATTGTAGACTTACTTCAAATTCATTTTCTAGATATAATAGTAACAGGGATTGTAATTTATAGACCACTTATTCTGAATAGATGCTTTCTATTCAGAATCCTGGCAGCACGTGGGAGAACTGAAAGTGGAAGGAAAGCAATGCTTCAGACCAGAGACATTTCGAAGTTGCCTTGTAAAGAAAAGCCAGCTCCACAGGTTTGTAAGACTTGCCTCTAACCCAAATGACTGTGTTAACTCACCTCAAAAAGGTCTGTGTCAACATAAAGAAAAGGGCCCATTAGCAAGATCATTTCTGTTGTAAGCTGGATGCAGCATTGCCTAACTGCCTCTATGCAATGATGCAAACCTTTGATTTATCCTACTCCCTCACTGGGCTCTGTCCTCCCCAGGAACTCTGACTTTCTGATAATAAATGAGTTTCCCTTGCGGGTCTGGGCCTAGGAAAAGATTGTCTTGCTCATGAGCATGTAAGTCTCCCAGCAACTGGGCTTGTTATATTTGTTACTTGATTAAAAAATATTTTTTTATTGTGCATCTACTATGTGTCAGACACCATTCTAGGTACTGAGGATATAACTATAGATAAAAAGGTTAATGCCCTGCTTTCCTGGAACGTATAGTGTACTGGGAGTAACGTAAGGGTAATAAGTAGTGGGGTAATATGTTCAAGCAAAGCCGTGAAGAAGACTAGGAGACACTGTGATAGAGTCTGACTCCATTCTTCATGTTGGACTGCAGACAGCTTTCAAGCGCCACCAGTCCCCTTTCCTCTTCTGTCCCACATCTGGGCAAACTAATGAGAAAGCCCAGGACTCCTTCCTCTGGCACCAACAGAAGTTCGAAGCACACAAGTGGCCTCACATGCACAAGACCCCTCACCCCACTGCTGCCCCTTATCATAATAAAAGCAGAATTGGTCTCTTCCCTTACTCTTTCAAGCCATTTTTGGACATGCTTAGGACCCTGCCCTGCTCCCCCCAGAAAGCCCCATTATGTGAGTAATAAACCTGTTCATGTACCCCTGGTGCACATGTGGCATCGTCAGTCTCAACATCTGAAACAAATGGGGTATGAGGTCCGTCTGAGTTGTAAGGGGACCATACCACACATCAATGGGGATTGTGGCCAGCAAAGGCCTTTCCTAGGAGGGGATTTAAATGAGTTAGGCAGTGAGCCATGCAGATTTCTGGGGGAATATTCAGTGGGTGAAAACTGAGAGTCCTGGTGCATTAGAGGAAAAGCAAGGAGGCCAGTGAGGCTAGAGTGGAGTGAATACGGAGCTGAGTGTGAGCAGGGTTAGGAATGAGGGGGTGGTGAAAGGAGGTCCCAGCAGGGGAGCAGATCATATAGAGCTCTGTAGTTCATGCTAGGGGAATTTGGATTTTCTTCCAAGTAAGCCATCAGAGGAATCTGAGTAGTGAAGTAACATAATGGGGCTTACACGGTAGTAGAATCATTCCAACTGCTTACCCCAGAGTAAAATTTAAGAGGGAAAAAGTAGAGTTAAGGAGAAGCTTTTGCTAAAATTTTAGGCAAGAAGTAGTGCTGACTTAGATGAGAGCATCAGTAGGTGGTAAAATGAGGTTTGATTCAGGATATATTTGAAGGTAGAATCTCCAGGATTTGCTCATGGATTAGACAGGGAGTATGAGAGAAAGAAATTTCAAGGGAGATTCCAGAACTTTTGTGACTGGAAGAGGGGAGTTATTAACTAAGAAGGTTAGGATGGTGGCAAGGAGTTGCATTTTGATGGAGGAGAGTGTAAAAAGCTAGGCTTTGGCTATTTTTTAGATAAGATGTGAACTAGATTCTAAGTGGAGATGTCAAGCAGGAATCTAGCCATATAAAACTATGGACATTTGGGTGCTGGGTGTATAAATGTTTTCTGCTAGGGAAAAGCCAACTGTAAGGCATTTTTATGCAACTACCTATAAACACTCATCTCAGACTGTGATTTCTGCTTGCAGGTAAATCTCTTTAGGAAAATATTACTTATCTTGAGATTGACAACAAATCTGGATATATTTAGAGAATATGTGGTTTTGCTTTCTTTTACTTAAGGATTTATTTAAATAAATGTCTATGGGGGCTTCAAACCATGGCTTATGAGACACTGAATTTTAATTCTTGAGAGTGTAGATCATTTCACTTGTTCATTCTCTGGCTCTACCCGAAGCCACTGCTGTGCTGGCTGCATAGCAGACACTATTCCTTCCCTGTGGGAAAAGTTTACCGAAAGCAAGGAATATTGGACAGCAAAAAGCAAGATCTCCTTGAAGGGATAAGATGTCATAACAGAATGACTCTCTTTTTCTCCAATCTTTAATGCCAAGACCTGCTTGTACTTTCTCAGTGTGAAATCAACAAAGGAGATTAGGTAATATGATGCATCTCTACTCAGAAAAATGATTAATTTTTTTTCTTTTGGACAAAGCTATATTTATTTCCCTCTTGCCTCCTCAATTTGCCTGCAGATAAGTGCTTAGAGATTATTTTAAAAATGCTATCTTTCCTTCAAAGAACTTAAGCTAAGAATTAAAATATTTAATTAACTAAAAGTAATCAGGGATTCTTTTTCAATTATCGGTTCTCTCAGATTCTCTCATTTCCCCCAATTTGATGCATTACAATTTCAAAGAGATGAAAAGGATATTTCATTTCACAAAAAATTCAAAGGAAAACACCTTGAAAAGAGATTTGAAGCAAATATAACAAACTATTAATACCTTTCTAATGAGAAAAAATAGCTCAAATGGATAAGATAAAACATTATGTGCCAGGAGATGAATGAGTAAGACTCAGGGAGACATTTAAAAGGAGAAAAACAGCAAAAACACTATCCCACCTTGCCAGTCATCTTAATGATTAAAGTTAAATTAATCATCAGACATTAAAAATATGCTTATTTCTAGTTTATAAATTGTAGTTTACAAATTATAGTCTAGTTTGTAAATTATTTCTAATTTAAAATTATAAATAAAATTAAACAATCTTTTCCTCATTCTTAAAAAAAACCCCGACATTCTTTATTAAAACAAAATATTGTTTAGAAGCCCAAGCGAATTGGGTTTCATCTACCATATTTAAAAGAGTGGGCCATGAGGACTGGCCTGTTTTCCCCATTTCTCATCCTTCAGGGACTTTTGAAGAAGCTTGAGGGAGCATCTAGTTCTTCATGAAGCACAACTGGAAGACCACTATTTTTAATGTCGCCCAGTATTGAGAAGAGACTGTGCAATAGGCATACTCCCATACTGTTGAGAGCTTAAATCATGTCAACCACTTTGAAAAGCAATCTGGAAATATATCATAAAAATCGCCAAATGTCCATGTCTTTTGACTACCTTCACTTCTGAGACTCTATATTGGCTATATTGCATGAAGATAATAATTTCAGCATTATTTAAGATGATGAAACTTTAAAAAAATATGTGCATGTATTCAATAAATATTTACTGAGCAAATAACCTTGCAAAGCTAATGTTTCTATTAAAGAATGAGAGAAATGGCTGGGGGCCCAGTTTAGAAAGGCCATGAAGATGTTCATCAGGTAGTGCCTACTCTGTCCTTTATAGAAGGTTGCTTTTATTTGACTGGAGGACACTAATTCCTTAAATTAACTTAGTTCAGATATCACATTACCAAAAAATACAATGAAAAATAGAAGAGAAAATATGTTAGGTTGCGGCATAATTATTCTATTGGAACTCTTCAGATAAGACCACAACCCTGATAATAGTAAAGTCTTACTGAAGAGAATAAAGGTAAAAAAAAAAAAAAAAAAAAAAAAAAAAACTAAAACATTTTTCTGGGACTCCCTGTAATAGCTATGGATCTAGGAAATCTAGAGCCATCTAAAGCTCTCTTGACCAAACAAAAAGAATAGGATAGCTTCTGCCACAAAGAGGTGAATTGAAAGCTAGACAGGAGGTCTCTCCCTGGCAAACTCCAAGCTTAAAATGAATAAAAGCATTTTGTAAATAAGAGTATCCAGTTTCACATTCTCTTCTGTGTTTATTTCCCCTGTATAATCCCATATCTTTAATCAAGTTTTATTTAAATGTCTCCAGCCTAGTCTTAGCAGTGCTGTGCGTAAAGGAAGGATTGCATGTCCTTATTTTAAATAACCAGGGAAGATATCCATGCTCATCATCCATGCCTTAAGCTGGAGTGATGATGGCAATGGTGATGAGTGAGAGATGCTCTAGCCTAGAAATGGTGTTTCTCAAGGGCCCAGGGCAATACTTCAGGTTCTGCTGCCCGATCCACATAAGGAACCATTCTCTATCATCATTCTTCAACGGGCTTGTGTTGATTACTTCTTTGAAGTCTCAAGGATGTTTAGAAAATCAGACAGCTAAAAAATAAGCATCTTGAAATTTAAATGAGACCAGGAAAAGAAAAATAACTTCTGAGGGAAAAATAGCAAACACACTAATGAAGACAAACTTTAGGCTGTTGTAACTCTCTCTGCCTGTTTATTTTCAGAAGGGAGCAATTTATCAAAAGTATGTGGGAATGACTGCTTTAGGTGGGGAGACAAGTGCAAATCAAAGTAAGATACCTTTTACAATTCAAGCAAAACCAAACAAAGACTTTCTAACGTAATCACTTACTCAAAAGAAAAAAAAAAACAGAGAAACAAGTATAATCAGTGTTGTTAGTGTTTGTAGAACAGCACTTTAAAAGATTATTTAACACAATGCAATATATATGTGCCTTACTGCTAAATTGTACACCTGAAACTTACTGGATTTTGTTAACCAATGTCATTATAATAAAAAATAAAAATAAATAAAAATAAAAAAGAAGAAAAAAAAGCATTATAAAATAGAAGCATGAAAAAAAGATTATTTAATTCAACCTTGGAATAATTGCTCTCTGTAAATATAGCATGCATCTAATTTCATAATCAGATGCATGCCATGTATATAGAAATTTTAATCAGTTTAAACATGAAATGGACTGGACTGCAGGTCTGTCCTTTCTTGACACACTATAAAGCACATTAGTACATTCCTGGATAGCAATCCTTTTATATTCTCTGACTTGTTTTATTTTCATTTTATCTTAGGGTATTGCATACATCTTTTAAGTCAGCCAAACTATGTTTTAGAAAACGATGGAGTATAAACAAACAAAAATTACTTTTTCTCTCAATACTTTTTCTTTCTGAAATTACTTTTTCTCTGTGAGAATGATTACTCTTACCTTAGGTTGTTTGCAGAGTAAGCGACTAAGTTCTCCAATATACTGAAACACAGTCATGTTATGCTTTTTGCGGTCATTCCAAAATTGGCTTGCTGAGCATTTCTTCTTTAACACACAAGTAGCTCCTCTGAGAAAAGGCAAAATGAGGCACTAGGGAAACATTTAGCATGTTTGCGAATGGAATCTACTGTGTCCCAAGTTCTACCTACCGACTAATCGGGTGTCTGGGGTACATTGTTTGTAAGGATAGCCTCAGCAATTTTTATTATGCACTTATCTTTGCTTTGTAAATTTGCCATTCCTCCCATCAAGAGATGGGATCTATCTCCCAGCCTCTCAGATTTTGAATTTGGATTGGCTTGTGGCTTGTCTTGATCAACAAAATGCAGATGAAATGATCTATGTGACTTTCAAGGATAAATCTTAAGAGTTATGCAGCTTCCACATTTACCTTCTTGGAAGGCTCCTACCACCATGTAAGGAGGCAGGGGTAGACAATGAAAGGATGAGTGAACATGTGGAGAAAGCAGACCAGTCAACAGCCAGCTCCAACCACATGGTCAAATTCCCAGGGCAATGCATTTTCCACTTCAGGAATACACTGAGTATGTCATGAAATTGTATCCTTTTAATAAACATCATATTATAATTATGTAACATGCACACAATCACTCTAAATTCCACTGGTAGAGTTTTAAACTTAAAAAAAAAGTTCTAATTATTAGGCATTTTGAAAACTTATACAGAAATGAAAACTTACCTAACTCAATACATCCACCAATTCCCAGAAGAGATCCTGAACTATGATACAAAGGAAGGGTTATATAAATGATGTCATCAGTAGTACAACCCAAATCCCTCAGAACAACAGAAGCCTTTAAAGCCTTGATCTGACTAATCACAGCTGCTTTTGGTAGACCTGAAAGAAAAGAAAAGAAAAGAAAAGAAAAGAAAAGAAAAGAAAAGAAAAGAAAAGAAAAAAAAAGAAAAGAAAAGAAAAGGAAAGAAGAGAAGTTCATATGTAATAGAAATCAAGTTTATGTTGGTAGTAACTGGCTCCCAGGCACAGTGCAGCAAACAGTTACCCACTACTTACAGGCTTAAATAACCTTTCCCAGACATTCTTGAGGCTACTTAATCAAGGCCAATAAGCAGTAGCAGAACTAGAATTTGGCAGATTGAACACATATGCAGACCCTCAAGGCAAAAAGAATGGAAATGGAGATGACAGCAACAGCATTGGGAAAAGCAGATGGATGATGTGACCGACACAGCAGACCTGAGGAGCTGAAACCTGAAGTAAAGCTTTGAAAGAAACTGATTTGCCTCCACAGAACCCCAGAAAGGTACAGAAATTTGATTACCAGGTACTTCATAGAGTAAAATATAAATATGGAACTATAAACAGGGAGTTTTAAGAAGGTTTGTTTAAAAAGCATTACATCAAGGTCATAGAAAAGGGAATCTATATAATTCTCACCCCTTGTTCGTCAGGGTATCACATAATCTCCTAGGTCAAAGAGACATGAATAGTAAGAAAACTGACCTCAATCATTTTCTTACTCAGAGACCCTCTGGGGTCCTGGAATATAATACTTGGGTAAAAAGACTTGGCAGTAGTAAGAGTGGCTAGGAAATGTTCAATATCACCCAAGGTGCTCCCTTATAACCTGCCAAAAGGGCCTATGAGCACACTCTACCACCATCATTTAACCTCAAAGCCTCACTTCTCTACATTACTTCCTAACACGTACCAATGCTTTCTTCATTATCTACATAAGATTTTTCCGTGTGTGAGAGTCAAATGATTTTTCTATTAGGTGGCATACTAATATAAATTCATACTAATGTAAACTAATATAAACTATAATATCACCATTATAATCATTTAATTCAGCTCTGGGTTTTGAGTTGTAAACATCAGTTTATATTAGAGAGAGAGAGAGAGAGAAAGAGAGAAATGCTTTTTATTAAAAAAGTCAATTAAATCCTTATTGACGATGAATGTGATTTTGTTACACTCTTTGATAACTTTATATACATAAAGCATGACATTGTCTGTATGCCTAATTCTGTATGTTGCTCTGCTCTGCTCCCGACAAGACCTCATGTTGTTTAGGACTTTAAGCTGAAAGAATGCATTTATAAAACTTTCCCTGTATAGTAAGATCATTTGCAAACCACTTTTTTTGGAAGAATGTCAAGAAATGCTTTTTCATATGTGTTTTAAATGCAAAAAAATAAAGTAAA
This sequence comes from Pteropus medius, assembly GCF_902729225.1. Classification (NCBI taxonomy): domain Eukaryota; kingdom Metazoa; phylum Chordata; class Mammalia; order Chiroptera; family Pteropodidae; genus Pteropus; species Pteropus medius. The sequence goes on along the minus strand of NW_024352785.1, from coordinate 20,033,352 downwards.
ACAAAATTACAGCCCCAGATTGCTTCCCCTAAACTGGTAGAAGGCCTGAGATTTATCCTTTGGAAAAGATGACTGGAAACACTGGGAAGAAGAGAGATTGTACAAATAGGGGGAATAAGAGAAAGTCTGCATACTCCTCCAGCTCCCTTTTAACAGTTGAGTAATTTTACCCTTTAAGATTCTTGTCTGAGGAATCTGAATGGTCCACAAGTAAAAACTGAAAGACACTGATAGTCATGAATCCCCCAACAAAGTGTTTTGGACAATGAAACCAACCAATCCACAAGTCCTACGCAGGCACACAGAGTTTCTAGTCAGGTTTTGGTTTGTTTGTTTTGTGTGTGTGTGTTCTGGTGTCAATACAAACCAAAAAAACCACAAATGAACAAACAAACAAACAAACCCAAAAGTATGTTGAAGAAAATAAAGACAAGGTAGAGAGGAGAACACAAGAGTTACAAGATACATCTCTCAGAAAGTAAATCAAAAGATAAGAAAAGGAAAATGGGATAGAAAAGATTAGAAAATTAATAACTCAGTTGAGGAGAGCCAATCTTCAAAAAGTTATATTTCCAAAGATAAAAGAATAAACAAATAAGCTAACGTAATAGAAGGAGGGAATGAGGAGAAAGAACAGAAATAAAAAAGAAAAGAGAAGAGAATGTAAACTAAAAAATTTTTTTCCAAATATCTAGAATTGTAAGACATGAGTTTCTGGACTAAAAAGCCCTACAAATTTCCCAGCAAAATGGATGAATAAGGCCAATCCTAGTGAAAGTCATCATGATGTTATAGACTACTGAAAACTCATAAAAGATTCTAAATGCCCCCCCAAAGAAAGAAAAACAATACTAGTTTGCATATAAAGGATAAGAAATCAGAAAGAAAAATATTTCTCAATACGAATACTGAAAATCAGAAGATAACAGAGCAATGTCTTCAAACCCCTGCACAAAAATCATTTTTAACTTAGAATTCTATACAAATAGGTGTAAGGGTAGAAAAAGGACATTTTCAGATATGTGAGGTCTTAAACTTACTCCCTAACTACACTATCAAACAGCTACTGAAAGCAAGGTGATGACAAAATGAAAAGTAAACCAAGGAAACAAACTTAGGATCTAGGAATTAGGGGATCAGAAAAAAGAAGAGTGAAGGGAATTCCCGGAAAGATGGTGAAGAAGGAACCCAAGGCCGTGAGACAACAACTGGTCAAGACTGAAATAGAGGGAGGAAGGCTCTTGGAAAGAGGTGGCCAAAAACATGGACCTGACAAAATACAGATTATCTTTTCAACATCCAAGATAAGTTTTTGGACAAAGGGATGAGTATAAACCAGTTGTATGTGTAGAAAACTAAACAAGTAAGCAAACTAAAACAATGATTAATTCCAGGGTGAAGAGACTTTTATGTGAAAAGATAAATATACTTTTGTTATATTACAGAGCTCAGTTAGAAATACTGTTTCCTAAGTTATGATACTGATACCAACAGAGTCAAATTTATGATGGAACAATATTAGTGTGATACTGGGGAGAGAAAGCGTCTGCGGGAGAGAGAAAGAAAGAAGTGGAGGGAGGGAGTGGTGGTGAAAGAAGACAAAATCCTCATGTTCCATTGTGGAAGATCAGTAGGTTGTTTATAGTATGTATCTGTTAAGTATCAGTGAGATACTAATTCTATTTAGATATATGGAGGTGATTATAAAAAGAGAGATCTAAAATTACTAAATGTAGTTGGTTCGGGGAAGGAGAAATAGGGCGATAAGCAGGGTGCTTTTCTCTAAGAGTTCTAAAATTATTAGAATTTTTATCTCCCTTACTGCATAACTTTAACACAAATATGTGTCTGTTGTACGTATAGAACACTCTGGTTTTAATCTCAAAGAACAAAAACTCATAAAAATCTGCCCCGACATGTTCTCTTTGGGATCGGGAGGGAACTGGAGAGAAGGAGGGAGTGGCGAAGATTGTTTTGAAGACCAGAGTCACTTTCTATTTTTCACAAGAAAACAGCTATAAAGACAAATGGGTTAAGTACCTTCTACTGGAAGTTTTCGAAGCTTATCATTTCTAAAATTTTATTGTCTCTTTCGAAGTCAGAAGTCAGACTGAATTTATGCTGACAACTTGATACATGTTAGTACTTTTAGGAAAGAGGTCATTGTTAGCCTCAAAATAGAAAAAAAAAAGGAGGGAAGGAAGGGGAAAAGAAAAGAAGAAAATTTTACGAATGCAATAGTAGTTTTGCTTATACTATTACCTGTGCACAAGAAATTTATAACAGATACTTTAAATATGTCTAATTTAAACTTCTAGTCATCCTCGAATTACAAAAAAGCTTATTTATCCTACCATAAATATTGGTCTGTTTTTCCTAAGAATCATTTAAGTTTAGCATTTCTTTTGAATTCTTTTTCATTATTTGTGTGTGTGAGTGCATGTTGTTATTGTTTACCTAACAAAGAGAAAGTTCAGCTAACTTGAGTCTATTCTGTATTTTATCCTAAACCTGCAGTGCCTTCAAGACTTCCTGCTTGTCACATGTTCCAGTCACCCTAAGGAAAATCAGAAGAGACAGCTATAGTTGCTTAAATTGCAGCTATAATTGGATTGCATTTAGGATTTAATATTTTACACAAGAATATAGAAAACTGTTTTAAAGTAGGCTAATGGATTTTTTAATTCAGCAGGATAATTAGAAACTATTTAAACTAATCTCTTCATTTTATGTATCAGGAATCTAAGGAACAGAGAAGCTAGCAAAGATCTTGCCAAAAAACTGGCCAAATTTCATACTCTGAGTCACTAGGCCAGGTCAAAGTCTTCAGATATTCCAATGCTCTTAGTACTACTAAACTTGAATCAACAGGCAAGTGAACGTGGTGACTTACCAAGTTAAAGTTCATGTCACTACTCATGGTAGAATGTTGCCTAACGCTGTTGCTTTCTTTTTAAGTTTGAAGAAGAAATGGATCACACCTGGTGTTCCAGAGGTAAAAATATAAAGATAAGAATTGAGGCTTGAGGTGACATGGTGGCTGCGTGGCACTCGCTTGTCAGATGCTGTGCTCAGTTTTTCTTTGCGTGAAATTACACCTTGTGGAAGAGAATCTTTCACTCCCCAAACACTGAAGAGGCTGGGAGGCTGGGAAGAATTTCTTCTATAGTTTTAAGCAAATCTAAAAACCAAAAGATTAGGAATAGATAAACAAAATATAAATCTCAAACCATTTGCTGTGTGTTTTCTTTTATGTGTTGGAATGGGAATAAAATGTAAATACAACGCTGTTTTTCATGTTGGATAGGTAACATCAAAGCCATTTCATGATTCCGTTTCAACAGGACCAGCTGAAAAGGAAATCTGGTTATCACTTGATTTAACCAATGCAAATAGGCCAATTCATATTGATTTTGGAAATTCCATTATCCAGACTAAGTTTTTTCCCAATTTTTAAATACAACTATTTTTATACTCTGCTTTAAATCTAAATTCAGGATACTGCACTAAACATTGTCCTTGAAATACAGCTCAGTAGCTCATTATTCCAAAAAGCCATCTGTCTGTCACTGTCACTGTTTAGTTCTACTATAATGCAATACATTTGGGAGAATCCCCTAACCACTCTGGAATCATAAGATCATTATGTCTTAGAGACCAGTTCAGAGCCAAAGTAAAGTGAGGAGATCTAGAGATGCCACTGGCCTTTTAAAGTTAACACAAGCAATGCCAAAGATTGCTAGTAACCACCGGAAGCTATAAGGAGTCAAGGAAAGATTCTTCCTTAGATCCTTGAGATGAGCATGGCCCGACAGACATTTTATTTTGGATTTCTAGCCCTCAGAACTGTGAGGGAATAAACTTCTGTTGTTATAAGTTACCTAATTTGTGATACTTCATTATAGCAGCTCTAGGAAATTAATACAGCAAGATCACAAGTTGGTGGACAGTAAAATGTTTTTGTTCTAATCCAAGTCTCACTTTAAACTTTATACATTACCTTAGAAAAGAAATCAATAATTAAAAAATAACCTTATTAAATATAAAATATATCCTGGTCAGAATGCTCAAGTACATAAAAATATGGACCTTTCCACCTAAACAATGATTTTTTTTTCTAAGTTTTTAACAAAACTTTACAAATAACCACAAGATATAGTCTGCTTTGAAGCTGAATCCAGGGTGCTGCATTAAACATTTTCCTAGAAACGTGAATCAGTATCTGGTTATTTCAAAAAGCTATATGTCAGTCACTGTTTAGTTCTACTATAAAACAATGCACTTGAGAAAAACTCATGATTTACTTCCTCAAAATGTATAATCCAGATTGATCACAAAGAGGCAGCAAGAAAATACATCAAGTGGGACTAGGCAGTTTACGATTAAAACTTGCAAGAAAACGAAGGAAACAGAAAATGATAAGGAATTGATATGTCATGGGTGGTAGGCAGATAGGGACTTGACATTCTTTAAATTAATTTTTATTTCTATAACAAATCCAAATAAAGCAAACAGTAAGAGTCCAGAGAAAATATCTAGTTCTACTGAGCATACGCAGCAAGCTGCTGTATACAGCAAGCTGCTGTATACAGGCTGCTTTGGTAAAAAGGAGAAGTGAAAAATCACAAGGAATGCTGGGGGGAGGACAGGTCATAAATAAATGAAAATGCAAGACAAGCAAATGATCTAGACTTTCTACTTCCTTTTATCTTTTAGTACTTGATTTTGTTTTAAAGACTATCTGGAACTTGGCATGTCTAAGTACAAGTCTCTGAACTGATGTTTTCATTACTTTAATTTCAAATCTCTCACCTGGAATTATAAATCAACGGCATAATCTTTTATATGTTCTTAGTGATATGTATGTCTAAATTGGCAAAACAAGTGCAAAGAAAGTTAACTGTGATTAATTGTGGCCCAAAATCTTTGTTGGGATCGTAGAGTCTAAAGAAACAGTGAGTGTTTACAAAGAGTGTTGACTTTTACAAGAAAAAAAAAATGAGCACATTACTACGAGTCAGAGGAGATACAATTTAATTTCCTTCATACATTAAAATTAAATTGATTTAGCCGAGACATTTAGAATTTTCAAGTAGAATTTCATCTAACAAAAGTATTTATTCAATAGTGGTAGAAAATGTGGGTGAGGATAGTGAAAATTTAAATTTAAAAAGTGAAAAGTCATGTAGAGCATAAAGAATCATTATTTACTTATCACTGTCAATTTTTCTTAATAAGGTGAAAAGTTTTAGAGTCATTTTGATATATTAAGTCACAACACAAACTAGTACTTGCTTAAATACTTCAAGGAAACTTAGCAGTGTTTCGTGAAGATTTAGCGACATGTACCGCCATTGAAATCTATAAAATTGTCAGTGCCTCAAAAGAATGATGTGTGTCCTATTCCATCCTTTGGCTGACTGCACCTGGCACACACACTATAGGGGCTGTATAGATATCTGGTTATAGAATCGAACTCTGCCTATGGGATCCACTGTAGACATAGGTCTTGACAGTAAACTACCACAAGAAAATGAGACAGTTGAATATTCTATAACCTTTAATAGAGTCTACGTTATAGGAGAAGGCTCGATCTCTCTTGAAAGCAATAAATTCTTCCAAAAAATACATATTGTTTCTTGCATATGCAAGGCACTGAGTAAGGTGAGGTTGCAAGCACAAAAACAGGTAAATTATTCTCTCTCCTTACAATCCTTTAGCACTTTTTGTATGAATTTTCTTGTTTCTACACTATCATTATATCTTCAAATTTCTGAGACTGTAAAATTAGTGACTAAAAATTTAATATATCCCTCTAATATGCCATTACTGTGAATTATATAATTCATAGTGCATTAAAAACTCTTTAAATTATCTTATTCTACATAAAACAAGCTGATATTTTCAACGGTATTGCTTATAGCTCTTAATACATTGGCAAACATTTAAACTTTAAACTTTTATGTTAATAAAACAAATATGATACTCAACTATAAATGGTCAACTTGAGTTTTCTGTACTACAAAGCCATATTCACACAGAATCCAAAGTGGAATTATAAATCTCACCACATGCTTATAACTACCATCCTACAGCTCTATGGATTTTTCATAGACTGCGTGGGCAGGTTATAATTTTTAAGAAAACTGACACATAAGTAAGCAATGTCCTAAAGCAATTCATGTCATAATGTAGATACCAATACTTCATATGAGGCCAGAAACTCATTTCATCATGAAAAATGTATCAGCTGTTTTATAAATATTAGTTTATTAATAATCATTATAATCCTAAGAAGTGCATAGGAGCACTAGTCTTTCAATTGTGATTATGTATTCTTCCTTGAAACAATTTTTCTAACTGCCCTGAATATATGCACATAAGTTTGTAAGTGAGTTTATGTGTTTTCACTCTCAGCTGTTTCCATATCTTTTTAAGGACAGGCAAAATTGTGCAAGAAAGTAAAAAGTAGAACTCTTCATTTGACATTATTTCCAACATAGCTCCTATTACCAATGCATAATTATTACTCAAATGAGACCACAATAGCATGATGTATCTGGTTTATTATTTTTCAGTAAGTAAACTATATATTTAAAAAAAGGCAATTCCAAGGTGGTGTTTTTGCAAGAGTCAGACCCCATCAGGGCTATTTGCCACATGCCTTCTTGGTTATAAATGGAACAATCTTCTTTTTGGCTAGAGAAGAGCTGACCATCCAGCTTCTAACTTGTGTCTAACAACATTCCAGCCCTGGCCTCTGAGGGTTAGAAGGTATAAATGACTATACTGTTACTGGGGGAGGACAGGACAGCTGCTTAAAACCAGTTTCCTCTGGTCATATGCCATATGCCTGGATCTCCCTCTACATAGCCCTCTGCAAATCTTAAACCAAGAGACTCGGGTAAGACTGACTTCTTACTTGCATATATGTCTCTGCTACCATGCAATAAAAAATAATTATGGTAAGCATTTACTGAACATAAGATATGGTCCAAGCATTCTGTTGTGTCCTTTACTTTTAAGTCACACAGGACCCAATAATATTCATTGATCATCATCTGCTTTGTGTTAGCGGTCAGTTAATGGCAGAGTTAGGACTCAAGCCCATGTTCACTTGACTCCAAGATGTGTATTTCTCTCATTCAGCTATGCCCCTTGTCTGAGGAGGCAACCTCCCTTTAAATCATTTTTGCTCCTGCCAGTATTAAGCATCATTCTCTCATAGGAAACACATGTTCAGCAGATATTGTAAATAAGACCCCAGGGTCAGCGTCTCCATGATGAGTAAAGGATATGCCAGGCATCATCAGTGCTTAGGACACTGTCTTTTCCAGCTAATGAACCATGAAGCCACTTAAACTTCTTATCAAAATCAGTTTATTCTTTTAGAATGGAAGTAATCTTTGATCTAACTGAGTCTAAAATAAAAAAAAGGCAAAACAACTATTCATTCTACTAATGTAAGTAAAAATATAGAAATTCTCTGAAAATTAAAATAGATATATGCCAGGATATTATAGTACATGGATAAAATAAAAGTTCAAATTAACCATGTATCTTATCTGTCTGAATACACATTACTTTCTACAAAACTTAAAGGGTCTTTATTTTCCCTCTAACTCTTTCTCTTAGTCTTTAAAAAGCAGATGCTTTTATGGTTGAAAGTCATTAGGAGAATTACAACGGTATGTTTGTTAACTGGATGGAACGTTTGCCCTGCATAGACTGAATGGAAGTTCATGAAAACTGGGCAAGGCTGCATTTATTATTGTAAAGACCTAACGAAGAACTTTTACTTCTTGTTAACAGACATCAAAAACCTTTCTAAACATGTCAAGGCACAAAATGCTACTGAATCTAAAGTAAAAGAGTTCAGGGTAATATGAACATATTTTTTTAAGTTATATATTTATAATTATAATGATTCGATATGTGTTATATTGACAAAGGAGAGCAAAATATGTACATACAAATAAATCTGAAATTTTGTGGATGTTTAGTGTGTCTAAAACACTCTATCTCTGCGGTGTCATGATTCTAGGGTGTCATTGATATAAATAACACAATAAAGAAATTCCATTGATATAGCTACTCTCAAAATCAGTTACCAAGTGCACAGCAGAGGGAAAATTTATTAGCAACACTTTGTAAGTAAATACAATTACTTTATTTAATAATGCCCATACATATGTTTTTTATTAGGTCATTTATTCATTCATTCGTCCCGGTAATCGATAGTTATTGAACATCTTCTTTGCATTAAATTCTGAGAATTTATCAGTGAACGAAACAAACTTCCTCAGCTCAAAGAGCTTACATCTACGTTCTTGGCCTACTCCTCAAAGCCACATAAAAAGCTGTTTGTGAATTGGCTAATAAAACTTTACCATTCCATTGGGTTTCTGTGCATAGCCATAGCACTCCTGAGAGAGGACAGCTTAGTGTAAAAAGCTCTGAAAGAAAGTAGATGGAGAGATGGAAGGTGATAGAGAGAGAAAGAAAAGGAGCAGAGTAAGGAAAGGGGAGAGAAAGGGAAAAGATGGAGATGAGGGAATAAAAAAGAGCAGGAAGGTGGACAAAGACAAAAGTGCATCCAACAAGTTTTTATGATTTAGCATCAGAAAGTGTGCACTACATCCCCACACTACCTCTCCTAGATGTTTGAGCTGGAGGAGATTACTTGTCCACTTTAACCACGCTATCCTCATCTTTTAAACAAGGCTATGTTGAGGATCACATAAAGTAATATGTATAAAAACACTTTGATTTTTATAAAGTACTTTAAAAATGGAAGGTATTATTATTATTATTATTATTATTATTATCATCATCATCATCATTATGGCTCAATATGTCAAAGGATATAATTACATGTACTTTCTAAAATGGTATATAAGCATCGCTACATTTTCTGTTTGTTCTAAGTAAAGAGAAAAGAATATATAAGTAGATGATAATCTTGGCAGCAGGCACTATTAGCAATATCAGAGTTGAAATATGGCGAGGGAGGGGGAAGTAGGTTTAATCTAAGACTAATTTTCAGTAAGTGCTAACATTTTCCAGGGAAATTTGGGATGCCACGTGACACACCTTCTAAACCAAACTACACCGATATAAAACTTCTTTGTAAGTATTTTTGAGTGTTCAGACTATGAGAATAAGGAATATTAATTTTATAAATATTTTAATTTTTCTAGTTATCTGCATATAAAAAGCCTGATGTCTTAATATTGGCAACTTTTACTTTACTATATTTATATAACTGGAATGAAAATTTTTTCAGTTATATCATAAGGGGATTGACAGCCTCAAAAACTGTGCTGGACTATATAGTACAGCACAGGCTTACACCAGGTTTTGAGTCTTTGCGCTAGAATCTACTAAGTCATATCACTCTCGACACCCTAGTGACTTTCTTTCTCTTTCAGTCTCCAAAATATGGCTCTGTATCTGCCTCTCAGGATCACTGAGGGTGCCTTTTACACCATTAGCCTTAAGTAAACGGCAACTGTTGATCTGTTTGTTAATGACAGTAACAGCAAAAATAACATTTGCCTGGGTAGGCTTAGCTGATAATTTTCCTTTGGCTTCTTCCAGGAAATGGAATTTTCAGACACCTGCCATGACTGAAACTTAACTTATCACCGTGGACACTATCTGGACTGACTATAAAACCTTTTGGAAACTGGTTCTTATATAACTTCTAGAAAAAAAAAAAAAGGTTTGTTGAAACGTGCCAAAGTAAAGTGTTCAAGGTCCTATTCCAAACAAACTCCTTACCAGCCTTTCTTATGCCTAACACCAAACTAGGTTGTAGCAGCAAAATTTAAATGAGATCCCTTATTAAAAGCCTCAGATGCCTCAATAATAATAATAGCAACTATTCAAATCATCAAGGATCTAATTAGTACATACCAGGCACTCAGCTAGCCACTTTACAAAAGCTATGTTATTTAATTTTCAGAATTACACTGTGAAGTAGATGGTATTATCACCATTTTACAACTAAGTAAAGTGAGCCTAGGGCAGCCGATCAAATGTTTGATCACAGTTAAGAAATGGCAGACCATAAATGAAATCCAGGTCTGTCAGGCTTATCTCTGCCTAAACCACTTGACTGATCTTTCCAACTCCATATACACCCCCTGGAGATAAAATAATTTAACAGTACACATCCATCAGAAACATCCAGTTATTATCTAAGACCTCTGAAATTTAAAATTCTAAAAACTATATGTATATATTGTTCATTGATTAGAATCGAGATGCCAAGAATATAGTTTTGGGGTAAAAGCTTCAAATACAGAAAAGTGACTGTGATGTAAGCTACGTTTTATAAAAAAATCTAATAATTAATCAAAATAGAATTGTCCTATATTTGAAAAACATGTAATTTATATATTGTGGAGGTATGTTAAAAAGAACTGTTAGTAAGATTTAAGGTTGATTTCTCCAGCTACATACTTACCCAGCAAATAGACTAAATAGTTTGGGCTTACAACTCCAGCATCTCAAAGTAGCTTTTACATATAAAAATGACTTATTGTTAAAAACAAAAACAAGGAAACAATGATATTAGTTATTGGCAAGCAATGGAAAAGCAGGCACAAGTAAAACTGCAAAATTAATTGGTCCTAATTAATAAACAACTCAGTCAACAGCTAAGTTTGAATACTCAATTTTGAGAGGTAACTGGCCCTGTGCATGTTAGGAGGCCCTCAGGGGACTGGTTATGGGATGGTTCTCATGTCGACCTCAACCTCACGGCCACAGAGATCTTTTCAGGGATACCATGGCCCCGTTAGTTTTCCTTTCTAAAGGGAATTTATGGCTTTATCAATTTTTAGCACAATTTGAGTTTTAGATTTGCGTCAGAAACTGCAAACCAAATCAGTATGAGCAATAATATGGGAAATGGAATTAAATGTCAGAGTATATCCAGAGATGAACTGTGACATATTTTCATACTGTATTCACATTATCATTTGCCCCTAAACAAGTAGTACACGTTGTTTCACCATGTTATCAAAATTCTGTGTGACTCTTTATCCTACTATTGCTACAGTTCAGAGAATAAGTATCATTTTTCATACTTCAATTTGTAATGCAACCCATCTTTCTAGGTTCCTTGTTAATTAGGCACTCAACCAGACTTTCCTTCTTAGTTCAGTGTCAACATGTGTATCCAAAGCCTGACTTGGATACTCATATTGTGTATGTGGGGAAAGAAGATTAGAATTTACTGAAAGAAAGAAATGATGCACAGATGGGGACAGGTGAAGAGAGAGAAAGAGGACTCAGGTCTGCCGAGAACTCGCCCACTGGCTGGGAAGTGGGAGCCCAACCTTACTAGGCAATTTCTAGCATGCAGGCGGTGCAGAATTAGAGCAAACATGAAGACAGGAATCCATGCACTTCAAATTAAACGTATTTGTTTTGCAAATGTAATCAACCTTGATAGTGTTACTATTAGAGGCAAGTAGGTATTTAGCAATTAGGTCAAGATAACTTTCCTACTCATCAAACAATTTTGTCAGCTCTGTAAAGTTTAGAACTGAGTTCTCTCTGTGTGTGTGTGTGTGTGTGTGTGTGTTCTTACACTCAATGAACTATCAATGGCAGTAAAACTGCACCTTCCTAAAATAGTTAGAAGCAGAGATTTCATAAAAGTTTTCTGAAACTGTCTTGATATTTACTAACCTACAACAGAGTAAGTAATTGTAGTGAGAGAGGGGGTATTAAAATGCCAGTCATAGAATTGTAAAATTATAGACTTGTAAAATTATTTTGTAACATGCACACTTACTTCACCACACAAAGTATTAGTTGTGCACTGTTCTAACAAAAAAGGAAAGGCGGTTTGACATCCTGCAGAAGTTGACTATACTCCACACTCTACCTGCGCCTACTGCGACGGCCCTGGGCTCACGGCTGCGGATGCAATTCAGGAGGGAGTTGGAGTGAAAGTTGGAGCTGAGGAAGGCCACCACGCAGCCCAGTTTAGCCAAGCCGAAGTCTGGACGAAGTGGGGCTCATTGGTCATTAGCAGGGCCACGGGGTGTCCCCTTTTTTCAGCGTGGAATGGTTCAGGAAGACATGGGCCACTCTGCTACTCTTTTTGTCCGCATCCTCATAGGTGTAGATGTCTCCCTCGTAGATGATGAAAACTTTCTTGGATCGCTTCTTGGCATGGCTCAGAAATCTATCCAGGACAGTGACCACGTCCCCTTTCCCAAGGTACAGCTCTATCTGGATTCTATAGCGTGNAGAGAGAGAGAGAAAGAGCGCTCTAGTGAGCTATGAATTGGACTTGTTTGTATATAAAACACCACAAAATTGGTTCTACATAAAGTATTTTTGAAAACATATTAATAGGTTGGTATTGACATTTATATTAGCATTCTATGCTTAGAGTGCCGAGATAGTGCTTTTCACAAAATTTCTAAAAATATTGATTGATATTGGAGCTTAAGTCCATATCTACATCCATATATTTTTAAAAAAGTATGCAATATTGACTATTCCCTGTCCTTAAAAATAACAAAACTTTTTTTTTTTCAGTTAGATCATTTAAAAACTTATTCGAACTTCAAACTAAGGATTCCGAAGGAGGCCAAGAGAAGTAGAGAGGAAACAGGTAGTAGCAAAGAATAACAATAACATTTTATACGATGACGAAATTTTACTGAAAATAAAAAACCAAGAGGCATTTAATTACACATTCTTTTTCTTTGCAGACACTATCACTCCAGCTCTCTGCTTTTAAAGAAGAGTGTATAAATGGTTAACTGCACATACTAAAAGCATTAAACATGGCCTCACATTATCAAGCTTCTGCTTCTTCCACCTAATGTTCTGCAGCTGGATTCTAGCTAACCTCAGATTTCCTAAGAAAGAAAAAACTAGTAACTCCAAAGACTGGTTTAGTAATCTGAAAAGGGTTACTCGAAGTCACTCGAAGTGAAAAGCCCAGAAGATAGGCTCTTAAAACCCTTTTGTGTAGATGAATAAAACACTTTGTCTAAATTTACTCTGTTCAATTTGGAAGCATCTTTTCAGTTAAAAGAATAAGTATTAGGATCAAGTAGTTTACAACTGGGAAAATTAGTCTACAACTTGAAAAGTATCTTTGAAATTGTCTCCTTTTCACTCCTAGCCTTAGTCTGATTCAGTCACCTCCTAGAAAACAACTTTTGGATTTCCAATATAAGTAAAATCTGTCCTCTAGTGGAAGAAAGTGAGTAAAGAAACAAGATTTCTATCTTTTTATTTTGTTAAATTAGAAACATTAAGCACACATTAAAATGATTACTATTTACTGTTATCAATGTTTCATAAAGGGTGGATTTATTTCAACAGGAAGAGAATACCATGATAATAAAAGACCATATTTCAAAATAATAAAATTAACTTCATAAAAAACTCATTGTGGTACACTTATTTATTTTATCATGGACCTGCTGACACCATTCTAAGGCATTAGAACTAAATTTTTACTAAATACTGATATGTCGAGAATTATATTTGGCACTACAAATGTGAGACAATTTGACTTATTGGAAGAACTTCAAGCATATGATGCCAAAATTTATATTGGCCAACACCAATTTCATGCCTGAACTCTTACAATGAAAGAAAGAATCGATGAAAACTTGAGATAGGATGCGTTGTGTGCATTCTTACATTGGCCCACGTGTCTGTTCCTATTTTTTTTTTTCAGAAATGACATATTCATTTTCAAATAGTTCCAAAGACAATGAAGTAAAATAGATATAATTATTAATTACAATTTTAAATATTGCAAAATAGGAGAAAGACAATAAGTTGCAAGTGAGTAAATTTATCATTTAACTAAAGTAAAGAGAAATAAACAAACACAATAGTCTAGACATTTATTAACATTATTTTCGATTAGGGACAATGAAATATTTCTCAGATTCCCCTGTTGGAAATAAGGAAGTTTTAAGTTTTTTTTTTTTTTAAACATTATTTGAAAATAAATATTGTGACAATGCAAATCAATGCAAAAAGAAAATTTTTCCTTTGCTCTCCTCTACCTTTTTCCCATTTTTGATTTGATTTTCTTCTTGAACCCACTCCCAATCCCCCATCTACTCCCTCAGTTCTGTTGAAGATGAATTACTTAGTGAATAAAAGACTGAACGAATAGCATCATTCGATGGACACTGACTTATCTTATGCCCATAGGATTTTATCACTGTAACTTGAGTATTCTGACTTTGTGCAGACAAATTATTTGTGTCCAGAAGAATTATGATGAAATTCTACGGTAGTCATGTTTTGGATTATTGGAGGTTTTGGTGAGAAGGAAGAGGTTCATAAAGGACCCAAGTGATGCTATGTTGGTACCAAAATACAACAATGGGTGTTTGCAATGGGCCAAGAAGCTCTGAGTACCTAGACTGCAGCTGGCACTTGGGGAAGGGGACAGGGGTAGAATGGACATGTGAAGGAGATGAATGGCTCTAAAAATGAGGGTGAAAGTGCTGAATGTAAGATCCTTTATAGTTCTGTCCAGGAACAGGGGCCTGCTCAGGTTTTAATCACTATTTTAGTCTCTGATCATAGCTTGGTTTTTGAACTTACTCTTCCTACAATCTGTATTAATGAAAAATCATTGCCCAGAATATTATTCCTCATGAGGACTTGTGAAACAAACTCAACATTAAAGATGAGGATTGCTGTTAGAGGGTTGGGAGGTATTAACATGATTACATATCTTAGACACATCAAACACTTCTTGAGGTATAAAAACTTTATAGCACCAAATAAGCGATCCTGTAATAATAGTCTTGGAAACAATTCTCAAACATATTAAATATTTAACTATCATTTTTGCCACAGACTACAAATTATGTGCAGAAATTTATGCCAATCAGGATCCTGCCAAGAAGACATTTTACACATCTATTTTATTCATTAAAAAAAAGTAGCTTTCTAGATCCTGATATTACTGTTTCTGATAACTTCACCTACCTGAGTGTTGGTGAAATGTACTGTTTGGAAAAGATATTTATGTAAAGTTTTACCACTGACTCTGAGTCCTCAAGTTAACTTCATTTCTATTTTATAAGCTACCTACATGGAAACAAGTCATTTGATTATCAGTGAGATAAGTCAAAGAAACTCTTTGACAACTTTTATTAGAAATTAACAATGTTCTGAATATCACAGTGAGTTGCTCCATGGGTCTCAATTTGTGCATGTCCCATAAGGTCTAAGATTTAGTCTCAAAGGTGCGAGAAGGGAGGGTAGAGTTTCTGAGATTCAGAGTATATATCTCATTTCTTGACATATCATGCAAATTTATAACATTTAAAGTTAAATTTTCCCTGATGGCTTTATTATAATAATTATTTCTCCCTTGGTAGGCAGGTAGTTCAGGGCTGGTAGGTAAGTAGTCCAGGACTGACACGACTCCATCAACATCAACCTGTAACTTCCACTTATGGAGTCAAGGCAGCTACTCCAGCTCTTGCCTGACCCTAGATATCAAGAGAGGGAGTAGAGTCACCAGGGAAGTCAAATCAATTGGTATTTCTTTGTTTTAATTTTGTTTTTTAGCTTTTCATTAAATGAAAAAATTTAAATACTCATAAAGTTATAAATGGTAAAAAAGACTTCCTCCATCATATATTCATTACCTAGATTTCATGATTAACATTCTGCCCAATTTGTTTCAACTATTTTTTGTCTGAGGAATTTTAAGTACAGACAACATGGCATTTCTACCTTAAATACCTTTGAATACATCTCTGTGAAAAAAAAAAAAAACCCCAACCAGTTCCCTACCTAATTACCATACCATGATCACATCTGGTAAAATTAACAATTTTTTAATACCATCTAATTCTTAGCCCATATTTAGTTCCTCTCAAAATGTCTTATGGAGTTGGTTGGTCTAAAACGAGAATCAATTCAATCTCTAAAGTCTAAGATATCTTTTAATATAGTCTAGTCCTTATTACAACCTCTTTATCTCTTCCCAAGACATTTCCTTGTTAAAGATAACAGGTAAGTGGTCTTGCAGAGTGTTCCACATTGGTCTAATTGCTTCTTCATGTTCTCCTTTGTTAAACAACAGGCCAAAATAGAGTCACTCTTGCTATGTCGCCAAATTAAAATTTAATAAGTAACCTAATTGCAGTTTCAGCCTCTCCCAGGAGGGGAGTTTTAAACCAATCAATCTGGAATTTTCTGATTAACACCAGTAAAGCAATCTTCCTGATAAAATCTCCTGCCTTCTCTTTAGAGGAGGTGTCCTTGCCTAAAATAATCCACTCTTTTAACTTCATAGTTCCATATTCTTTCAGTTTTTAAAAATCTTCCATTTTGTACAACTCATTTGAACTCCCTTTTAGTTGCTAGCTGGGATGTTATCCAATTCATGAATTGCTTAAGAAAGTCAATTAGATCTTCAAATTTACTCAGTTCAATTTTGTTTTTTAAACCATGAACATATTCGTTTTCCCCCTATATTTCATGTAAACTGGTAATTAGACCTAAAGACTTGATTTACATACTTTGAGCCCTTTAATTTTATTTTATTATCATGTTAAACATGTTTGATAAGAATACTACATAGCTAATGCTATGTACTTTATATTGTATTACATCAAGATAAACATAATATCTGTTTATTGTGTATTAGACAACTAATTTCACTATTGGTCACTAATCATCACTACTGATTATGAAACTTAGCTTGCTATATACACTAATCTGAACATTGCTTTTTTTCAACTAATATATCTTAGTGATCACAATCTACCATTTTGCAGAGATTCTTTTCATTTTCTTTAAGGTTATATATACTTAATTACATGATATCATAACTTAATTCATGTCTACTGATAGGCTTCTTTTCAATCTTTTGCCATTACAAATAGTGTTACAATTAATGAGTTTGTGCACATAGTATACACCTTTGCCAGTATAACTTTAGGTTAGCTTCCTAGCAATGAGATTGCTGAGTCAAAGAGTAAACATTTATGTGCTTTTTTTTGGATAGTGAGATTTCCCCTCCATATCAGTAGTATCATTGGCATGCCCACCTTCCATGTTCGAGAGTATTTAGAAAGCACAAAAGAAATCTCTAATAAGAGTTCTTTCACTAAATTGGAAGTACCAGGGACTATAAATAATGTTCCCATAAATATACACATGTTAATTTATGTTATATATTGTAAACGTTTTGGTTCTGTGTTCTAACACTATTATTGAAGTGTTTCATTACTACTGAATGTAATTTTTTCTTTTATTTTATGTATAACCATATAATTCAAAATCCATACCTGCTTTATGATATTTCAATACTAAATTCCAGCCTGTATTATATAGTAGATTAGAAAAACATATTTAAAACAAAAGCTAAATTAAATTAACAGATCTTTTCAGAGATGAGAAATATGGCAGGAACATGACTTCAAAATCCAGACTATACTCTTCAAAGAGATATTATTCTCCAAATTATTATCAGAATGTGTATTCTGATTTGCTATAGGAAGCACATACAAATTTTGGCTCATTTAATTAATGATAAACATGAACTGCACAATGTAATATCAACTGAAAACCTAAAAGTTAAGGAAAGAAATTTTTGATGCACACTAAAAATAATAACTAGTCAACTCTAAAATTGGCTTTTGAACCCAGAGAAAGATTTCAAAAGGCAAAATATGGACCGTTTTCAAAGAGGAGCTTTCATGACTAGAACAACAAATTTGAAAATACATTCTTTTGCCACTGAAAGACCCCCCAAAACAGATGGAGAAAGCCTGCTACTCTATCACAACTATGGGTTTCCAGAATTAATGCCAGATTCTGTGCCTCTATTCCAACAATCTGAGAACCAGAACAAACACGGTCACTCACATCCTTTAAAGATCAGAATACAAGGGACATAACTTCCAGCAATAACATGCTCGAAGGACGTTGGGCTAGAGGACTTACCCAGGGGAGGGTAGAAGCACAGTCAGATCTGGCTGTTGTCATTTGGCCACATAATTGGTCAAAGTTCAGGCACAGGAGTACCTCATGCAACTTAGCACTAGCTTTGACAAGGCTCTGGAAGGAATATTAATTAAGTCATCTCTCATGACAGAAGCTTATGTCCGGCACTGTACCTGTGCCCTGACATAATACTGGTGGACTACAAGCAATATTAAACATATAGAATCTGGGCTTCAGGATCACCTGGTGATGCCCGCCTGACATAATGATCCACAATGTGCAGAATATATTCGTCTATCAGATGAACTGAAGAAATTTTCTGTACTTGCTCTTGATGCCCAAGCACTTTTGGGGTCTGTCTGCAGTGGACTTGCATATTGGTTTTCACACTCATATTAGCCATGGTTTCCTAATTTAACCTCGTGATATGACTCGTCCTCAGATATCCACACTCAGTCTTTATGTGTGGCTTCCAAAATCAAATGATATAAGACTACAGAATTCTAGTGAGAAGTGATGTCAGAAGCATGCAGGAGGGAGAGATGTCCCCAGATCTCTCCCCTTGAAACAACAATAAGCTAAAACCCAACGACTGTCCCCCTTCCCCCCGCCCCTGCCAAAAAAAACACACAACCTACACACAAGTACATCTGAGCAAGGGATATATGCATAAGAGCTACCACAGGTCAGAACCCCGGGTGTTGGGTGGTAGACTGGGAGAAACAAAGAAGCTGCCCCTAGCAGCTGGAGCTCCCTGAAGGAGGAAGGGGAGGGGAGAAGGTGCAGCAGGTTCTCTGAACATCCCTGCCTGAGAGAGCTGCGAGCTCCACACAGCAGCAGTGCCCAGGCATCAGAGCAGAAAGCAGAGACATGAGAATGGTAGAGAAGTGGTGACGGTAGAGAAGCAACAGTTGATTATTACCAACTGCGGTTGTAAAATGCGAGGATGAGCCACAGCCACCATCTGCCAACCCAGAGGGCACCTCCTCCAATATCCTCCAACACCGAGCACTGTGAAGCTCCAGCGGAATCTGAGCAAACACTACTGAAACTGTTGCTAACACTGACAGGGACTGAGACTGAGGGTAGCGAGTGCGATTGAATATTTATAAGAAAAAAAAGGTATTATTAAGACTTTATATAAAGCGGGGATCCAAGAGGCTTAGACACCACTTACTGGAAATCAAAAGAAAAATGCCATCTTAGCAACAGGCTAAAGAGAGACCTTTATATAATAAATCTTCTTTCTGGAAAAAAAGCAGAATACATTTCCATTAATGCCCCGGTGGAGAAATAGTCCATTAAACACCATGAATAACCAAGGTGTCAAGGCAGTTCAGAAAGAAAGAGAAAAATCTCCAGAAAATAAGCTTAAAGACAAAGAAATAAGTGACTTAAATGACAGAGAATTCAGGATGATACTTTTGAAAAAAATCCAGTGAGATCCAAAATAGTTCATATCAACGATTCCAGGAATTGAAAAAATAAACACATCAGGAGAATGAGTTCTTTAGCAAGGAAATTGAAACCCTCAAAAAGAACCAAATAGAACTTCTGGAGATGAAGAACACACTGAAGGAGATGAAAAATGAAATAGTAAGCTTGATAAATAGAGTCGACCAAACGGAGGAAAGGATCGGTGATATCAAAGACAGAAGTCTAGAAATAAATCAGAAGGAAAAAGAGAGAAATGGAAGAGTAAAAAATAATGAAAGAGAAATACAAGAACTAGCTGATACCATCAGGAGAGGAAACATAAGAATAACGGGCATTATCGAAGGTAAGGAAAAGGAGCAGGGACTAGAAAGCATTTTCAGACAAATAGTGGATGACAATTTCCCAAATCTAAGGAATGAGTTGGAGCTTGGAATTCAATAAGTCAACAGAACACCCAATTATCCTAACCCTTCTCCAAGACACATTGCATTAAAATTGTCAAAAACCAATGACAAAGAGCTCTTTTCTGGATTTCGCGGCAGGAGGCATCATGAGCCTTAAAATCTCTCGCAACACCCTCCATGAGTCGGTGTGGGAAGTCCTGCATGGGAACCAGTGCAAGTGCCGGAAGTTTTTGGAGATAGTGGAGCTGCAGATCAGTTTGAAGAACTATGACCCTCAGAAGGACAAACGCTTCTTAGGAACTGTCAGGCTTAAATCCACTCCCTGCCCAAAGTTCTCCATATGTGTTCTGGGGTACCAGCAGCACTGTGATGAGGCTAAGGCTATGGATATTCCCCACATGGATATTGAAGCACTGAAAAAATTCAACAGGAATAAGAAACTGGTCAAGAAGCTGGCCAACCAGTGTGATGCCAGTTTGGCTTCAGAGTCTCTGATCGAGCATATCCCACAAATCCTGGGCGAAGGCCTAAATAAGGCAGGCAAGTTCCCTTCCTTGCTGACCCACAATGAGAATATGGTGGCCAAAGTCGATGAAGTGAAATCCACAATCAAGTTCCAGATGAAGAAGGTGCTGTGTCTCTCAGTGGCTGTTGGCCATGTGAAGATGACAGATGATGAGCTTGTGTACAACAACCACTTAGCTGTTAATTTCTTGGTGTCATTGCTCAAAAAAAAAAACAAAAACAAAAACAAAAACTGGCAGAACATCTGGGCTTTATACATCAAGAGCACCATGGACAAGCTCCAGCACCTGTACTAAGGTACAGCTTAATAAACCATACTGCTACCAAAACCAACCAACCAACCAAAAAACAAATAAACAAACAAATGAGAAAGAAAGAATTCTCAGGGCAGCCAGAGAAAAGAAGATGGTAACCTAAAAGGAAAACCCATTGGATTATCCTCAGACTTCTCAGCAAACTTTTAAATGAAAGGAACTACCAGAAAGGATAATGTATTCAGCAAAACTCTCCTTTAGATATGAAGGAGAAATAAAGACATTTACAGACATACAAAAATTGAGAGAATTCTCCACTACAAGACCTGTACTACAGGAAATACTGAAAGGGGTCAGGTTACCTAAAATAAAATGACAAAAAATATATGAGTAAGGCAACTAGCAGGCAGATAGAAGCAGAGGAGTGCAACCCTTAATAAGAACAGGGCATTATAAACTTAAACAATAGGAAGAGATTTGCTATTGCAAGATAGTAATGAACATTCAGCATACATAGGGACAAACTGAGACAACAATAACAGAAAAGGGGAAGATTCAAAGATTCAAATTCACAAAGGGGAATGGAGATAAGTCACATGCAGAAGAAAATGGACTACTATTTATATAAATCCTCTATATACTCATAATGGTAACCATACACCAAAGATTCAGAACTGAAGTATATAACATAAAATAAGAAAGACCAGAGGCAAAACCCACAAAAGCCAACCAAAATAAAGAAAACAGTAACAAAAAGACAAGGAAGCAATGGAAACACTGAGCTACCAGAAAGCAAAAGATAAAATGGCTATAGGAAAACCTCATATTTCAATAATCACTCTAAATGTAAATGGACTAAACTCACCAATAAAAAGGCACAGAATTGCAGAATGGATCAAAAAACAAAACCCAACCATACGCTCCCTCCAGGAGACACATCTCAATTCCAAAGACAAATACAGACTCAAAGTGAAAGGGTGGAAAATGATACTTCAAGTAAATGGCACTCAGAGAAAAGTGGGAGTAGCAGTACTAATATCAGATGAAATAGACTTCGAAAAGATAAAGAAAGATATTGAGGGACACTTCACAATGATAAAGGGAATCATGCACCAAGAAGACATAACTCTTATTAATATATATGCTCCCAATCAGGGAGCCCCAAAATATGAAAAGCAATTACTAACAGAACTAAAGGGAGAAACAGAACAAAACGCTATCATAGTAGGGGACCTAAATACTCTACTGTCAAATATGAAGAGATCATCCAAACAGAAAATCAATAAGGAAATAACATCCTTAAATGACACATTAGACCAACTGGACATCATTGACATTTACAGAGCCTTTCATCCCAAAACAACTGCTTATACATTCTTCACTAGTGAGAAGAATGGAACATTCTCATTTTCAAAGATTGACCACATACTGGGACACAGAGATAGCCTCAACAAATATAAGAGGGTTGAAATCATACCAATTATATTCTCTGATCATAATGCTTTGAAACTAGAGATCAACTGCAAAAAGAAAGCAGGAAGAACCACAAATATGTGTAGAGTAAACAACATGCTACTGAAGAATAACTGGGTCAGAGAAGAAATAAAAACAGAGATCAAGAGATATGTAGAAAGAAATGATAATGATAGTACAACATATCAAAACTTTTTGGACATGTCAAAAGCGGTCATAAGAGAAAAGTTCATATCATTACAGGCCTATCTCCAAAAATAAGAACAAGTCCAAATAAATAACCTAATACTTCATCTTAAAAAACTAGAAAAGGAAGGACAAATGAAGCCTAAAGTCAGAAGAAGGAAAAAAATAATCAAAATTAGAGCAGAAATAAATGAAATTGAAAACAAAAAAGAAGAAAAAAAGAAAAAAATAAATAAATGCAACAATGAGCTGGTTCTTTGAAGTTAATAAAATTGATAAAGCCCTGGCTAGACTCACTAAAGAAAAATGAGAAAGGACACAAATAAACAAAATCAGGGATGAAAAAGGGGAAATTATGACTGACATTGCAGAAATACAAAGGATCATACAAGAATACTATGGAAAAGTATATAACACCAAATTTAATAACCTAGAAGAAATGGACAAGTACTTAGAAAAATACAACCTTCTTAGACTGAATCAAAAAGAAATGGAAAATCTAAATAGACCGACCAGCAGTACGGAAATTGAAATGATCATCAAAAACCTACCAAAAAGTAAAAGTCCACGACCAGATGGCTTCACCAGTAAATTCTACCAAACATTCAAAGAAGATTTAATACCTATTCTCTTCAAACTCCTCCAAAAAACTGAAGAGGAGGCAATACTTCCCAACTCATTTTATGAGGCCAATGTTACTCTGATACCAAAACCTGGTAAAGATAATACAAAAAAAGAAAACTACAGACCAATATTTCTCACGAACACAGATGCAAAAATCCTAAATATGATACTAGCGAACTGAATACGGCAACATATTAAAAAGATTATACACCACGGTCAAGTGGGCTTCATCCCAGGGGCACAGGGATGGTTCAACATACGCAAATCAATTAATGTGATACACCACATAAACAAATTAAAAAATAAGAATCATATGATCATATCAATAGATGCAGAAAAAGCCTTCGACAAGATAATAGCACCCATTTATGATCAAAACACTTAACAAAGTTGGTATAGAAGGAAAGCAACTTAACATAATTAAGGCCATATATGACAAAACCTCAGCCAACATTATACTTAATGGTGAAAAACTAAAAGCCTTCCCTCTGATTTCAGGAACAAGGCAAGGCTGTCCACTATTGCCACTGTTATTCGATATAACATTGGAGGTCCTAGCTAGTGCAATCAGACAAGAGAAAGATATAAAAGGAAATGAAGAAGTCACACTGTCACTATTTGTGGATGACATGATTCTCTATATAGAAAACCCTAAAGATTCCACAAGAAACCACTAGGAACAATAAGCGAATACAGTAAAGTCTCTGGATACAAAATCAATGTTCAAAAATCCATAGTGTTCCTATACTCTAATAATGAAGTGTTAGAAAAAGAAATGGAAAAATTAATTCCTTTTGCAATTGCAATAAAAAGAATAAAATACCTAGGAATAAATTTAATGAAACAAGTGAAGGACCATAAGACCCTATTAAAAGAAATTGAAGAAGATACAAAGAAATGGAAAGATATTCTGTGTTCTTGGATTGGAAGAATCAACATAGTTAAAATGACCATATTACCTAAAGCGTTATACTGATTTAATGCAATCCCCACCAAAATTCCATTGTTTTTTTTTTTTTTTTGTTTGTTTGTTTGTTTTTAAAGAAATAGAAGAAAAAATCATCAGATTTGTATGGAAGCACAAAAGACCCCGAATTGCCAAAGCCATCCTGAGGAAAATGAACAAGGCTGATCACTCTGCCCGACTTCAAATTATACTACAAAGCGACAGTAATCAAAACAGCATGGTAATGGCAGAAAAACAGACACACAGACCAGTGGAACAGAATCAAGAGTCCAGAAGTAAACCCATATTTATATGGGCAAATACTTTTCGACAAAAAAGCCAAAAACATACAGTGGAGAAAGGAAAGCCTTTTCAATAAATGGTTCCAGGAAAACTGGAAAGTCACCTGCAAAAGAATGAAGCTAGACTGTTGTCTATCACTACACACCAAAATTAACTCAAAATAGATTAAAGACCTGAATATAAGACCAGAATCAATAAAATGCATAGAAGAAAACATAGGAACTAAACTCAAGGACATTGGCCTTAAAGAGGATTTTATGAATTTGACCTCAAAAGCAAGGGAAGTAAAAGCAAGAATAAATGAATGGGACTCCATCAAACTAAAAGCTTCTGCTCAGCAAAAGAAATCTTCAACAAAATAAAGAAAGAACCATTTGAATGGGAAATATATTTACAAGCAACACCTCTGATAAGGGCTTAATATCCAAAATATACAAAGAACTCATACAACTCAATAACTACAAAAAAACAAATGATCCAATCAAAAAATGGGCAGAGGATTTGAACAGACACTTCTCCCTAAGACATACAAATGGCCAACAAATATATGAAAAGATGCTCAACATTGCTAGCTATTAGAGAAATGCAAATCAAAACAACAACGAGATACCATCTCACACCTGTTAGAATAGCGATAATCAACAGGACAAATAACAAATGTTGGAGAGAATGTGGAGAAAAAGGAACCCTCATACATTGCTGGTGGGACTGCAAATTGGTTCAGCCACTATAGAAAACAGTATGGAGGTTTCTCAAAAAACTAAGAATTGAGCTACCATAGGATCCAGCAATCCCTATATTGGGTGTAATATTCCATTGAATGGCTATACCCACTTTTATTTATCCAATTTGTCTATTGATGGACATTTGAGTTGTTCACAGTTTTTGACCATTATGAATTAAACTGCTTTGAACATTCTTATATAAATCCTTTTGTGGATATATACATTCATTTCTCTTGGTTTTATATCTAGAATGAAATTACTGGGTCATAGGATAAGTATGGGTCTAACTTCAATAAAATTGGTCTGTTTTCCCAAGTAGTTATGATATTTTGCATTCCTGCCAAGTATATGCTCAAGTATTTTGTCCATTTTAAATTATCTGTTTATTGTGATTTATAGAGGTTTTTAAAAATATATTCTCGATATAAGTCCTTTGTCAGATATGGTCAATTTGCCTTTTGCTATAGTGAAGTTTTAATTTTGATGATGTAAAATTTATTGTTTTGTTGTCGTTGTTGTTGTTGAAGTCAATCGTCTGTGTTAAGAAACTGATGCCAACAATAAAGAAACTGCTCTATACAAATGTTCTGCTTGTGCTTCTAACTAGTAAAAGTCATTATCTCTTGAATTCCTGCAGCATGCTAGGGCTTTGACACTGAATCACTTTCTCTTTAACTATATTGCAAACAAGAGAAAGGAATTTACACTATGCAGATTTAAACAAAAAGAGAACAGCCAGAAAGACTGGTGAATCGGTCACTGGCAAATCAAGCATCTAAGGAAGCTGGATTCAATGACTGCAGCTAATATATATATTACCTCAGCTCACCCTTACATTATCTATGTAAGATAGGTATTTTTCAAAGTCATTAAATAATTTTCCCAAGTTTATAGAACTAGAAAGCAACCAGGCCTGGATATGGACTCATATCCAGACTGACTCCCAAACTCCCTGCTAGTTTTATTACAGTCCACTGCTTCTCTGCTGGCCTATGGCCACATTGTACAACTAATTAACTTACATGTTTCTGGACAGCACAATTTAGAAAACTGGAAATAAACACTGTAATCTAAATTGGACATGGAAAATGGTCCTTACTCCCCAAACCACTGCCATTGTAAGTTTCCCATTTTAAGTTAGAAATCTAAGATGTGAAAGACTAATACTCTTCTCCAATTTTCTCTGCTAAATGGATTTGAATTATTCATGAATTTCTCTGTTGTCAGAGTCATAAAACTGTGTCCAATGTGACATATGCTTTTAGAATTTTCATTTTGTTAAATGAAATTATTTGTAGTATAAGATGATCTAACACTGAGGACAGATTTTCATTTTATTTCTAACTACCAAGTTATAGATTCAGATGTGATAATGCTCTACACAGCATGGGTCACACAGAATTTTCCATCATGAATATGAGGTTGTATATGGCTTTACCATATTTTAGATGTCCATGAAAATGGAAATACATCTGCTCTATGGATCTTCAGTAAAAATTGCTAGTGAGTGTTTGTTGATGTGAGTAATGAGAGTGACATATTCATTTGCATTTAAGCATGATTTAGGTTACCCCAGAAATGATTTTCTTTCACTTTTCTTAAAAGTTGGTAGAGATAGGGAATAAGATTCTAAAATTCATAATAGGGGAGATCTGGAGCTGAGACAAATTATAAGCAAGTTAATTTTTGGTTGTAGTTTGGTATAAAAATAGGGTATTAGTAAGTATGAAGATTGTATGATGGCCAGAATGCACTGCTAACATGTAATTCAAAATCATTAAGAATAGAAATATGCATGATGTTTGAAACATTGTTCAAGTAAAATCAAGCAGTCCTGGTTCCTGTTTTTATGACATCACCTAAATATTAATGGGACTCATCTAAATATTAACATTGCTATATGTCGAGAACACCTTTCAATTTACTCCATCAAATAACCTTGTGTTATGAGGCAAATAAAAATTTAGCCACAAGCTTTATGAGAACCATTCTATTCATAATTTGTAACTGGCTAGGCTTTTATAGATTTTAAATAAAACATATGAAGATTTTTTCTGTCAGTGAAAATATTTCGAATTCATCTTATGAATGACACAGTGCTTTTTGATTTAGGTTGGACATGGATCATCTTCTAGTTTCCTAATTTCTCTTCTTTCTGACTAGTGACTATTTCTACATACCATAAATAATTTCTAATTATATGTAATAGTAAATATAAAAATCATTTATTTTGTGCCATTCATTCAATGCCATTTCCAACAATAATTTTTTTGTATGTGAAAATTTAAAAATTGACATTTTTGTTTAAAAAAAACTCATAAATTTTTCATTTATACTATGAACCAAAATCTAAGCATGAGAAAATAAATAACTATCACAAGCCGGGGAAAAGGTAAAAGCAGAAGGACAAGCAAAATATGAGAACACTTCTAGAGGTTTGTTAAAAGGAAAACTCAAGTTAGAAAACCAACCTAGAGAAAGAAATACAATTTTCTGAGGCACTGATAATGATGGGCTTCTTCTAGCTAAACAACTGGCATTTTGTTAAAATGGGAGGACATAAAATTAGAACTGTGCTATATTTCCTCATTTTTGCCAGTCAACTAGATGTTTATATAGCAGTTCTAAATAAAAACTTTTACAAAATGGATGCATTGAATATATATCAGTATTACCATGCATCCAGCTTCATACATGATGCCTTACTGATTGTGAAGGAGTAAATTTGGCCAATTATCAACCAGGGGCCAATAAGTATTAAAGAATGGCACATTCTATCTTGAAGCCTTTTGACCTCATCTCTACAATCCTCGTTTCAAAATCTGAGGGTCACTCTGAGACATACAAAGTCACAGTATTCTGAGAGAATCCTCAAATTCTCCTCCATTATCAGGGACAGAGTTCTCCACAGGAAAGTAATGAATAAGAAACTAGGTAGTCTGTTTATCACAGCCACACACAGGCTAAGTAAAAATTCATCCTGAGAAAGAAAGACTCACATTTTCTGCAACAGAATCATGGTACCTCTAATTTTAAGACCCTGGAAGCCAGTAAAGAAAGTCAGCATGATACTGTGAGCTTTGTCTAAAATCTAATGATTGAAATGAAAACATATTTTACAGTTTTTATGAAGTCCTCAAAACAAACTGTGCATCTAGTATTAGGCCTCATACTTTATTTCCTTTCCATTGTTTATTTTTTAAAAACATCGTTTGATTATATCCCATGTAAGAATGTTATATATAACATTTTCAGGAGGAAAGAGAGCTCACCAAGTAGGCCTGACATTGGGAACTGGAATAAGGCCTGAAACTTAGGAGGAATTTCTTGAATTGTTTAGTTCAATTAAAACGTCAGAGGTTTACAGATCCTCAATGTATATATTCATAATCAATATATTCATGACATAGCTTCCACTAAACAAATTTTAACAATTTGAAATATTCTATAATGTTTGGCAAATATCCCTGACTGCCTGTTATGGAATGAATGTTCGTATCTCCCCAAAATTCATAAGTTGAAATCCTAACCCCCAATATGATGGCGTTAGGAAGTGGGGCCTTTGGAAGGTAATGAGGTCATGAGGTTGGAACCCTCATTAATGAGATTAGTGACCTTACAGAAAGAGAAATGAGAGAGCTTGCTTCCTCTCTCTTTCCCTGCCTTGAGACTATACAATAAGAAGACGACCACCTGTAAATCAGGCCTCTACTGAGAACTCAGCATTACTGGCACTCTGATCTTGAACATCCAACCTCCAGAGCTATGAGAAAAATGTTTATGCTTAAACTACCCAGTCTATGATATTTTTGTCCTAGCAGCCCAACTATGACAGTGCCCCAAGTTTATCAGTTTTTCCTATAGAATATTATCGTGAATTATAGAATCATATGGTAAGGGGTAAGATTTTCTAGTATCTTTTCCCTTATTTTCAGAATGCTTTTTATCTCCATGCCAAATGCTCAGATGATTTTTTTTTTTTTTGGTTTGTCTGGTTGTAAAAGTGATAAACTATGAAATTCTTATGACATGAAGTTTGAAGAAGTATTTCATTCAGTCGATAATTTTAAATAAATTTTAAACCATGTTAAATGTCAAGCAATAATGATAGTTACTATCTACGGATCTTAGGCTCCAAAGGGCAGGTAAGAAAGGTAATAGTGGTTCTTATCCATCTCAAGAGCTGGATGGGACAAGAATTTATGAGTATGCTATGAGTTTCTTCCTAAGTTGAGTCATGATAAGGAAAAGGATACCACTTCTAAAGAATTATACTTGCTTTCTGTTAAAGGGCTCCTGATTCCTTTCCTCTAAATAGAGCCTAGAGAAACTACAGAAGCAAGAGTCTACCTGGGGAGACTGAAGACTGTCATGAGCTGGTGTGAGGAATGAGTGAGGTGGTAGTGTTATGGGGGCAGGAATGGCTGGAGGCTAAAGTGAAAGGATGGTCTGGAGGAAAGCTATACATTTTGTTCTTACTTTTTACCACATTGCCTGCCTCATGACTAAAGATATTCACAGCAACTGCCAGATGTTGGGGATTATGGGATATACAAGGACTGTAGACCCCTCCCCTCAATTCTCTCAGAGTTATGAAGAGACACATACAAGATGTTCACTGCAGCCTCATGCAAGCATAGGAAACTGATTGTCATTGGGAGTGTAGTAGCACCCTGTGGGGGAATTAGGCAGCAGTTAGTGTTTGCTTTTTATCAAAACATAAAGCCTCATGTTAAAAAAAAAAGAACAGAAAGTGGTTGGAAAAAAAAACTGTAGACATATCCATAAACCCTGAAGTCGCAGAATATAAAAAGTGGTATAGTTCAACTGTCATGTTAAGTCTGACCATGGGAAACATTTCTTTTAGAAAAAAAGCTTTATCGCACAGGTTAAATTATCCAAAGAAATGAGTTAAATCAGAGTTGTTAGTATAAATTATTAATACCAACAATTTTGGTGCTTTTCCTGTTCCCCATTTTCTCATATCCATCAATCCACCTTTGAAATCATGGCCTATGGTTGTCAATCTTTCTTCATGTACAATAATGTGTTTATAAGGTTATCTTACTTGTGCGACTCGATAGAGTTGTCTTGAATCTGCTTGAGACCGTAACTGAACTTCACAAGTCAAGAGTTTTAAAAGGCAGACATGGAACTCAGGATCTTTTGGCACTGAAATTAAGTTTGTTGGGGTAACGTTGGATAATACAATTATATAATTTTCGAGGTGTGCATTATAATTTGTGTCTATGTATTCTCTTGTGTTTACCACCCAGTCCAGTTCCTTCAGCTGCCATATCTGTTTACATTAGTCTATAGTTTATATCCATGAGTCTCTGTTTGTTTGTCCTGTTCATTTGGTGCTTTTAGGTTTATATTCCACATGTAAGAGATATCATGTGATTTTCAACTTTTTATGTATGGCTTATTTCGCTTAGCATGATTATCTCAAGGTCCATCCATGTTGTCGCAAATGGCAGTATTTCATCTCTTCTTATGGATGAGTAATATTCCATTGTATATATGCACTACAGCTTCTTTAGTCAATCATCTATCGTAGGACACTTCAGTTGCTTCTGTGTCCTGGCCACTGTGAATAATGCTGCTATGAACATCGGTGTGCAAAATCTTTTTGGATATGGGTTTTCAAGTCTTTGGGGTAAATACCCAGCAGAGGGATTGCTGGATTATATGATAGATCAATTCTTAGTTTTTTGAGAAACCTCCATACTGTTTTCTATAGTGGCTGAACCAATTTGCAGTCCCACCAGCAGTATATGAGGGTTCCTTTGTCTCTGCAACCTCTCCAACATTTGTTATTATTTGTCCTGTTGATTATAGCCATTCTAATAAGTGTGAGATGGTATCTCATTGTGGTTTTGATTTACATTTCCCTAATAGCTAGTGATGTTGAGCATCTTTTCAAATATTTGTTGGCCATCTGTATGTCTTCTAGGGAAAACTGTCTGTTCAGGTCCTCTGCTCATTTTTTGATTGGATTATTATTTTGTTGTTGTTGTTATTGAGTTGTATGAGTTCTTTGTATATTTTGGATATTAAGCCCTTTCAGAGGTGTTGCTTGCAAATATATTTTCCCATTTGGATGGAACCCGGGATCTTTAACACCATAATTAACGTTTTGTTTTCTAAAGAATGTCTAATAATTAAGTCTATTAGTCTTCTGAGAGATTCTCCATTATTCTTACACCTCATATTGGCAGGCTCCAGACCTGAAGTACGTTAGATAAAACGTACTTTAGTTTTTGGTTTGGGAGAGTATAAAAGAAACACATAAAACAAATCTTTGCTAGGTGAGAAAAGCAATATTGAAAGAGATACTGCATAATTTAAAAACTTTATTAACTGGAATTTTTAGGAAATTGTGAAGACAACACCAACTTTCAAGTGTTTGAAAGAAGCTCTAGGGACACAAGGATTTAATCCAGATATCATCTCTATTATTTGGAAATTCATTTTTCCTTTATTTAGAAATCCATCTTTCCCTTAACAAAGGAAACCTATGAGAAGACAATTTCTGATCAGGTCCCGTTGTAATTGTTATAATGATGTTTTTTTCAAAGCACATGGGAATAATTCTGAGAATGTGAAGAATCACTATGATTATAATAGCTATCTGGCAGTTTTATAATCAGCATCCCAGTACCTCACATCCTTTTCTTTTTTATTTCTTACCAAGAAGTACCATTTTTAATTGAATAATGAGTCTCAAATTATGCAAATAATCAGGTTTAATGAATATATTTTATACCAAGAAGGCAATGGTAAGTCTAAGGATTGTAGAAAATATTCTTATTAAAAATGAGTATATTAATTTCATTGGAAATATATCATTATGAGCTCCTTTAATAAATGAACAGATATGTCCTTTTAAAAAATTTTCCTTTTTAATAGTCAAGGTAAATAGTAGACAGAACCGGTTATTGTATACACCCAAGAGTCAAAGGATGGTCAGAATCTACACTTAAAAAAAGTGCCTGTGCTAGAGACATCTCATGTAGGTCTAGGAAACACCTGTGTATGCCTTGACTAACATTAAGACAAAGCCTAAATATGCACTGTCCTAGTTGTAGAGGTTTGATTGGTTGAGTCATGCAGGACATGATTTTAGCAATGTATGTGTATATATATATATATATGTATATATATATATATATGTATATATATATAATATAGTATATAGTATATAGTATATATATATATATATATATATAGTATATAGTATATATATATAATAACTTCTCTCCGCTCCAATCTAATTCTCATTCTGCAGCCATATTAATGATTTGAAAACATCAATTCTAGGTCATTCTTTTCCTCAAAAATGCTCAGCCATCCTCCATATCTTGTAAAATAGCTCTTAAATTTCCCTTCCTGACTACCATGCTCTCTAATATATGCCTCTCTCCACAACTATTCAACCATATCTCCCATGACTTTTTAATACCACTCTTTGCCCCAAATTGCCCATTTCTAACTTCAAGCCTTACCTTGGGTTTTTCATGCCATTTGTCCTTTTCAAATTGTCAACTGTGTAGTTTGAGCCCAATTTCTCTTTAAAATCTCTCAATATCTTTAGTACTTTTATATCTAAATTCTTGTATCACTTATTTTCTCATCTGCTTATTTTAGCATCTAATTATGTACTTCTGTATCTTGTTAATTATTATTTCAAAGTTTAATCATGTTTCTATAATTTGATATTTAAATAATAATTACTGTTTTTCAGCTATCAAAGTGTTTTGCTCATATCAGATCCTTTTTGTC
The DNA here is from genome assembly GCF_902729225.1 of Pteropus medius. Lineage (NCBI taxonomy): Eukaryota > Metazoa > Chordata > Mammalia > Chiroptera > Pteropodidae > Pteropus > Pteropus medius. The sequence goes on along the minus strand of NW_024352785.1, from coordinate 20,000,714 downwards.
TACTGAATGAATGAGTGTTGAGAGAGAAAGTTCAAGTACAGTGATCTAGCAAAATCAAAAGTGACATTACATTAGGTCTCTTGGTTACATAAGTCCAATAAATATACAAAATATAATAGCAATATAATGATTTCTCATCTGTGACAATGTCAGGCAATGTATGCCAGCAGGAAAAGACTTGGATATGTGGTTAAGACACATCTTCAGTACCTTAATCAAGATTTTTGACAGCATTCTAGGAATGAGTGCATCTTGGATCCGGCTGATAGTAGTGAAGATGGAGAAAAGCAGTCAGAGTTTAGATACATTAAGACAGCAGAGCTGACAGTGTATTCTGTTGAATCAAAGATTAGGATGTGAGAGAAAGAAGGAGGCAAGGACAAACCCAAGGTTTTAGACCTGAACCATAAAAAAGACAGAATTGCCAGGAGTTCAGTTTCAGGCATGTTAGGTTTGAGAAGCCTGTGAGACCTTCAAATAGAGATACTGAGTGGGCACTGAAGTCTGGCGTGGAGGGAGGAAGTCCTGGCTGGAGATATAAATTTGTAGTCATCACCGTGGTTTGACTTTTCATATCTATGTTGGAATGATTTCATTTTTACTTCATATTGACTAAATAGAAACCTCAGACCCACAAAGTTTGAATAACAGCACAAGGCCCCTCACCTGTCGGGCAGAACAAGAATGAGAACTTCTATCTCTCTAATATTAGATTAGAACTCTTTCATTTGCAACACGTATCTTGTTTAAATACAGCCACCGTCCTGCTAAAATTATTTGTTCCAGCCTCCATGACAGTATGTTCAGCACATGTTTATTGAATACCCACAGTATGTTCTAGGGGCTGGGGATATAACAATAAACAAAACTGACAAGATCCTGTTTGTTGTGGTTTACATGTAATTAGGGGAGAACACAAATGAATGAACAAGTAGATGTATGGTAGAATGGTTGACGATAAATGTAGATTTTAATGATAAATCAGGATAAAGGGTGAAAGGAATAGCAAGGGATAGCAGGGGTATTATTATGTCATTATTTTTACAGGATAATTACAAAAAGTGTCATTGAACTGAACTGAGCAAAGACCAATGGAATGAGAGGGAGCCATATAGAATCTGGGGAACAAGTTTTCAGAGGGAACAGCGATCTGAGATGCTTTCCTCCCTAATATAAATCAGAAGAAAGGCCAAATAAGAATTTTGAGTAAGGATATATTTCCTCCCACTGGCCTAAATGTAAATAAATTTTTCACCAGGTAGCTTAATTTATAAAAGGACAAATTTAGATCTGATATCATGGGGTGAAAAATATATGTTATTCTTGAACTTAAGAACATGATCAATAAAATAAATAATGGTGTAAACTGTTTACATTCTAGAAAGTGGAAGTTAGTCTTTGAATCATCCTTTACATGTCCAAAAACCAAAGGATACATTAACTATACACTAATACGAATATTACTGTAAATATGCACACTTGCATGCGCTGCCATCTTGTGGCACAACAGAAAAATGTTATGAAATTACTATATTAATGACTACATTTATGCTACTATTGGTTCTCTTAGTTGACCAAATGTGACTCATGGGAGATAAGAGAATGCTTTAAAACTGATCTTTGAGGTGAAATACCTTAAAATTAAATTAACATCGAATAAAAAAACTAAAAAAGTGAAATTTATAAAAAAACTGAGATTTTATTAGTTTGCTTAAAAAATATTTAACTGCGAGACTTCTGGTAAAGGTGGTGTAGTAGATAGACACTGTGCTCACCTCCTCTTATGACCACATCAAAATTATAACTACAGAATAATCATTATTGGGGATCACCTAAAGTCTAGCTAAACAGAAATCTTAAAACTGGGGACATACATAAGAGGCTATCTTGAGACTGGTAGGAGGGGCATAGATGCAAACAGGCTAGTCCCTTACTAAGTGTGGTGGTTGAGAATCAGGAGGGATCCACCCAGAGAAGCGACGGGTCCCAGCCCCACACCAGGCTTCCCAACCTAGGGCTCCAGTACTGAGAAGAGAAGTCCTCACAACTTCTGGCTGTGAAAACCAGCAGAGATTGTGGCTAAATGAGATGAAGGGCTCTGGGAGTCACGATGTTCCTCTTAAAGGGCCCGGGTAGGAACTTACTCAGTGACGGACTCACTCACTCTCATCTTGGGCAGCTGCTTGAAAATCTCCAGGAATATATGGGGAGGAATTAAACTGTTTGGCTTCAGTGAGGGCTGGAGTGGCAGCTTTCTCCTAGACAGAAGTGCTGACAGAATTCATTGTTCCTTTGTTGAGCCCTTCCCACTCCAGGCATGCAGACCCAGGCAGCTGCCTTATCTGAATCTCCATTATCCTGGCTAACACAGGTCACCGTGCCCTGGTGATTCCCTGAGACTCCACCCCTCCCAATTCGTGAGCCACCCAAGTCCCCTCTAGTGGCTTTTCCATACAAATGGCCTATCTTGGCTCATGCTACAGATTTCCTAAAATCTCTCAAAGGTTCACAAAACCCAAATAAGCATCAGCTGGCCTTAGCATGCCCTGTACTTCTTGCTGGGCAGCCCAAGCCCGGTGCTAGCAGGAGCTGGCTTCGGTTTGCAGCTTGGCCTCTTGAGGCACCATCAAGCCCAGCGTGGGTGCTGCCTATGTGCAGATTGCTTGGTGACTCTTGCTAGGTGTTCCCAGATAGGTTACAAGATGCTGCTGAATTTGGCCTGTGGCAGGGCCCCTCCCAGGAGGCCCTGGGGCTGGCACACCTGATGGCCAAATTCGAATCGAGCTGGAGCACCACCTGGGGGGCTACATCTGAGGACAACACACCCAAAAGGTGAACTAAGCAGGCACCAGAGTCCAGCTAAAGTGAATCCTGCCCTGTAGTGTCAGCCTCTGCACAACAGCTCCTTCACTATAGTTACAGGTCAGTCCTCACAACCAATTAGCCTGAGGGTCAATTTCTCCCACTGACATGCAAACGGCAACCAAGGCTCAACTACAAGAGAGCACAGACAACCCACACAAGGGACACACCTGGAGCACCCAGCTCAGGTGACCAGGGAAAATTTTGCCACTGGGCCCCAAAGGACATCTACTACATAAGGCCACTCTGAGACTGGGAGACTTAGGAGCCCTACTGAATACATGGTAGTAAATACAAAGAGGCAGCCAAAATGGGGAGACAAAGAAATATTTCCCAAATTAAAGAACAGAACAAAGCCTTAGAAAAAGAACTAAACAAAATTGAGACAAGCAATCTATTGATGAAGAGTTCAAAACACTGGTTATAAGGATGCTCAATGAATTTAGAGGAAGAATAAATGAACTCAGTGAGAACTTTAACAAAGAGATAGAAAACATAAAAATAGAGATAGAAAACAAAAAAGAACCAGTCAGAATGAAGAAACAAAAGAGATGAGGAATAGATTAGAGGGAATCAACAGATTAGATGAAGCAGAGGATCAAAATAGCAATTTAGAAGATAATGTAGCAGAAAACACACAGTTAGAACAGCAACAAGAAAAAAGAATTCAAAAAAACAAAGCTACTTTAAGGGGCCTCTGGGACAACATCAACGATACCAACAATGGCATCATAGGGGCACCAGAAGGAGAACAGAGTGAGCAAGGAATTAAAAACCTATTTGAAGAAATAATGATAAAAAATTCCCTAACATGGTAAAAGAAATAGACACACAAGCCCAAGAAGCCCAGAGTCCCAAACAACATGAACCAAGAAGGCTCACACCCAAAACACATCAGAATTAAAATGCCAAAGGTTAAAGACAAAGAGAATCTTAAAAGAAGCAAAAGAAAAGCTGTTAGTTACCTATAAGGGAGCTCCCATAAGTATGTCAACTAACTTCTCAAAAGAAACTTTCCCGGCCAAAACGGATTGGCATGAAATATTCAGAGTGATGAAAAGCAAGAACCTATAACCAAGATTACTCAGCAAAACTATCATTTAGAATTGAAGGACAAAGAGCTTCCCAGACAAGAAAAAGCTAAAGGTATTCATCAACACCAGTATCACAAGAAATGTTAGAGGGACTTCTAGAAGGAGAATGAAAAGGAGGAGGAAAAAAACAATATAAAAAATATGAATAATAAAGTGGCAATAACTATGTATCTATCAATAATTGCTTCACATATAAAAGGATTAAATGCTCCAACCAAAAGATAGATGTTGTGGTGCCATCAATTCTAAGACCCACGGAGCCAGTTGAGATGAATTATGAGCTTTTATTAGCCGGCTGGGGACTGACTCTCTACCACGCAGGGTTCGAGGAGATCAGCCCTGAGCTCCCAAAAGAGGCAGTTTATAAAGCCTAGAACCACGCCCTGGTTTAACATCAAACAAGCAAACAGATTAACCACACCCTAGTTAGCATCAAACAAGCAAGCAGATTACAAAAGCAGAAGTTGGCCGTTAGCATATCTTTGTCCGGAACCACATCCTTAACATTCCCCATTGTTTTTTTTAGGAGAATTCAAATCATTGATTCATCAACCTGAAGCGGTGGGTAGTGAGTTCTGAGAACCATGAGTTTCACTGCCTGCACCCTTTTTTGACATACGTGGTTAACAGTAGGTTTAATCCTCTCCTATTCTGTCAGGTTTCACCTAAAAGCCATACAAAGACCTCCTTACTTTAGGACGTTCACTTAAAAGCCATACAAAGACCTCCTTACTTTAGGACGGAGAGAATTAAGATGGTACAGACTGGACCCTTGATAATCTTATCTTTAGTGGGTCCTCTGTCTGACGCAGGGTCCATTGTTCTGATGTCTGTGGTGGATGTGCAGCCTTGATCCTGGTATGGTGAATCCAATGACGGCGTCCAGCTACCTTGACTGCGGTGGGTGTTGTGAGGATGACAGGGAAAGGTCCGTCCCAGTGGCGCTCATGAGAAGCAGGCTGTACCATTTTCACCCAGATCCAATCGCCTGGAGCATGGTTGTGTGGCTGGACTGGATGCTGGTGGCAAAGACCAGTTGGTGGGTCTCCTGCTGTGTGAGATAGAGGGCCTGCAAGGACTTAAGCAGTGAAAAATTATGAACTTCTGTTAGCTTTTCTTCCCCTAACTTGGGGAGGAGAGGTGGAGGTCTTCAAAACATTATTTCATAAGGCGTGATGCCCTTACAATAGGGTGTGCCCTTAACAGGGCAAAGGGGAGAAGACTCACCCAGTTTTTGCCAGTTTCCATCTTGAACTTAGTTAGGATTCTTTCAAGGTTCTATTCATTCTTTCTACTTGCCCTGAACTCTGCGGCCTATAAATGCAATGCAGTTTCCACTCAATCCCTAACACCTTTGCTGGAGATGGACTGGTCTGGGCAATGAACGCCGGGCCGTTGTCAAACCCCAGTGTTATGGGCATGCCAAATCGAGGCAGTATTTCTGAGACTAATTTTTTTGCTACTACCTGAGCGGTCTCCTGCTTAGTGGGGAAGGCTTCAGTCCATCCTGAGAAAGTGTCAATGAACACAAGCAAGTACTTGAATCCGAAGGTTCCCGGGCTGACCTCAGTGAAATCCAACTCCCAATGTTCCCCCGGTGCCTGATCACGAAGTCTCGTCCCTTGTTGTATTTCCTTGGAGGGCCCTGGATTCACTTGTGCACAGATGTGGCACCGGGCTGATACCTGCTTGGCCATTCGTTGCAGCCCTGGAATGTAATAGTCTCTTTTCAACAGTTCAATTAACTTGGTTCCTCCCAAGTGAGTGCTCTGGTGAACCTGGGTTATAAGGTCTCGGATCAAGGCCTCAGGTACTACAATGTGGCCGTCCAGGAGCCTAACCCACCCAGTAGATTTCTCTTTGCCTCCCAGCTTGTTGCATAGTTCAACTTCCCCTAAAGCATAGGTAGGGGTGTCCGTTAGCACCCTGGGCGGTAGGGCCGGCAGAATGTCAATTGGCCCCACTGGTTTTCGGGCAGCCTCCTTTGCTGTTTGATCAGTGAATGAGTAGCCTTGTGTTACCTCTGAGCCCGAGTTCTGGTGCCCTGGGCAATAGATGATTGCCACTTTCTTTTGCAGCCAAATTGCCTCTAGAAGGGCTAGTATTTCTTCCTTATTCTTAATTTCTTTTCCTCCCGAGGTCAGTAGCCCCATTTCCTTATATAACGCTCCATGTACATGTGCCGTGGCAAAGGCATGCCTGCTGTCCATATAGATGTTAACAGTCTTGTTTTCACCCCACCGCAGAGCTTGAGTCACTGCTACTAGTTCAGCCCGCTGAGATGAAGTTCCATGGCTTAGGGCTTGTGCCCAGATGACAGTTTCAGTGGTAACCACTGTAGCCCTGGCAAACCTGACTCCTTCTGAGACAAAGCTACTTCCATCCGTAAATAGAGTAGCGTCTGGATTCAGCCAAGGGCTGTCTGTCAGGTCCGGTCTGGTGCAGGTGATGTTCTCTAGGACCTCAAGGCAGTCATGCAGGGGTTGGCAAGGGTCATCGTCAGGAAGTTGGGTAGCTTGGTTGAGTGTGGCAGTTTTCAGGAACTGTACGTGAGGTGGGTTGAGAAGCAGGACCTGATACTGAGTGATTCAAGCATTGGAAATCCACTGGTCCGGTGGACAACGAAGCTTTCACTCAACTGCGTGTGGGTCGATGATCTGGAGGGTCTGCCCTAGTGTCAATTTTAGGGCTTCCTTAGTGAGGATTGCAGTGGCAGCGATCGCCCTCAAACAGTTGGGCCATCCTGCTGCCACGTAGTCCAATCTTTTGGAGAGGTATGCAACTGGTCGCCTCCAGGGTCCTAGGGTCTGTGTCAGGACCCCTTTCGCAATTCCCTGCACCTCGGTAACAAAGAGCTGGAATGGCTTTTCCAGGCTGGACAGGGCTAATGCAGGGGCTGTGGTTAGGGCTGCCTTCAGGGCTTCAAATGCCTTCCTCTCTTCTTTTCCCTAGGCTAGGTCCTCTCCTTTCCCTCCGGTACTGGTGTACAGGGGCTTAGTTATTTCTGCGAACTCCGGAATCCAAAGCCTGCAGTAACCTACTGCTCCCAGGAACTCTCGAACCTGTCACTTGGTGCACGGCTGAGGTAGCCTCAGAATGATCTGACTAGAGAACAGGGTCCTCGATCTGACTAGAGAACAGGGTCCTTTTTCCTTTCTGTAGATTGTACACTAGGAACATGGCTTGGAGAGTGCAAAGTTGAGCCTTCTTAGCAGATAACCGATACTCATTCTTGTCTAACTCCTGGAGTAGGTCCTCAGTAGCCTGTTTACACTCTAATTCTGTTTCAGTCACTACCAAAAGATCATCAACATATTGTAGAAGTACTACCTCAGGGCGCCTCTGGCAGAATTCGACTAAGTCCTGACTTCGAACAGGGTTGGGGAGTTCTTGAAGCCCTGAGGCAGTCAAGTCCAAGTCAACTATCCTGAGTAAAGTCTGTCTGGGTCTTCCCATTCAAAAGCAAAGATGGGCTGGCTAGCCTTGGCCAGCGGCAGAGTAAAGAAGGCATCCTTCAGATCTAGGACAGTATATACTGGATGACGTGGGGGTAGTTGGCTGAGAAGAGTGTAAGGGTTGGGGACCATTGGGTGGATGGTCTCGACTCGTTTATTAACCTCCCTGAGATCCTGGACAGGTCGGTAGTCATTGGTGCCGGGCTTCTGTACTGGGAGCAAGGGTGTGTTCCAGGGAGAGTGGCAGGGAACTAAGATTCCTGCCTTTCTCAACCTTCGAATATGAACAGCAATACTCATTCGGGCCTTCTGACTGATAGGGTATTGACGTACCCGGGCTGGAGTAGCTGAGCTGGACAGAGTCACTATAATAGGAGGATGATGTGCTGCCAGACTGGGGGATTTGCCTCTGCCCAGACACCAGGAATCCTTTGCTGGAATTCAGTTAACAAGGGATTTTTAGGCAAGACCCCCGGTGAGTTTGCTAGGGGCTCCTCTAGCAAAAGGTATTCCTCAGACAATGAGCAGGTGAGTAAAACGGCCGGTGGGCCTGACCCGACAGTCAGTTCAGTTCAGTATGCCCTTCCTTGAAGGAGATTATGGCCTCTAACTTCTGTAGCAAGTCTCTACCCAGCAGCGGGTACGGGCATTCTGGCATAACTAGAAATGAATGGGTAATTGTTCCTTTTCCCAGATCTGTTATCCTGACTTGGGTCCAAGGATAAGATTTCCCTTGTCCAGTGGCCCCTTGTGTAAGTGTCTTTTCCTTTGAGAGTGGGCCCTGAGTGCTCTGTAGGACAGAGTAGGTAGCTCCTGTGTCCACCAAGAAGTTCACAGGCTTGTCCCCGACTTGTAAAGTTACCCTGGGCTCCCAGGGGCTCATAATGTAAGAGCCCCGACCTCCTCATTCTGTGTCCTCAAAGAGGACGAGGGGGGCCTTCTTTCTGGCGGCTTGTCCTTTTTCAGGGCACTCATTCTTCCAATGTCCCTTTTTCTTGCAATATGCACATTGGTCCTTCTCTAACCCGACTCTCCTGGGTCCATTGTTCCCTGCATTGTTCCCTGGGTGCCTGTTCTTGGCCTCTGCCTTTTCCTGGCAGTCCCTTTGGCTGGGCTCCTTGCATGGTTGCAAGCAAGACCTTGGTCATCTTCTTAGTCTGTGTTCTATCTACCTCATCTCTATTGTTGAATACTCATTGAATATCTTGACCAGCTCAGACAGGTTTTTTCCTTCAAACCCTTCCATCCTCTGCAGTTTCTTTCTAATATCTGGGGCCAACTGACTGACAAAGGCTAAATTCACAGCCCTCCTACTATTAGGGTCCTCCGGGTCAATAGGGGTATACAACCAGTACGACTCTAAGAGTCGTTCCAGGAACGCTGCCGGTGATTCATTCTTAGCTTGGATGACCTCGCTTACCTTAGATAAGTTAATGGGTCATCAGGCGGCAGACCAGAGGCCCTGGAGCAGAAGCTGGCGATATTATTACAGAGCCTCCTTACCTTGGTCAGTGTTGGGGTCCCAAGGCAGACGGATGTTCGAGAGAACATGTTGGATGCAGGTCGGATCGGTGGAAGGCTGCCCGTTGGGCTCTAATACGGCTTTTGCAGCCTCCCTCAGGATCTGCTCCCACTCCTCTGAGGTAAACAGGACTTGGAGGACAATCGTCCCAGGTCGGCTGGTGGGTAATCCCTGGGGTTTCTCTGAGAACGAGGGGTTCTGGTGTTTCCAATTGTACAGATCACTGGTGGAGAAAGGGACATAGACCATGAATGGCTTCTGGATTTCTCCCCCAACCGGGGGAGCCAATTGCCGGAGTGGGGCCAGGACTGCTGCCTGGTTTGGTGAGTCAGGGACAGGATCAGGGTCTTGTGGGGGCCAGTACACAACCCCAGTGCAGGTGTGGGGAGGATTCTGGAGGAGTTCTGCCTTCCTGTTAGATGGAGACAGGAACGGGTCACGAGGGGAGTAAGGGGGAAGATTAGTGATCTCGGGGTCCTCAGGGGGTGCCTGTAAGACAGGATAAAGAGAGTTAGGTGTCTGTCTGGATGGTTTCTCTTTTGGCCCCTTTGGTGTGGAGAGAAGGACAGACTTGGGAATCGCCTTTGACTCTTGGCTGCAGCAGCAGTCCTTCAAGTACTTGGGGGCATCAGAAACAATATCGATCCACACATCAATATATGAAGCCTGATCAGGGTGGCCAGGATTTCCATAGATAATACCCCGCACCTGAAAGGCTGTTTGCAGGTCGAGTGACCCCTCTGATGGCCACCCTGTTCCAAATGTGGGTCAATCTAACTGGCAGAACCTCTGAAGGCCGAAGGGAGTGACACTAGCTCCCTAGGCTTGGGCTCATCTCAGACCTTGACCAAACTAGGGAATTATTGCTGCGTCCAGCCTTCCACTAGTTTTCTTTAGGGCCCACTGACAGACAGATCCACGTGCAGTCTGACTTGGCGGTGAAGCTGCTCCAGATGGCTCATGCCCAATTGGTACAGAATTGACCCTTTTGTCCACCTGCCCTCTTGGGTGAGTCCGCTTGGCATCCGGGGCTGAGGAACGTCTCTCAGCGGCTGTCCTCTAGACAGGGCAGGTTCTCACCCAAAGTGGCCGGGGTCGTGGGTCTTAGGAGATCTCCCCTCTGGGGAGATCTCGCTGGGGCCTCCAAATGTTGTGCCGCGATCAATTCTAAGACCCACGGAGCGAATTGAGATGAATTATGAGCCTTTATTAGCCAGCTGGCGACTGACTCTCTACCACTTGGGATTCGAGGACATCAGCCCTGAGCTCCCAAAAGAGGCAGTTTATAAAGCCTAGAACCACACCCTGGTTTAACTTCAAACAAGCAAACAGATTAACCACACCCTAGTTAACATCAAACAAGCAAGCAGATTACAGAAGCAGAAATTGGCCGTTAGCATATCTTTGCACAGAACCACACCCTTAACAATAGGGTCACTGAATGGATAAGAAAACAAGACCCTTACGTATGCTGCCTAAAGGAGACTCACTTCAGACCAAAAGACACATATAGACTGAAAATAAAAAGATAGAAAAAGAGATTTCACGAAAAAGGAACCAAACAAACAAACGAACAAAAAGTTGAGGTAGAATTACTTATACCAGACAAAGTAGACTTTAAAACAAAGGTTATAACAAGAGACAAAGAGGGACCCAGTAATCCCACTTTTGGATATTTATCTGAAGAAATCCAAATATTATTTTGAAGAGACATGTGCATTCACAGGTCCATTGCAGCATTATTTACAATAGACAAGATATGGAGGCAACCTGGGTATCCATCAATGTATGAATGAATAAAGAAGAGGTGATACATATATACAATGGAATATTACTCATCCATAAAAAAAATTAAATTTTGCCATCTGCAACAACATAGATAGACCTCAAGGGAATTGTGCTGAGTGGAGTAAGTCAGACAGAGAAAGACAAACGCCATATGATTTTGTTGTGGCCTGTATAGAATAGACCAAACCAAATATGCTCTCAAAGGCTGTTTATTAGCCGGTGGCTGTCCTGTACAAAGGAGCAGCCCCGAAATGCCAAGATACAAGGTTTTTAAGCTCTAAATCCCATTCTTCATTCTATCTTAAACACAAAGGTCTATTTCTCTCCTATTCACTACCTGTCAACCCACTGGTCAGGTGTGCAAGCGGGGAGTACAGAAGCAGAAAGCTTGTTGTTAGAATGTTATGTTCCTATGGGTGATTGCCTATGTTCCCATGGGCAATAGCCGATATTCTCATGGGCGATGGCCAAACAGTAATTTTCAGCTTATATACAATTGATTATTTTTCATGCCACGCAAGCAAGCAGGGTTACACAGGCTAAAATTGGCAGTTAGCGTATGAGCTCATTGTTACACGTTTCATGATTAACAGAATGTAGTTAGGGGTTTCAGAAACTAGGCCTAAGGTATAGACTTCATTTGTCCAGTTTCAGGTTTTAATTATCCTTTAACCCTTTCACATTTCAGCAGGCTATCACAATTTCACTTACATTTAGAATCTAAAGAATAAAATTAACGAACCAAACAGAAACAAATTCATAGATACAGAAAACATTTTGAGGGTTGTCAGATGGAAGGGAGGTTAGGGGGATGGGTGAAAAGAAAAGAATTAAGAGGTACAAATTAGTAGTTACAAAATAGTCACAGGGATGTAAAGTATAATATAAAGAATATAGTCAATAACACTTATAACTATGTATGGTGTTAGATGGGTACTAGACTTATTGGAGTGATCACTTTGTAAATTATATAAATGTCTAATTACTATGCTGTACACCTGAAACTAACATAATATTATATGCCAACTGTAATTGAAAATTTTTTTAAAATATTAAAAAACAATTAATTGTATTGTAAAATTACTTTAGCATATATAAAATTTCTTCTCAATACACAATACACAATTTTAAGATTGACTTCATTATTCTGTAATCCTCAAATCAACCTCTTTTCATATAGAGCAGATCCTGTCTTTCAATCCTTGATGAATTGCTTTCTGTATATGCTAGAAAAAGGATAATTTTATATGAAAGGATAATTTTAATTCTTCCTCATGTCCACAAATTTTGTACTTTTTAGCTATAAGTGACTTCAACAGACTGATTGCCTGGGTATTTATCAGTGCTGCACTGAGAGGAACAGGATTCCTGGGGCAGGAGAGCTGTCCAAGGAGGTGAATTAAAGTGTCATAAAAAGTAACTCCCAGTCACCTGGAAAGTTAAAGAGTATAGGACATCACCAATGGTATGCTATTGTGACTTCATTCACCTTGAGAGCAAAAGTGTTTGAGAGATCACTCTATTGTAACACTGGGCCACAGGTTTGACCTTTACCTCTATCTGGGGCTACTCATCCATACTATGTACTGTGGCCCTGCTCCCATCTGATTCCAGATCCATTACTTTTATCTTACAATGGTGGCATGGTGGTCTCACAGACTTATCTCACCTCTCCTATTAGATAATATTTTTATATTGTCAAGATGTATGGCATTTCCATTTAGTCGTATAGCATAACTCCCACACTTGTTTAACCTCGGTTCCAGGTTTAAACAAATTCAATGCTTATGGCAGAGACAGCTAGTAGTCCTCCTATATATATCTTCCACCTTGTTCATTGTTGTAACAGGAACCTCAATTTTCACTTGTATACTTGGTTGCCCAGACTGAAAATACATTTCCTAGCCTCCTGACTGAGTTCCAACCTATGAGAAGGAAGCAGAAGTGCTGAGCGACTACTTCCAGAAAACTTAGGACAGCTAGTATACTACATATTAATTTTAAAAAATCAATTTTAAGAAGTAGCTTGTATGTTAGAGGACTCTAGACACACTATAAAGTAGGAAATAAACCCCACAAAATTTCAGGAGCACATTACACCAGTTAAGATTTTAGAAGCCCAATAGTATGGGGTGTGCCCAGACATTCCCTCCCAAATAAAAGACAAATTGCTACTACTTGAAGTCTGGTCCCCATGCGGAACAACTCTGAAGGACCATCCAAACTCCATAAACTCTGCACAAGGTTTACTGAGATTTTCGTTGCATTATCCCTGTCTGCTCGATCCTGCTTTATCTACTTCCTTATAGGTGAAAGAAGAAGAGCACCCCCCTAATGCCCTTTAAATAAACTCCTGCACACATAGTTCTATTTCTGAGTGCTTTTTTGATGAACCCAATCTAAGGCACCTTTCAGTGTCCACCCCATCTCCAGTCCGATCTATCTGATTTACACATTATTCTGAACCCCACAGGATCCGACATTAAGTGTATTTAATGCTGAATTTGAACACCCTGTTATCTACATAGATGTAGTACAGACAGTTATACACAATGCACAACGTGATCCTATACATACAAAAGCAGATTTTTAAAATACTGAACAAAAGCCACAAAATGTATACAGAATTATCTCTAGATTGTAGATCACTTTTATTGTTCTCTTTTTACTGATCTTTTTTAAAGTAAATTTATTATTTTTATAACAAATTTTTTTAATAAAGCCAAAAAACCTGTCATATCTAATAATTATGATAATGATAACTACCAAATATACCAAATAAATCAGATGAATTTATAAATCAAAGCCTATTTGTAGTGACTGATAAGCACATAAATTATTTCCAGTCTATGTCTTTCTCTGCATTCCATGTAGAGTAGTGAGATAAACTTTGTAGCTCTGGTTGGGAAACTTTCAACACTCAGAAAGGAAAAAAACCAAGGAGCTATTTTTGTAATCTCTGTCAGCTGATGCTTCTGCTTTAATCTGCTTCAAGTCAAGTAAAAGATAAACATAATAAAAGTGTGTAATGACAACCACATTATAACACATTTGCTTGGTATTGTTCAGATTAATAAGCATGAGTAACTTTTGAGACTTTATTAGGAGGGGATTTCTGGTGGTATTATTATTAGGAATTCCAGAATTAATTGCTGGTTCACTTTTTCTAACGTTTGAGATCCTGGCTTTTAACCTTAATTCTCCTGAATTATAGTTCATTTAGTTGTCTTTCTTCTTTTTTATTATAGTCTCGTCCTTGTTTGCTTTCTGCATTTCTTTTTAAAAATCTCATAATTCTTTATAGATTTAAAGGTAATGCTTATTTGGAGAGGGTGCATCTCTTTCTCTGGAGCTATTAGCTACATAGAGTTAGACCAATTGTTTCTCAATGTGGATAACACTGGCTTTTCCCACCACTTATTTTTGAGGGCTGTCATTTTTTTTTCATATAGGGATAATCATAAATTAAAGCCACAGTGGAAAAGCATACAATTTGGTATGTGTGTGTGTTTAACTTGTTTGATAAATCTCGAGGACTTCATGTGTCTGGCACACAAATGGCTCCAACTCTTAAGACAATACATTGGTTCTTTCAGATCTGTAAGTCTATCTATATTAATGCCACATTTTACAAATATGTCTTTTTTCCTCTAACATTATAAAAGGCTTAACATCTTCAAGATAAATAAAACGTTTTTAAATAAAACATTAACTAATCCTAACATCGTATGGTCAATTATTAAATCATATTACCATAGCCGAATGCTCTAGAATATTAAAAATGAAGGAAACAAAATGTTAAAAGGGCTTGACACTTATGTATCAACTTACTTTAACAGTTTTCCTGTGATCATAAGTATGCCTGTAGGTACTCTTTAATGGGCACTCAGTGTGTGGGGGTGGTCAACTTCCTTATGAAAACACCTCCCTTTCTTTTAGTCCTTGTTTGAACATGAGCATCTTCTCAGTAGATTCTTGGCTATTAAAGGGTTGCTGTTTGGGGTTTATATTTTTACTCCATAGCAACTAGCAGAGTGTCTGTCAGTGTCTTGTGCATAGATGGTGCAATTTTATTTGTCTAATTGATCAATAGGCAAAAGATTAATATTGTGATGAAACTGACTATAGGAATTAGTGTTGCTAGCTTAGAATAAGGAGAAACAAATGATACTATTTGCTTTAGCAGCAAGTGAACAGCTGTAAACATATATTCCAATGTTATCCTGAACCCACTGTGACCATATGTGGCTTATTAAAGATGGCCTCAAGTTTTTTGACGCTTTTTCCATTGAAGCTGGGCACAACATCTGTTTGAATCCAGGCTAGCCTTGACTGCTGTGACCAATGGAGCATTGTCAGGAATGACACTATATTAGTTCCAAGTCTAGCCTAAAAAGGATTGACAACTTTCACCTTTGTTTCTAAGAATCCTAGGCCACATGTAAGAAGTCTGACTACCTTGAGGGACAGAACAAATACGTGGAGGAACCCTGAAAAATACAATGGAAAGGGAAAGAGTGACAATCCGTCCTTCCAGCTGTCTCTGCTGAGGCAACAGGCATGTGAACGAACTCATCTCAGACCCTTCCAAACCAGACCAGCTGTCGGCCGAATATCACCAACTAACTCCAGTTGGTACCATAGGAAACAGAAAAATCACCTAGTTCAACTCTGCCTGAATTTCTGACTCACAAAATCATGAGATATAGTAAGAGTTGTTACAAGGCAATTTTTGGGGTAGTTTCATACATCACAATTAATAACCAGAATGCTCTATATGCTACTTTGTGCGGGACAGTCCCAGTTTCTGCCAGTCATACAGGCGTCCTGTCACGATTTACATTTGTTACAGATTTTTTATTTTTCACAAAGTATTATTAATAGTTGTGTTAACATAAGGCAAGATGGGTTTAGTAGTCTGTCCTTGTCTCATCCAGAAGAATGTGAGAACTATGTGGAATAAATAATTTCAATCTGAAACTTAATTTAAACTGAAAGACAATCAACATAACTTTTTTCTCTTTTCCTCAGACTAAAGGAAACTAACGTTTCCCTTTCCAGATCAGCTTGTAGGGTACTTGCTGACAAAGTGATGTTCTTGGGACATAAGCTACAAGAGACAGCCATCTTCTTCTGATCTCAGGTAGTGTTGGAGGGAGGAATATTCCACTTAGCAAACCAGTCAGTGGTGCCTTGGTTCTGCCTTGGTCTCACAGATAGACAAATCTGCCAGGCCACCAGAGCTCCATGGAAGACTGTTCATGATAGATGGGAGTGAGGGGCCTTGGGGGAAACATGGGAAATTATAGGTTAAGTGTAGGCAATAGAACTGGAGCTGTCCTATTTTAGAGTGAATAGAGAGTAGTCTTACTCTTGATGTAGCGGAATCATCATTATTGTATCATGTAAATTTACAATATTTATTTAGTGTTTCACAAACTTTAAAATTTTGCAATAAATATTCAGAAGCAATGAGCTAAAAATAAAACTGTATGTTTAAAGAAAATAAAATATTGAATTTTCATTTCTCAAGAAAGTAAATGAAAAAAAGTGATTTGTGCAAAATGTTCCGCATTTCTCATTCACCCTGATATCTGTACTGTATCACTAACTCATGAAAATTAGATGTAAATCTGCTAAAGAAGATTGGCATCTACCTCAAAAATTAATTATTTTAAGAAGACTATGCCTGAAGAAAACAATTTAGTATCTGTAATTGAAGAAAATATGTCTGCATATCAACCTATGAAGCATAAATTTTATTTACCTCAAAGGACTAATTTTCTAAATTAAATGTGTTCATTTTCAATTCCAAGATTTCTTGTTCACATATGAAAATGAAGCCATAGCTGTTAATGCAAACTCTATTAGCAAAAAAATAACTTGATAAACAGTTAAATAATGCTGGTTGTTCATCAGTGTCATCAAGTAGTTCAAACAGAAAATCAGTTAAATTCATATCAATAATAATTCAAGTATTTTTCATCCAGTCATTGGAATCAAAAAGAAGCATTTA
This sequence comes from Pteropus medius, assembly GCF_902729225.1. NCBI lineage: Eukaryota > Metazoa > Chordata > Mammalia > Chiroptera > Pteropodidae > Pteropus > Pteropus medius. The sequence goes on along the minus strand of NW_024352785.1, from coordinate 19,983,977 downwards.
GTTCCTTTTGCAAAAGTAAAATAGCTGACAGTGTGGATCCTATTATAAAATTTGTTTGAAAGTTCAACACTGAAGATAAAATAATTTATTTTGTGGTAAAAATATGGAGACAAGTTTAGAATAAACAAAGTTTTATGATTAAGAACAATAGTCTTTAAAAAATTCCACTTGGAATTGGTGGTGGTGAACAGATAATTCATAACTGAATTCAAACAAGCTTCATGATTCTGCCTATTTAAATAGAATGTTAATTGTTTAAATTATGATTTTTAAATATTATTATATATACATAGCTGAAGTAACTGGTCCAAATTTTTTTATGATGAAGCTGATTTTTAATATTTTAAAAATCACTTCAGCATAGCTGCAGGCCCTTTACTAATTGAATACTAATTGAAGATTATTAAGACGAATATTTGAGTATTTGAAGAGCTACCCTATAAATCAACCTATGCTCTACAACAGCACTGAACATTTCTTGCAATTGGTCTTTAAAGTTGAGAAGAATTTTCTTTTTATTTATTTATTTTTTATTTTTTTTCCTTTAAAAACTTAACTTTATTTTTTAGAGCAGTTTAAGGTTTACAGAAAAATTAAGCAGAAAGTACAGAGTCTTTACATAGCCCCTCTGCCACCTTCCTACCCTCATATAGCTTCACTTATTGTTAATATCTTACAATAGTGCGATACATTACAATTGATGAATCAATATTGATACATTATTATTAACTAAAGTTTATAGCTTATATTAAGATTTATTCTTTGTGTCATTCTCCGGTGCTATGGTTTTTAATTTTTTTTTAATTTAGTTTCAAGTATACAGTACATTGGTTAGACATCTATATAGTTCATAAAATGATCCCCCCAGTTGCACCCTCCCTCCCATAGCCCTCCACCTAGCCAACGTATTAATGCTAACTGCATTCCCTATACTGTGCTCCCCATCCCTGTGACCATCCGTCGGCTACTAATTTATACTTCTTTAGCCCTTCACCCCATTCTCCCAGACCCCAAAACCCTCTCCCCTCTGTCTGACTCCAAATTGTCCCCTATATTTTGATTAGTTTGTTCTTTTTATTTCTTAGATTCCGCATATAAGTGAAATCACATAGTGTTTATCTTTCTCTGTCTGACTTAAATACCATCTAGGTCCATCAAAGCAATATCTTTTTCCATCCCCTTCCTTTTCATATGTAGGGGTCTTGTTTTCTTATCCTTTCAGCCACTCTGTCTTTTAGTTGGAGCACTTAATTCTCTTCCATTTAAGGTACTTATAGATAGGAATGTAGTTGTTATCATTCTTTATTCCTGTTTTTGATACATGTTTTTTCTTCTTAAAGAAGTCCCTCCAACACTTCCTGAAATACTGGTTTGGTGGTGGTGATAAGTTCCCTTAGCTTATTTTTGTCTGGGAAGCTCTTTATCTGTCCCTCAACTCTAAATGATAGCTTTGCTGGATAAAGTATCCTTGGTTGTAGATCCTAGGTCTTCATCCTGTTGAATATTTTTTGCCAAGCCCTTCTGTCCTGCATAGTTTCTTTTGAGAAATTGGCTGCCAGTCTTCCCTTATAGATAACTATCTGCTTTTCTCTTGCTGCTTTTAATATTCTTTCTTTGTATTTAACCTTTGGCATTTTAATTATGACGTGTCTTGGTGTGGGCCCCTTTGGATCCCTGATTTTTGGAATTCTCTGAGCTTCCTGGGGTTTTATGTCTATTTCCTTCACTGGGTTAGGGAACTTTTCCATCATTATTTCTTCAAACGGCTGTTCAATATCTTGATTTTCTTCAGTTATGCTGGTCAGATCCTTAATAGGGTCCAAATAATCTCCTTAAATTATTTTTATAGATTTGGCATCTTTTTTCTTGCCATTCTGATTGAGTGTCCTGATTGGCTTTCCTGTCTTTTAGATAGGGCATTTGATCTTCTTCTTTATTCACTTTATTTATTCCTTTGTTCAGTACATTTAATATACTTCTCTTCTCAGATAATGTGTTCTTCATTTCGGACTGGTTCCGTTTTATAATTTACATTTCCATTTTGATGTGTTTTATCTCTTTGTTGAAGTTCTCACTGAATTCATCTATACTTCCCAAAAGTTCAGTAAGCATCTTTATAACTAGTGTTTTGAACTCTGCATCTGTTAGATTGCTTGACTCCATTATATCTGGATCTCTATTCTGTTCTCTCATATGGTTTCTGCTTCTTTGTCTTCCTATTTTGGCTGCCTTTCTGTGTCTGTTTCTATGTACTAAGCAAAGCTCCTAAGTCTCCCGGTCTTATTAGTGTGGATTTGTGAAGTAGGTATCCAGTGGCACAGTCCTGAGAGGGGTTCAGCTGCAGGCCAAACTTAGCCCAAGCCTCTACCCCTCCAGGGCCACCTGTTACGATTCAGCAAGCAATCTACAGATGCTGTGCTTACAGTTGCCTCAAAAGGCCACACCAAAACCCAAGGCCAGCTGCCTCCAGTGTGAATCTAGGTGCTGCTCAACAAGGAGCACCTGACTCGCTGAGGCTATGCCAGGATGTGGCTTGGGTGGAGCCACGAGTTGAGGGAGGTGGGGTTTCAGGGAATCCTCTGGGCGGAGGACCTCTGTTATCCAGTTTGATGATGTCATGGCTATGGTGCTGCTGTGTCCAGCACACTGGTAGGGGTAGGGCTCAACAGGGAACAATGGATACTGCCGGCACTTCTGTACAGAGCTAGTCTCGCTTTGGCCCTCACTCTGACAATGTCTCCCTGTAAGTCCCTGGTGCCTCCTGCATGCAGCTGAATGGGCACTGGTGCTCAGAGGGAGCAGGTCCGTCACTGCGGAATATGCTCTCAGGCATGGCCCCTTTAAGAGGTGTCTGCTGCCACTGCAGCCTCCGTCTCACTCAGCTGCTCTTGACTGGGCAGCCCCGTGTCCCCGCCCCATCCTATCTTCTGCCAGCGTGGGGTGCTTTCTTGGACTTCTCTCTAGTTGTATGGCTTGTTCCTCTAGATCCCAGGCAATTTTTCCTTGCTGCTGCTCCTTGTTTCTGGCACAACTTTGATTTCGTTGCCAGAGGGATGAACAAAGTCTCTATCATCTATGACATTTTTTTTTCTCTCTCTAGAAGAATTTTCTTTAAAATTAGTTGGAAATTTCTAATCGAAGTGTTCCACTAACTGAGAGTTAAAAATCTCTGAAACATTTGTATATTGTACCAACTGAGAACATTGCTTGCAAAATGGAAGGCAATCAAATCATCTTTACAAAAGCTAAAGAGGAAATAAATTAGATAATGTGATGTTAAAGGATGTACTGTATAACATTTAGGTTCGATGTTCTATAGTTGAAATTTGAAATGTCTCAAATCGCAGGAAGAAGAATCTTTAATTTTAAGAGCTCCTATTTAATAAATTAAATTCTATACTGGAATGGAATAAAATTGAGAAGGCTTACAATTTTCTAACATTTATGTTTGACAAAAGATGAAAATAATCATACATAGAATTTTTTGATAAATTTTGTCTTGGAGTAATATTTGTTAAAGATAGTTTACTGAATGGAAGCTAAAAACAAGAACAAAAACAGAAACAAACTGTGAAATGTTAAGCTAAAAGTTTCATAGTTTGATAAATTATTTAAAATTAAGAAAATCCTCTATTTAGCAGAACTTTTCCTGAGATTATCAAGCATATCAGCATGTGTGGGGAGAGTATTTTAACAAGTTAAACTATTATAGTCCATATACAAGTCCTTTTCAAATTCAGTTCCATAAAAGACAACTTTCAAAAGACTGCAGGCAAATTTATAAAAAATTAAAAAAAATAATGTTACATCGAAAATATAGTCTCTAGAAAATATTAATGACCAAGGTATTAAAAAGAGAAATAGCTATGAAACTGATTAAAATACGTCATTGAATATATATATATGTACATATATATATTATATATAACAGAAGCAATTATTTTGCTTCTGCTATTTTAAATTTTCAGCTAATCAATATTTTTCCATTAATGTACATGGGTAAATTCCATTTTTGAAAATGAATTCTAAATAGAACAGTTTTATTGGTCCATCGAAAAAATAAAATGAAGTTGCTGGCCTACAAATATTTAAAAGCTATAATATTTTAATGATTCTAGTGGCCATGATTTAGTGTCCCGATCAAAAGTGTCCCAGTTTGGAGGATAAATTATGTGGTTGCTTTACTTAATTTCTAATATGAATTATTGTTTCTAGTCACTTCTTTGCCCACATTGCAGCTTCAGGCCATCATTATATTGTTTTTCTCTTTTCACAAGGCAGAAAGAGTCAATTTTTTAAATACTGTTTTCTAGTCTGACATTCCTCTTCATTTTATATTTCTACTACTTTCTACTCCCCAAATATGTGTTTTCCCATCTCCAATGTCTTAGATATCACTAATTCTCTTTTCTCACATCTTGAACTCTTCCTTTAGAAAGCAACCTGTGATCTTCCCCATTACTCAACGTCTTGTTTAAATATTGTCTCCTCCTACATTCTCTAAGCCACGATTAATCTTATCTCCTTTTCTCTTCCGGAAGAGCTTCACTTATACATCTACTGGAGCACATCGCATTTGCTTTGCATTGTAGATAACCGCCTGATCAGTTTCTTCCTCTAAATCATCACGTCTTTAAACACTATTTTTAAACAACTTTCTTGTTGACCTCTGCTTTCTTCCCTTTCATCCCCTCCATACTGTGGTACAGTGAATTAAATTAAATGGTCCTTTATAAAGTTTGTTCAGCTAATTGCTATTTTTCTGTAAATATTTTTCACTTATCTATCTCTCTTTACACACGTAATTATAATTAATTTTATTGTTTTAATGCATTAAATGTTTATACTTTTTTACAATGTGCCTTACTTAAGCTTTCTTATCCAAACTCCTCACTACTAGTTTTTGAAGATAGTCTTTTAAGTTTTTTCTTGCAAATGGAAACACTTTCCCGTTGTCTTATCCATCTCCTACTTTTGGTGCAAAGTCTGGATTTTCATACTGTAATTCTAATACCTCTTTGAAAAAATATGATAATTTCTTCTCAATTTTTTTGGATTTGAAGAACTTCATTGTTTTTTAACTGTAGTGAGGAAAAAATGTAAAGAAGCTACCCTTCCTCGCTCACTTCAATGGAATATAAGAGGCTGCTGCAATCCCAAATTGTTCCTAGTCAAATTCACATGTTCATGGAAATGCAAGGATAGTTCAAGCAACAGCAAATGGGAAAGATCCTACTACTCTTTCCTTACTATTGAGAAAAATTTTCAACATATTTTTCATATTGATGTATAATTTCATCTCAATTTTTAAAACCTAATAATTCTCATCATAAAAAAGAACACAAGGTTTCCTCAGACAATGGAGAGCAAGGGGGAAAAAACCACATATAATAGTTGACACAAATAGATGAGAATAAGGCCATGGATATATTATTAATATAAAGAAGCCAGATAGGTAGCAGCATTCAGAATACACAAATACAATGACATTTAGTCACCATGTTTTAATTATGACTTGCCAAAGAAAGATATGAGAGTATGTTTAGTCAAAAAAGATAGAATTTCTGGTAACACAAATAATTGAACATTACTTGGATTTGTTTATCAAGAACTTTCTTGAATATATGGCTTGTAATTAAATGCTGCTTCCTTCTAAGGTTTTTTTTGATTATTATTAATGTTTGAAGATCCGCAAGCTTCAAGTCATGCCTGTTTTTGTTCCATGTTTTACCCAAATATAAAGCCCAGTGCAATAAATATTTATTAAATGAATGTGTTATATAAATCGTATCAAGTATCAAGTGCTACTAAGACTTCCTTTTTGCATTACCTTCACTTATGCTACCCTGCCCCTGGCCCCTAGTGACAGCTCCACACAGCGGACATGGTTATGTCAAGCTTGCAGAACAAACAGACAAGACTGCTTAATCACGTACTCAAGGACCAACAATAATAATATAACTTTATCAAGCAAACACATGGGCCACTGCATACAAAAAAGATGGTTACATCAGTACTTGTTGATCTCCACATACTATATTATCACTGATATTTGTAGAGATTATCATATTTTTTGTAAATAAAATACATGTATATGTATTTATGTATTAGAAGTATATATATATGTATATATATATACACACACACATATATATACACACACACATATATATACATATATATATATGAAAGTCAGTAAAGATCATATATACACTTGTCACTCAACTCCCTTTTCTAGTTTTATTACCTGTTGACTCCAGACCCAGCTCCATGAAAACTGTGAAGTCTGCCAACGTTTTACTTTTTTTTACTATATTCTTTCACTCTCCTTTTCCACCACCATTGCCTCTATTCTTGTTCTTTTCTCATGACATATCAGAGTGTCCTGTGGTTCTCTAGATACCCAGTTTCACCTCTTCTATCTCTCTTGTCTCGAGCTTCCTTTACCTTCTTCCCCCTGACATAGTATGTGAAGGATATTATCATATGATTTGTAAATATCACAAATTGTTATACCTTCTGAGAAAAATCTCTAATAGTGTAGTTTCATTTATATAAAACAGATACCAGATGAAAATTTTGGAGGCAAGAAATATTTTACATGTCTCTTATTCAAACAGTGTAGGTATCCTCTAGCAATCAAAGACAAACCAGGTTTTTTCTCAGTGGTACTGTTCTTAGCTGGTAGATTTTTTGTTTTGTTTTTGTTTTTGTTTTTGTTTTAATCAGCCAGTATAACATACAAGGAAATATATCTTTTTAAAGCTATTCAACTGTTTTAAAAGAAAGAACCACACCCCTAAAACTAAATATTGCAGTGCTTACCATAGATATTCTCTCTCCCTGTGGAAACTACCTATTTTCATATGGTGCTTAGGAGTCATGACTGATGGGGTCTGTATGCTAACATCACAGTTCCATTGTATCTGAAGTGATTTCTCAAGATGATCTGTTTCCTTTCAAACTTCAGACATTTTAACTCACACTCTGACAACAGCCAAGGTAGTTCTTATGAAGATCAAATTAACTTACCATCAAGGATATGTAAAAAAAAAATTTTTCTGGATCCTAGTCAGTGTTCTTAGGTATTCCTGGACGTGACTGAAGATCTAAAATATGTTCTAACTATAGTCACTATGGAAAACAAATTCTATTTACTTAAAGTCAAAGGAGATTGATTTTAAACATCCATTTTTTCCCCCAGTAAAATCATTTAAGTTTCACTGTGTCTACATGCATCAAACAAAGGGATGATTTGAGGAAATTACTCCCCCACCTTGAGATAAGAAAAAAATGTCTCCCACTGTTTTATCTTTGAAATCTGTATAGATCATGTAAAGAGCTCTATTTTGGCCTGAATTGCTAGGGCATGCTTCCTGATCAGCTGGGATGGGTGTCTTTCCAGTAGCAAAAGTGAGTGTTTCTGATGTTCTCTTATCAACATTTTCAATTAAAATTTAGAGATAAGATTTCCATTCTGTACGTAAAAGACCAGGAAAGGGAAAAGAATTCACAATGTTTATGCTTTGTAAAAATGAAACAAATTTGTAGAGCCGTCAGTAATATTGGCCTCTGCCTCCACCTATCATCCACCCTTGACCACCCCTGCCAAAAAGATTCCTCCGTTTGTAGCACCACCTCAGGAAATGGTAATACCAGCTTCCTGTTGCTTGCATTAAACACCAGGACACAAATGCTCAAGTCTAATGTTTTCTTCTATGTCTGCAAAAGATACCATGTTCTGCCGTCTTTACTGCATGTTAGTATTTCTAGAATTTCTCCACTTCTCATCATTCTCGTTGGCTCTACTTTACATGAAGCCACTGTGAACTCGGGCTAGATTATGGGAGAACCTCTGACTTATCCGGCTACATCTCTTAATAGACATTTCCCTCTTCCTCCTCACACCCTATCTTCAACATAGCCGAGCTATTGGCAGGTCCCGGTACACCTCATGCTCACTTTTACCCCTAGGCTTTGTGCATTCTGCTTCTTTGGTTTGGATTCTTTTTGCCAACCTACCCTAACTACTTGTCTTTTATTTTCCCTTCAAGGATGAGCTTAGTAATTAGCCTTCCTTATACTTTCTACCTCCACGAGTCTGATGGGTGTCCCTTCTCTCTGATCTTTCAGACAAAAGAAAATTTAAAACAAACAAACTGATTTTTTTAACTAACACAGTATAGCTTTATTACGATAAAAAAAAAAAAAGATATTTTCCACAGATTTCATGAATTACTGAAAGATAATATGCATTTCTTTTTGACCACACTCTCACTTTCCAGAGGCCAGGGTCACTGAGATTACTCAAAGAAGTGAAGTTGCAAATGCCACAGTACTTTATTAAGGCAGTGGGTGGCCTCTCGTAGCCTGCCTCATGTCAGGTCATTCTTGAAGCCACTTGATTTATAGACTTGTTTATAAAAAGTGCAGTTCTCCATAATTTAGCATACTTTCCTTCTCAATTTTATATTCCACAAGAGAAGATAGGTGATTTAACTCGTTAGAATTTAAGCACTTAGTTCTCTGTAAATATTCATCTCTACTATTGTTTTCCTCGCAACCAAAAAACCTTAGAAGTAGGATATATTCTGTAACTATGACATAGCTTCAATGTGTATGACTCACTACAGAACACCACTTTTTCTTTATGGGTTTTTCTGTCATGATCTCAAATTGCAGTCATTCAAAAAAGGTTTGTAGACTAAAGCAGAGAGAAATGAGTTTAACGAATTTGAATTATTTCACCAAAAAGGAAAAGTAATTCGCTTTTCAAAATCTCTTACATAAGCAGTGTATAAATAAGGTATAAAGTTGAGTCTCATACCCCCAGGCACTGCCAAAGCTCTGTCCTCGTTTAATCTTAGTAACTCTCACACACCTTGAGTCCTTCCGGTGGTCTCTCGCCTTGCCTTAAAAGAGTAAAACATTAGCTCATTCATATTTATGAACTCATTTATTAGCTCATTCATATTTAATATAAAAGATTAACTCAGCTTTAAAAAGTATCCTTCTTCAATTTGCATCTGATGAGGGGCTTAACCAGAAGGAATAAATCTTAGGAGAAGCAAATTTGGGAAAGGAGAGTCTTCCAGACCCATCAAACCTTAATTGTCTAAGCATAAAGCACACTCTCTTTTAGGGGGTTAGAAGGATTAGTTCAGAAGCTATTCTTTATACTAGGTACTCTATTAAATAACATGAGTTAATATTCTACATTCATCAAGTATTTAAGTCAATAAAGTTGATATTTATAAAAGTAAGATGAATTAAAACAAAATACAATATATTTAATTATTAAATCATCACTGATTATCTTTAATTTTTCTTTGATTAGGAAGGTACTTAAGGGCCTTGCTGGACCTCAGGATTCTCGTTAATGAAAAATTCTTGCTGATATAAACTAAATTTATTTTTATTATCTAACACACAAATTAAGAGCTGATTACTTAGTAGACCTACTAAATCTATTGATTATCGCTTGCCTTTTCTATACTCTATCACCTGTTGGAGAACAGTGGCCTTGTTTTATATTCATGTGACACTCACTTTTACACCAGATAATTAAAGTTCATTGATCTTCTTGGATGTGTAAATTAATGTTTTTCATCGTATTTGGGGAGTTCTGATCAATATTTCTTCTGCTCTTTTCTGTCTTCTCCTTTTGGTACTCTCATTTTGCATACATTGATGCATTTAATGGTGTCCCACATTTCTCTGATGTTCTATTCATTTTTATTTATTTTTTCTCTCTGTTCTTCAGGTTGCATAATGTCTAATGATTTATATTCAAGTTCACGGATTTTTTTATTCTGTCAGTTCAAATCTACTATGTACCCTTCAGTAAGTGTTTTCACTTCAATTATTTTAATTTTTAGTAAAAACTAGAATTTCTATTCGGTAGGATTTTTTTTTTAGAATTTCAATCTCATTATTATATTCTCTATTTGATAAAACACCCTCAATGTATCTTTCTTTAGTTCTTTAAGCATGATTTCCTTTGATTCTTTGAACATTTATAATGGCTACTTTAAGATCTTTATCTTTTAAATCTGACATCTAGTTACTCGCACAAGGCAGTTTCTGTGTCTCCTTCCCGACCCCGCCCCCGCCCCGCCCCATGTATAGGTTCTCTTTTCTTTTTATGTCTCACGATTTTTTTTGTTGATGTTGGAAACTGAACATGTTAGGTAATATATTAGAGCAGCTCTAGGTACTAGTTCTCCAGCTTTCTACTCTAGGGCTTTCTATTGTGTTTTGCTAGTTTATTTGTTTAGTGATAAGTTGAATTAGTTTAGTGAAGTCTGTCTTCTCTCCATACTGTGAAACCTCTAATTTTGCTCCTAGAAGGAGCAGCCTTGAGCATGCAGTCACTCTGGGATAACAGTGGTTTTAGTAGGGTCTCTTAGACTCTTGTTCCTTGACCACAACCAGCTGTTAAGCCCACCTAACTGCCAGCTGACTGCTCTATTGTTTTAAATAATGCTCTGTGTCCATAACTTACTCTGATGCAATTAAATTCAGGATGCTTTGTTAGGGATAGTTTTTGAGGTCAATGTTTCCTGTTTGTTCTGACCCTCGGAGGGTTTGTTCTAATTGTCCATTTCATTGTTTTTCTCTGATAAACTAGCTGGCTGATGATTTAGCTTCTATCACTAATGAATCTATTAGTCTCCTCTTAATTGTTTTTACCACAACCTCCATTATTTTTGAGAGTACCCTTAGGCTTGAATTTGCCTATACTCTGCTGCAAATAAAGCCAGTTCCTTTAGGAAGTGCTTTAACTGTTCTGTTTTACGACCTGACTTTATTCCTGGGTAAAATATATGATTGCCTCTAAAGCTCAGAGTGGGAAAGGTGACACCCTGTGAGTGACACCTCTGCTTTAGGATCTGGAGTATAAAGCAAGGAGGTAGGATTGAAGACAGTAGGCTCAGGTCTCAGCTTGACACCTGTGATGTGGAACTTCTGCCTTCTGAGCAGGGCAAGAGCAATAGGGCTCCAGTAGTCACTGCAGCCAAAGTAGAGCTCCTGCCCCATGAGTGGAGGCTAGATGGAAGAAGAGAGCTCTCAACTCTTGACTGCACTTTCCAGAACTTAGCCTCTGCAATATGTAATTGGGAGCAGAATGAGAAATGCTGACATCCTGCCCCTTCTGGGAGGATACTGTAACCTCTAATGGGAACTGGGAGAAGAGAAAGCCCAGTGTTCTTGGCTATACCCATCTGGAGTGCAGTTTACATCATGCTGAGCTGGGATAGGAGGATGGAGGGAATAGATTGTGGTTCAAAAGCCACATATTTTCACTGTTCTTACCAATTTTTAGTAGGTTTCCTTGAATTTTTTTTTTTTTTTTTTTTTTTTTTTTACTTGCTGTATGCCCTTAGGACTATTTCCAGACACTTTAAATGGTTGGAATTTTAAAAAATAATTTCACCAGTGTCACTGGGGAGTGAGACCATGAAGCTCTTCACATTGCCATGCCGAGTGGAAATTCCTTTTGCATTCATTATTAGGGAATGAACATATCTAGCCCGGATTATTGGATTCAAAATCATCATCAAATCAAATTACTTTTAGAAATGTGGAATTGGGAAGCCAAAAGCCTGCAGCAATAATTTGTAAGGGCAAATGCCAAAATATTACAAGAATTTTCAGGAGGTAAAGAGGACCTGGTCACTTCAAATGGGTTACAACAAGCTGTGACTCAGATACCATGAGACAGTGAAGGTTATGGGAAAATTGTTAGAAAGAATAGAAAAGCCAGAGGGATGAAGAGAAGCTATGGATGGAAGACCATGTCGCTGCGTTGATACCAGTTCCATTTCTTGAGAGGTCACGTTCTACTTTGTTTTTCATCTTTGGAGCCTTGAAATCCCTATAATCCTGTTATATTCACACAATACCATCCTAGCAATCAAATAAAATGAAAGAAAACAAGAATTATTTATCCAATAATTAATTCTGGGATTTCATTTTCTCTGCTCTCTTGCTTATTTGTCTCAGCAATAAATTGGAGCAGAATTAGGAAAACAACTGTTTTGGAAAAAAATGTAGTTCAAATAACTTTAAAACCTTTCTGATATAAAAAACCTAGAAATCCTGGATAAAATGTGACTAATTTATTTATTTATTTTTTATTGTGGTAATATATACATAATGTAGAATTTTCTATTTTAACAATTTTAGAGTGCATGGTTCAGTGGCATTAATTATATTCACATTGTTGTGAAACTGTCACCACCGTCCATCTCCAGAATTTCTGCATCTTCCAAAACTGAAACTACTCATTAAACAACTTCCTATTCCTGCCTTTCCCCTACCCCTGGCAACTACCATTCTACTTTCTGTCCCTATGGATATGACTAGTCTAGATGTCTCACACAGTAGAATCATTCAATATTTGTCCTTTTGTGACTGGCTTATTTCGTCTAGCCTAATGTCTTTAAGGTTCATTCACATTGTAGCATATGTTAGAATATTCTTCCTTTTTAAAGGCTGAATAATATTCCATTGTATGTATATAGCACATTATTAATCTGCTTATTCTTAAATTGATACTTGAGTTGCTTCCACCTTTTGTCTATTATGAATAATGCTGCTACGAACATTGGTGAGGAGATATCTGGTGAAGTCACTGTTTTCAATTATTTTGAATATATGCCCAGAATTGGAATTGCTGAGTCATATGGTAATTCTACGTTTGATTTTTTTTTTTTTTGAGAAACTGCTATACTTGCCATAATAGCTGCACCATTTTATATTTCCACCAGCAACAGACTGGGGCTCTAATTTCTCCACATCCTCATCAACACTTGCTACTTTTTTAAAAAAAATAATAATCATTCTAATGGGAAAACATGACAGATAAACTTTTGAATTCTTATCTGAGTACTCAGGAAGAAATACAAAGAAGGTGAAAGCCAAGGTGGAAGGAGCTTAGGTTTTTAACCGACAGCAGGGTGCAGGAGATAAATGTTGAGGCTGTGCAAGGTGAGGAACTGATGGAGGTACCTGGATAAAGCCAGGACCATAAAAGAGCTATATCTTGGTAGAGGAAAAGTCTGGGTGGTGGTGGGGGGAATGATGTACCAGTTTATGGAGATGAACAATGAAAGCTTGTCTATTTAGCCTGAGGTAGGAAGAGCAAAACTCTGAGTAGAAAGATCTTTGAGAATTTGTAACCAGAGGTGTGCCCTCAAGCAGACTTTGATTCCAATGTATGCCTCTGTATAGTCTAGAAATACAGAATCTAGTGTATTAGAATGAATGTGGTCGAGTCATTTCATCTAGTAATGCTCAGAGAAGAATAAAGCATAAACTTAATTCTGGAGACCCACACCTCCAATCCAGTCCCTATAAGGTTTCCTTAAATAGCCCCTGCCATAAGCATATAGTACAAAATTATAAAACGGGGGAATATATGCTATCACAATCAAGTCAATAAACATAACAAACAGCATATTTAGACTATGGAATGATCAGTAAATAAAAACATTAAAATGTTGTACTGTGTAAAGGAATAAAAATAAAATAAAATAAAAAGCAAAGGAATGTACTTTCAAAAAACACCATGACAAAAATTAAATTTCTACAAAATGAAAAAATAAAGTCGCTGAAATTAAAAATAAACAATGAAGTTGTTAATATACAAATTTCCAATCCCGTGGTTAGCTGTTACAGTGACTGTGGTGAGACCAGGTAGCCATCGTGGACTTTCTTGCCACCTAAGACAAATCCTGAGTGAAGAAAGCAGGGCCCTGTTTTGGCAAGCATTTCTAATTTGATGTCCGCAAAGAAATGGCAGAACACACACACACACACACACACACACACACACACACACACACAAGCAACGTATGAATTCAAAGGCTATTTCCTATAGGTGGTGAGATTTCAGGGCAAAATAAGGGAAGCTAGGACATAGGAGGTGGGGTCAATGAAGACAGAGTGCTATGAAAGGACAAATCCAGCTTTTCATTAGAGTAACGGCAGGCGGGAGAGGGGAGGAGAGAAAGGGAGATGGAGAGAATGAGGGAGAAAAAAGAAAGAGCATCATAAACTAAATTGTAGAGAAGTTTAGTAAACAAATGTAGTGTCACTCCCTAGTGGAGTTCTCCTTTGTTCCCTAGTATGTGTGATGCCATGTTCCATTCAGATGCCATCATACCTCACAAGAGTCCCTGTCTCTCCTTGGGTCTGAAATCCCTCCATTATATCACACCAGGTTGGCACGCAGTACCTCTCAAGTGCCAATTCTCAGATTTTAAAACAATCTTATCTCAGAGCTAGCCCAGCAACTCCACCCAGGACTGCTGCAAGCTGAAGACTGAGCTCATCGTACCCTGTCACTGAAGATGTGTGCGGCACTGATCACACACCATGGCAGTTGACAAAAATGAAATATTTATATTTGACTTGAGAGGCTCTCTGGGTAATTTTCCAGGAGTTTTCTGTTCTGATTGTTTTTCTTAGATTACAATTTTCACCAGCATTCCAAGGGCATACACTCACTCACACACAGGGGCCCAGTAATGAGCAGGAGCGCCACTTCGGAGTCAAACTCTGCCAAGTTTAATGCTAAAAGTAGGTGAACGAGATTTGACCGTCTCCTAAATTGAATGTCTGTGGAATTTCTTGGACCCGAAAAGAGTCCAGAACAAGGTCTGTATAGTAACATTCACTAGGTGTCAGTGTTTGACAAACTGTCTTGCCAGCATCATTAGCGGAATGTTCATTTTGGCACAAATTGTCTATGGAAAATTCAATTAGGAAAAAGTTGTGCAAATGGCAATTAGAAACTGAATAACCTGCCTTATTCCTTTTATTCAGATTACCCTTGGCTACTAAACTAAAGTTCTCCTGGAAATAGCTTGCAGACTGTCACAGTAGCCTCTGGAGTACATTGTCTGCATAGAGAGAGGGGAAAACAGGCCAGGGATTTCTTTGGAGCTTGTCCACTTCCTCTTCCTGCCACTTTATTCTCTTTTTTTTTTTCTGGACACTATCCGGTCACTGCAAATGCCAGTAAACCCAGGCTTCCTTCCCCGGCCATAGGCTAGTCCCACTGCAGGGAGAGGAAAACCCTTTCCAAAGAGTGGCATTTTAACATGAGTCAGTTTTGAACTATTTTGAACAGAGAGATATTACTATCTGCCCCATTTGTGACTGGTAAAGGAATTCCCAAAGGAATTTGTGCTTTCATTCAGTTCTTTCAATCATCGGTGATGTACCAAACACTTACAATGTGCCGGACACACTGTTCTGGGTTCAAGAGAAATAACAGTAAACATTCCTGACTTTATGGATGTTGCTTTCTAGTTAGAGAAGACAAAATAAACAAAAAAAGTAAAATATATAGTATGCTAGATGTTTATACATGCTATGGAAAAATTAAAAAAGGGGAAGGGCTGCAAATTTATTATGATGGAAGACATCACTGAGCAGGTGGTACATGAACAAAACTTGAAAGAAAAGAGAGAGTAATGCCCATCTCAGAAACTAGCATTCGGGCAGAGGAATTGGCAAATGCAAATGCCTTGAGAGATAAATGTACCTAGTGGGTTCAAGGAAGAATCGAAATCAGTATGACTAGAGACTAGTAGTAGATGAGATCAGAGAAGCAAAGGGGAGCAGAAGAGTATGCAATGTTGAGGGCCTGTAGATGGGAGTTTACTCTGGGAACCATTGGAACATTTTGAGCAGAGGGGTGATATGATCTGACATAAGTGTAAAAGATGACTCTGCAGAAGACATTCTCCAGGGGTTGGGGTGAGAAGGTGGAGCAAAGAAACAAGTTAGGAGGCCGTCGCAATAATTCAGGTAATGTGGTGAGATTGAAGTATTAAGAAATAAAAAAGATTCTGGATATATTTGGACTGTGTAACTTGAAAAGACTGGCTGTGCATTATTTCTAGAGTGAGAGAAAAGAGAGGAGTCAAGACGCAAAAGATTTTGACTTGAGCAACTGACATTTTCATTTCCTTACAATGACCTGGCACGGAGGAGGGGTGGGCAGTGTGGTGGGAGGAAGCAATAGTTTAATTTTGGACTTATTAAATTTCATATGATTCTTAGATATCCAAAAGAAGATAATGAGTAGGTAATTTGGTACAGAAGTGTAGAGCTCGGGAAAATTGTCAAGGCTGGGGATATAAATTTGGGAATTATCAATATATAGGTGGAATTTCAAGCCCTGAGATGGGCAAAATCATCAATGACAGGAGTGTAGACAAAGATGACGTGCAAATCAGAGAAGACCTCAGTCCTCACTGAGTCCTGGGACACTTTACCATCTAAAGTTGGGGCTACGGGAAGGAACCAGTAAAAACAACTGAGAAGGAATGACCAGAGTGGCAGGAGCAAGAACTGGAGTATGTGGTGCCCTGGAAACCAAGAGAAAGGAGTGCTCAGGGGTGAGAGAGTGGTCAACTGTAGACTAAGGTGCTGGAAGCAACTAAAGCCACTGGGGGTGAGAGAAGAGCTTCCAGACTCTAAGTTAGGTGTCGCCTAGCATTGTCCTTTCCTTATGGTTCGAGTCCACATATAGCAGCTGTGTGAAACGCTGCTAATGTTTGGAAATAAAAATATCTTTATTTTGCTTAATGTTGCTTCCTTTATGACTGTATAACTTCTGCCACTTTTATCCCCCACCTTAGCCATACTTACGTGATTGTATGTACACGTGCGGCAAGCATTGCACACTTCCGTGTCTGCGTGGAAGTGAGCAATGCTTGCCGCACGTGTACATACAATTCCTCACACACACACACACACACACACACACACACACACACACACACACACACAAAGTCATTTCTGGGACTCCCAGGAGCTGGCTCACTTGTGCTTATGAGCAAGTCCTGAGAGTTACTGCAAGGTATCCCTCTTCTGTCTTCCATGGGGATGTCTGCTACTGCATCCAGCCTCACAGATGAGCCTTAATGTGTTAACAGTCCCCAAGGTATTAGAGATAAAACTTAAACAAAGAAAAGGGGGGGTGTAATATTAAGCATTTGATTTAAATAAATTAATTTATGACATCGTTACTTCTCTAAAAACCTGGTAAGCCAAAACGTTTCGTTTGCTTGTTTGCCACTTCCTCCAACTCTTTCTTTTGTAACATAATCAGATTTTTAAGTAGATATCATTAAAAGATTGTGGTAAAGATATAAACAAGTTAATTCAGTTAAAAATAAATGTGGTACAGGAGCCAATCTGAAAGAGCTCATAAAAGCCAAAAACGGAACAATTTGAGCAAGAAAATAAATGACAATAGTATTGGATTATAACCCACAGAGTAAAATGATTATCCACTCAGCCATACTAATGTAAATTAACAATTGAATAAGTAAATCAATACTGTTTTTTGAGTTTTCTAAATAATACTAAGAAATAAATCTTCTGTATCTTGCCTTTTTTCATTTATCATTTTATTTGGAAGATCTAACCATATAGTTATATGTATTTGTCTTCCTGTTTCTAACTGATGCACATCATTTTACCAGTTTACATATCCCTTATCTTATTGATGAACACTTAGATTTCCTTCATCTTCCCACTAGCACAAACTGTGTTGCACAAATAACCTTGAACATGACTATCTTTGTGAAACTATATGAGAATATTTCTCTGAGATATGTATCCAGCAATAAGATCTCTGGATTATAACACATACTTGATTTTACTAAGCACTTCCAAATTGCTTTCTAGAATGAGTATACCAAGCTATGCTTTCACAAGCAGTGTACAAGCTTCCCATCTCTTCACATTTTTGCCAATACTTGCTGCTATCTACCTGCTAATTTTTGCAATTCTTAGGGGCACTGTATTAGTTTCTACGAATACTGTAGTAAATTAACAGAGATATAATGGTTTTAAGCAACTCTAACTTATTATCTCATAGTTCTAGAGATCTGAAATCAAATATTAGTCTCACTGGGCTAAAATGAAGGTGTTGGCTGGGCTTCTCCATGTTTCCGGAGGCTCGAGGGAAGAATCTGTTTCCTTGCCTTCTCCAGTTTCTGGAGGCTGGCTGCATTCCTTGGATCATGGTCCCTTCTTTCATTTTCCAAATCAGTACTGTATTATCTACAAATCTCCTTCTCACTATGGCTGTCCTGCTTTCCTCTTATAAAGACTCTGGTGATTACATTAGGCCTACCCAGATAATTCAAAGTGGTCTTCCGAACTGAGGATTCTTAATCACATCTGCAGAGTCTCTTTGCCAAGCAAGGCAACATATTCACAGGTTCCAGGGATTAAGATGTGGATATCTTTGGGGGAGGGGGAAGCATTTTTGGGTGTAAAGTTTTTTTTTAATCACTATGGGTATAAAGTTTTTTTTAAATCACTTTCAAGAGAGTGGCAAAAAATATATAAGGGTCCTATTCCACACCAAATGCCATGTGAGCTTTTTGTGTTCACTCACACCATGCGCTGTCACACAACATTCATTTGCTGTATGGTAAGAACATTGGAGAGCATGTGGAGAAAGGACTTGTACAAGAATACTGATTCTTCAAATTCACACAAGTCGGACACCCTATGAATCAGCTTCTAAATAAATCTGCAAGATCCTGAACACCTGATGGATGGAAAAGGAAGGAGAAATTAATGTACCTTCATCTAGCTCGGGAGACACAAATTAGATTGAGAATACTCTTATTTGTTAAGTGTTCAAATTCAGTGTCATTAATGCACAAGTACTGCACAAGTACAACTGCAGATTTGCTATGCTTCATCCCTGAAAACAAAATTGTTCCTGAATTTGTATGTAGAACTTTAAGGGTACATATCAGAACCTGAGAAAAAAAATAACCTAGGGCATCATTTTTAATCGCCCCCTCCTTTTTTTTCTTGAGAGCAGTAGAAGACTTTTCAAACAAACTATCAAGTTGATCATCAAGATATAATAAGCAAGCCAAGCTCTCTGGTTGAAACAGGAAGTGGAGAAAGAAGAGCCAAGCTCTTTCATCCTTTTTCTCCTTTGCAGGATCGCTGGTGATACCTCTGTGGGGTCTTAGGCGTTGAGCATCACAGTTTTGCTAATCCTAGGGTAGAGTACAGGATAAACTCTCAAAACAAAGAAAAAAATTACAGATTTCTCTTCCTTTTCTTTCTTTTCCTATTTTTTTTTTTTGTATGCAATGAAACTATTTGGGAAGAAGGAGGCCCATTAATGATTTGTCAGTGACAGAGAATTTGGAAGAGATGCCACATAAAATATGAACCAGAATTTAGACATATTGATTTTTCAGTAAAAGACCATTATAACTGGCTTTTTTTGTAATGTGCATGTCGCTTGTAGTGGCACCATTATAACTGGCTTGCTTGGTCATAGTGGATGAATTTGAAGGGGAAGCTCCATCGTAACTATTTTGGGAAATATGTTGTAACATGGAACAATTAGAAATTTGTATTAGAAATTAAAAATACGGAGTTCTATTAAATGTATTAAAATGCATGGTATAGCCAATCAGATTCCCAATATATGGACTGTACAATATGTCATTTTAATCACTTTGCCTGCCTCTTATTGATAATACTCTGAACTCTTGTCCTTCACTTTTCTAAATTGTCTCTCTTGTCTCATTGTCCTTACAGTTTAGCCACCACCATTTCACCCCCACAAATTCATACCCAAATGCATGCTCTTCAACACACAGCATCTCTGTTATCTGCCTAGTGTCCCATCCAATCTGATTTCAAAAATTACATTTTATGGTCATTTCTCTCAAGTCTATTTTTAATATCCATGAAGCCACAATATTTATACGGTCTTCTTAATTTAATCTGCTGGATCCCAGTTGGTAAAAAATGACAAGGAGTTGGCAACATTTGCAATTCCTGATTGGGCTGATAGATTGTTTTCTATTTAAAGCGTTCAATTTAGAAACATTTCTTAGACAACTTGACTTTTTTTTTTTTTAAACATCATCAACACATTCTCTGGTCTGTTTTTAGTCATTGCCTTGTTTCCATCTGTCAAAGGGGCTCTATGGTCTCTCTCTCTTTGAACAACTCTTCAAATGTTGAAATTTAACCAATAAGACTCAACTGTGATTTGATTTGGCTTCAGTTATCTTTAATGCTATAAATTGACTTAAATCTTTTGGCCGTAGTAGAGCAATCCACAAAATTGGCTGCTGATATGGAAATTAGAAGGTGAATTAGCCAGGTACAGTCGTACAAACTGGATTAGAGAATAAAATGATTGAAAGATTGGCTTGCGACACAGCAATGCAGCCAAAGTATTCTTCATGTGGAACAGATTGGATCTTTAATCTGGAACCCCAAGTTGGTGGTTTGGTTGCTATAAGAAGCTCACAAGAGGTAAAAATGGTCATTTCACCCCTCCTTTCACAACCCAGGAAGCTAGTGTTTACAAAGTCTTGGGTAAGAAAATAGGCAACATGATGAGCAGAGAACCTGGATTCTGACTCCATTTGAATGTCCTTAGCTGAACTGCAAGTGCCATGGCCATATCTATTTAAAAACCAGCAACCATACTTTTGCATGACATTAGGTAGACCCTTAAATATTGTGTCATGGCCTAGAAATGAATAAGAATAAAAGGTACATGTATTATTCAGGGTTCTTCAGAGAAACAACCAACACTGTGTGTGTTTGTGAGGGAGTGGGCAGAAGAAAAAGAGAAAGAAATTTGTTTAAAGGAATTGGCTCATGCAATTACGGGAGCTGGCAAGTCCAACTTTTGCAGAGCAGACCAGCAGTCTAGAGACCCAGGGAAGAGTTGTTGCAATCTTGAGTCTGAAGACAATCTGGAAGTAGAATTCTTTCTTCCTCAGGGGACCTAAGCTTTTCCTCTTAAGGCCTTCAACTAATTGGATAAGACACGCCCTTATTATGGAGGATAATCTGCTTTACTACTGATTTCAATGTCGATCACATCTAAAAAATACCTTCACAGCATCATCTGGGCACTATAGCCTAGCCAAGTTGACACTTAAGATCAACCCCCACAGAACAGTAGCCTTTATTCTATTTCTTTTATTTATGCATTCAAAACCATTTACTGAGCTCTACCCTAGGCACTCTCCTAAATACTCAGGACACAGAAGTAAACAATACTGACTGGTCCTTGTTTCAGGGAGATCCTACAGCACTGCCAAGAATATGGCAAGAAAACACACAAGACATTGAATGAGGCTCTACCTACTGATTAGGAATTTCGGGAAAAAGTCTGAGAAAATATGAGGTCATTATTCTGATATTCTAAAGAGAAGTTTTTTTGCTTGTTTGTTTTTGTTTTTGTTTTTGTTTTTTGCAGCAGTTATAACCAAGCACATAATAAATAGTACATGAAATCCTTTACTTCAAAGTTGACTAAGAAACTCAAATGTCTCAGGATGATTTAAATTTTCCAGAATTTATACTGCATGGCATTCAAGGAATATAATTTCCATCATTAAGATATTTCTATCTAGGTAAGATAAATATTCAAACTGGCTATACAAGTTAGCTAAGCTAAATTTCTGCCAATGTTCCGAGCAGCCATAAAATGGTCACATTGCTTGTCATATAAATAGACAATGGCCAAAAGTCTATCATTATTTGGATCCAATATGTTTTTCTTTGAAGACATAGTGTGGCCCAAGAGCCTAACTTGGATAATGGTCTCATACAAAAATGCCTGGGCGGCAATACTGTGGGCATTCTCATTCTGTCCACTCTGTCTTCTGTGTGGAATATGCCTTAGTGGTATAGGCAGTATTATTGATCAACTTTCCAAAAGGGCAGCAAAATGAAGAAGATTGATTCAAGTTGGTAATATTCCAGAGGTTAGGGAAACCATCTCTTAATACAAACTGCTTATATTTAAAATACGACTTATGAGCCATGTGACTTTAGGTAAGTAGCTTCACTTCTCAGTGATTCAGTTTGCTAATTTGTAAATTATAGACAATACAATGCATATGCATGGATTACTGTGAGTAAAGAAAATAATGTATGTTAAGAAATGAGCATAATTCTAACACTCTGTACGTTCAGTTATGTATATAATATACATACAAATATACTTGTTTACATAGTCTAGTATATATGCATATATATAGATTTGTATATATAATTATTCATATATGTACATTCATAGTGTATATGAAAAGTACAAGTATATCAAAATAAAAATTTGTTATTATCTTCCATTGTTTCTTTTAAAATTTACTTATGGGTAATATTTCTCTGTATAATATCTTTTTTTTTCCTGAACAGATCCCATCTTTAAAAAATCCTTTGGTCACTTTCAGTTCCAAACAAACTTCAGTTAAGATATTGGAGCATGTAGTCCCAAACAAAATCATCAAAACTCTGCACTTGATCTAAGACTCAATCTTACCCTCTGCCCAGCTGGGAGTGGCCCTCTCTTTTCACCAACGATTTCTCCTCCCACAGTGTCCTGTGTTTTTGGACCCTTCCAGGGGATATCTTGGAGAAGAGAGGGTTAGGAGAAAAGGGATGTTTTACATTGTGAGTGTAGTCGTCACCTACATTGTGGGTATCAGTTGTATAATTGCTGTCACTATTCTTAGATCAGGTATTTCTAGCTTGGAGGCCAAAGCACACTTCCTGATATGATACGCACACACTTATTTCTCATATGTGGATATGTGTGTTCTTAGAGAGGTGTGCATCCATAATTTTCATTTAATTTTAGAAAAAAAAAACAAAAACAACACCCTGCTGTTCTACATAGAAATCATGTAATTCAGAGACCATCCTCCTTTGCCCCTGTAGTAAAGGACAATTCAAAAGAAGGGAAGATCTCTGGGAGAAATAGTGGTCTTCTTAATAAGGCACATAAGAAAAGGAGATGTGAATGTATTTGTACCCTGAATTTGTAGAACAGATTATAGAGTTTACAAATACCTACCTCACAGAGTGTTGATAAAAGCAGAAGTGATATAATTAATAAAATAATTATTAATTGAGCATCTCCTTTGTAGCTGGTACTGATTCATACATGTGTTAAAACAACCTACCAAATAGTAGGTACTTCATAAATAATAATTATTGCCTTTTTCTTCCTTACTCTCCCCTACTCCTTCTTGACTTTCTATACCATTAATTTATATGAGCATCCCCAGCTCCCTAAGATATTCCTTCCAGTTCTCTTCCTAAGCTTTCTATAAAGTTATCTAGCAGGTATTCATCAAAGAGAAAAATTTTTGCTTAGTCAAATGTATTTGCAATTATAAACAAGGCATGAAATGTCCAAAAGCTGAAGTAATTCATTTAGGATAGCTCTACTACTCAGAATTCACAAGTAGTTCCTTTCCTTTTTAATTTTTCCCTTCAAAAAAAAAAAAATTATAAGAACCTATTTAAAATATTTCTTTTCTTTTATCAAAAAAAAAGAATATAAAGCATTAAAAATACTTGAAAATTACAAAAATTTTACTTATAATTGATCCACCCCCCAAAAACTTGTGTTTATTCTTTTCTAGTGTCTGTCTATAGTTGTTAGTCTCCTTATATTACTATAATCAGTATGCAAATGCCTATCATCACCATTTTCTTGTTGCTCCATAGTCATCACAATTATCTTTATAACAGCTGCCTATAATATCTCATGAGGTACGTTATTTTGTCTTTCTCTTCTGTCGGCTACTTTTATTCTTTAATTTTTATTCTGTTACAATAAATGTTTTATCTTTCTTGTATTGAATTAATGTCTTTTAGACTCAATTCACAGAAATTACATTACTGGGAATTTTTTTTCCTATAGGAATGTTTCTCTATGCCATCATTAGAAATTACAAATTGCCCAACATTATAATCTGTCTTCAGTAGACTAGATAAATCTGTGTTTTTTAAGCTAAATATATTTAACCTGAGCCATCAAGAGTCACATTATTTTAAGACAGATGACCCCATGAAAAAACCAAGAGCAATACTGGGACTACTGAATAGGCTGTGGAAAGTGGCCACTTCTAACTTGGGTGACTCTTAGAAATAATAAGGACCTGTCTCTTAAGCTTATAGTTGAGGCAGTGTGAAGAAAGAAAGGAGGACAATGGGCAGATAGAGGTGGACGACACAGTCTTATCTCTTCTCTCTTTTCTTCCTGGCTCAGCTTTCATGGAAAGTATTTTGAAGGAATTGAAAGTGTGTGTATCTTAGAGAAAATATCCATAGCATGTTTATAAAAGATCACTCTGGTAAGCTCTTGGCAAGCCTTAAGGATCATAGTTGTCATCTTTGCCTATCCTTCATAGTCTGGAGAAAATGAATGATGATAATGTTACTCATCTATAAAAGTTCAGTTTTCTCCATAAACACAGCTGTGTCGTGAGTTAAGCAAACTCAATATGTGAAAATTTAGATTGACTGAAAAATAAACTGAAGATAATTATTTGCACCATAAAAGAATTCTGTGCTTATAAATGATTCATCATGGAATTATTTTGAATAGTGAAGTCTGTTAATGATCCAGCAACACAATTCTGTTTATAAGCATGTGATTAGCGTGAAATTTTTAAGGCCTCATCAATTGCGTACAGAAAGGTATAACCATGCAGATGGTTCTCCCTTCTATTTTGTGAAGGAGTCTGTTTATTTTTTCAAAGACAGATCAGTTTCAAGTCATTATTTTATCGTTTAGATGTGAACTTAGATTTAAGCTAACTTTCCCCTTAAATTGACTCTTTAGGAAAATAATTCCTATTATTTCAATGCTAGTTAAATAATTTTGCCTATTTGAACACCTAATTCTAGAAAATAATAATAGAGACATCATTTTAGGAAAGCTATGGTTAGTAATCACATCACTTGGGTTTCCATCATAACACTGCATCTAGTAATAATTCACACTCCATTACAGAATGGAGCCTAGAGGTAAAGAAAGTGGACTACAACATCAGAAAGACTTGGATGATTTCACCACTTTGGGTTATACATGTAGATTTAATTTTTCAGAATTCAGCTTATGAATATGTAATTACTTTTGAGACTAATATGTTCATTTAAATCTGGCAAAGGTTGGGAGACAGAAGCAGGCAATGAGCTACCAAAAGGAATATAGGAACATTCATGTTCTCACCCCACAAGATGAGAGAGAGTTTCAAGAGATATTGTTAAATGTTACTGGAACAAAATAAATTCTCATTTAATGCTCCAAAAAGTAAAACAGAAAAAAAAAATATAACAGCTAAAAACAATAAATGTACTTATCAAAAATTGTGAAAAGAAGAGAGAAATGGGGTATAGTTAAAGTAAACTAAATCTTTATCTTCTATAGTGGAGGGGTGGTCAAAATATACTGTCTAACATTTTTAAATAAAGAAAATAGCATAACGGAATAAGCATCATACTTAAACTTGCCAATGAAACTACCAGAAGGACTAAATCTGAAGTGGCTAAATGTGATTCTTTTGTGACGGAGAAATGAGAAAAGGTGATGTGCAGAATGTTGCTTTTCAACTAAGCTCTTTACTGTTGTACCCATTTTACTTTGATTTTAATAAAAAAAAAATTGTGCATGTATACACATAGGCATATAATCACACCAAAATCTTCAATGGCTCATGTCATCTTGATAAAAGAATGCAAACTTCTCAAGATGATCACAGGGCCATTTGTTACCTAGAACTGCTTGTCTGGTTGATCTTTTACACCAGTTTGTGATGTTTCCCTGCAATCCAGCCGTATTGAACAACTTAAAGCTCCTTCAGACTTGTCTTTTTTGCTTGCCCCTTAACATCTCTGCATTTTCATCTGCTTGTTAGTTGCCCACTGCCTCTCCCATCCATTTCCCATCTTTTCCCTTATCTGTTCTGTATTACAAGAAGCTGACCCCTGCAAAACATATTTTTAGATTCCTTTGCTTGGGCAGTGGGAGGCAGGGATGGGAATGTAGGAGAAAGGTAAAAACCAGGGTACTTTTTCCACTCATTGTTTGCTACAGGTAGCTTTCCTGGCAGTGCTGTGTGTCCTTGATGGTCCCAGCTCCCAGTAAGCAGACTTCTTCATGGCTTAATTTCCATCTGGAAGCCCCAGTTGTACCACTCCTGCCAGGTACAACCATCTCTTCTCTTATCTCTTCAGCCCTAGGAGCTGGAGTGGTTCTCTATAGGTGCTAATCTCTGAATTGCTTCACCTTTTGCTATTTGCTCTATCAACTCTTCGAGCCCTGTTGCAGTTACTTTTGTCTGTTAAATTCTTGAACTATACAGAGTGGGTTCCACTTCCCTGACTGATAGATCTCATTAATTCTATCTGTAAAGACTGAGATCTGAGGTCACCATCTTTAGGAAGCCTTCCTGGTCTGAGTTAGCTGGTCTTCCTCTCCCTCCGAGTCTTCTGTGATCATCACTCTTGCTTTCACTTTGTGTTGTAGTTGTCTCTTTGGTCTGTCTTCCCAGAAGAATGTGAATTTCTCAAGGGACAAGACCCTCTCACGTTTAACTTGTTTGTTTTGTATGAAATACTGACTGAACCCAGTGAGCACCCAGTAAATATTTGTTGAATGATGATATTAGAAACGTGGAAGATTTTCTTTTAGACTGACCATAGAGTTGACCTTTCAAATACAAATTTGACAGTCCTTTGGTGAAGTCCTAAGGTAGTTCTTATGAATGTCCACTGCAGTATTCTCTAAACTGCATCTTTCACCTGTGTCAGTGCCTCTCAAACGTTTTCCGCCATGACACCCAGTAAAATATACGCATTATATAGAGATTTCGTATTTAATAAAGAGTATTTCTAATTAGGCTTTGTTTGATGATGTGTATATAAATGCACAAGACTGGTACTTTCTATTCTATTCAACTCATTCTGTTATATTTTATTGAAAAAATTCTGATTGTATCCCTCTAAATTAATTTCATTAAAATTCAATAGTTCACAAAGTTTCTGTTGAAAGGGCTACCTTAGGGGATAGAGGTGGCATTTACTTACCCAGGAGATCTTCAATGATGCAGAAAGATTAATTCAGCTCTCCTCTTTTTAAATCGTTCCCTCAAATAGATTACAGATGCCTGAAATCCCACTGTGAAATCTTAGTTGCCTTATGTTAAAGATTCAATCCCTCGACGGCCGCCACTACCGCCGCCATCACCACCCACCACCACCACCCTGCCTGCCACCACCGCCGCCGCTGCGCCGGTAACGACAGTGCAGATTCTCTTTGGAGGATGTAACACTTTAAACTATTATCAAACATTTGAATATATATATATATATATGACTTCTAGACTTTCTATAAGGGTAAGATTTGATAAATAGAGAGTGAAGAATGCGGAATACCTGAAGGGAAAGGGAAAAGGTTTCCTAATTTCGATATACAAAAAAGTACAGGTTTAAATCACTTCATAATTTTACCTTGAGCATTTGCTTGAACAGTTTATATATGTAAACTTGATAGTCCGGTTACTAGGAACTCATTAACCTTTCTATTGAGATATATACTTTTGAAGCTGATTTTTGATTCATTGAATTCTATCTTATAAAAAAGTTTGAAAATGTTTATAATCTTGACTTAGATGTTGCACGGAACAGGCTGCAAAAAACCCCAAAATATTATGGTCTCATTGATCAAATATTTTGGATCAGGCTTACTATCAAAATATCCTCAATAGATTTACAGGGCACTAATCCATCTCCCTTCCTTAATATACAGATATTGTTTTTCTTATTAGACATTCATGCACAGAGACAAAATAATTTTTTCCGAGGTAAGTTACAAAAGACCATCACTGAGCCATCTGTGAGCAATTTTACATCTGAAATGTATAACCAAGGTCAGGAAAAAAAACACATAATAGATGGCTCAGGGTCAAAGTCTACATTCTGAACTAAGAGGTAGATGTGATCCAAAACAAAAGAAATTTTGCATTCTTTTCTTTTGCTTCAGCTTCTAGAGACTATCAACTCAGGGTTTAATGGGAATAGGAGTGGAAAATGAATGCTTTCATATATGATCCTCCTTACAAATTTGGTATAGTTTAAAAAAATGGGTATATGTACCTGTACTGAGCTACTGTTTGCATGTGGCCTAAAGCAGAAACAAATTTTTTTATTGAACCAGACCTTCCCCCACCCCCCCACACAAAAAATTACTAGGAAAACCAGGGTATGTTTTAGCCTGCATGTGCGCATTCCTTGTACTTGCTGGAGTGGGGGATAGTCTATTAAAAGGGAACTGAGTGGAGAAAAAGGAATAGTGTTAAGAGTTAGAAAGAAAGGGAGATAACAAGATGGAGAGGGAGAACACACATGAACATGTATTTATAGGACTGTTTCTCTCAGGAGTTTAGACCTTACCAAAAATATACAGCATTATGTTTCAGACGAGATTCTATTCAGAGCCTAAGGTTTTTTGTTTTTTGTTTTTATTTTTGACTGATAATTAGTTTGACCATAAAGGGACACTGTTATGGGTTGAATTCCCATCTTCTAAAATTCATACATTGATGTCCAAATCCTCCGTACCTCAGAATGTGACCTTATTTGCAAATAAGATCATTGCCAGTGTAATTGGTTAAGGTCATACTGAAGTAGAATAAGCCCCGAATCCAATATGGCTGATATGTCTTTATTAAAAGGAGAAATTTAGACATAAAAACAAGTATGTACAGAGGAAAGGTATATGAAGAGACATAAGGAGAAGTTGGCTATCTACAAGTTGAGGAGAGACACCTAGAACAGATCCTCCTCTCACATCTTGGTTTTGGACTTCTAGCCTCCAGTACCATGAGACAATACATATCTGTTGTTTAAGCCATACAGATTTTTTTTTTTTTGTACTTTGTCATGGCAACCCTTGCAAACCAAGAGATACACAAACGCAGATTTTAGTTTACTCACTAAAATTTAAATGGTGTACAAAACACTGAGCATTGCTCTAAGATAGGGTTAGAATGATGGGTTGCTTGGTCCCTGCCCTCAAGGAGCTCATGATCATAGTTTGGTGTTCAAAAGCAAGAACATTTTGTGAACCACCTTAACTGAGGAGAAAGTAGAAGGCAAAAATCACTGTCCCACTTGTAACAACAAAGAATCAAAGAGGAGAGATTAAGTGACTTCTTAAGCAGAATATCACAAGAGTGAATTGAACTTTTCTCACTTAATTTGCTCAGGAACAAATGGTTTAATTTGTAAGTAGGGGGAAAGGGAGGGAGAGTAGAGTATCTTGTTTAACTAGGGGTCATTTGGGGAGTTGGGTATTACACAGAGTGTGAAATATTGAAGTCCAAACATTTGTTTCACTCCGCTATTCTCCTTCTTTACACTTATGTACACATTTTCTTCTCTTCTCTCTACTGGTATTATGTTTGTGAGATGCTACGCATGGTGGGTTTAATAAATAATACCAATATTCCTCAGAATGATGGAAAGGGAGTCAGAAAAAAATTGAATTGTATAAACATGAAGAAGACTCAATTATGATGACTATAAAATGTATTTGAAGTACAAAGAATCTGTTGTATCGAATCATTCTTTAGTAGAAATATTTGTTTTATGCCAGTCAGTTATTTGGTTATTTGCCATTTTTACTCTCAGGACTGAGAAATAGTTGGCAGTGTTTGAAAGGACATAGTCTATGCAGGCCTGTCTATAGGTTATAGTATTGGCTCCGAAAAACCCCGCTATACCTTATTGTAAGCATCTGCTAATGAAGATAACATTGTGTTAGATCCTAGTGGTAAGAAATCAATTTAATTTTTGTTGTCTTGCAATACCCTTTCTCCTTTTATGTAATGTATTAAATACTGATTTATCCATTAGAGGGCAGTGTTTCACAAATTTTAATTCCGTTGTCACCTGGGCTATTTGGCTAATTCCCTGACAAAACGGTAAAAAAAGCCTTACAAAATTTTCACTATTTCGATAACTGTTTAACTAGAGTTTAAGACAACATACACGAAGTATTTATAAGGACTATAAATTCCAAGAGCACCTCGGACACGTTTGTTCATTTATGTGGCACCTGTACATGTGATGACAAACGTACAAAATGTTTGTAGCATTTAATTGACAATGGTAAGGCTGTGTAGTAAAATGTTAAGGCATCAGGTTATTTATTGGGATTCATAAACTCTATATGTTCTTCAAATTTTTCATTGGCCAATCTAATTAGTCCATCCTTTCATACTTTTTGTATATTTTGGGCATAGAGAGAGCAGCCTACAACTCTTTGTACTATCAAACTAAAGAAAACTAATGTGTAAAGAAAGTTTTAGAAAAAACACACTGGCGATGCAGTGATTGCTTCAGGACAAGAAGTAGGTTTGAGAAAAGATGAAGCAAAATTTTCATTATTAACTTTTTAGTTTTGTACAGTTTGAATTTGATAGAAGAAAAATGATATTACGCATCATATATTTTTTATAAAAAGATGGACTTGATGGCACCCTCCATTTCAAATGTGTTATTACTAGAGTTGAACTTTATCACTTTCTTTCATTCCAAATTAATTGTTATGAATATATTTTAGAGGGAAATATTCTGCATACAATCATAGCTATTGGATTATAAGTAGAATATACAGAATAAAGTAAATATTGGCAATGGGAATTTTTATGCTATCAGTTATAGTTAGATAATTTGGGTGATTCCACAATTTGAAGATAGTAAGCCTTCTAATGAGATTTTTGCCATCCCCTAATTCTACACAAAATTGTTTTCTAAACTAGAATAAATTTAATAATTAAAGTATAAAGTTATTTAGTATAAAGCAAAAAAATTATTAGATAAAAATGATAATAGATACTTAAATGAAAAAATTTTGACTTGTTTTCATTGTTGGTGGAAGCTCACATGCAGATAGTTATTGAGTAGTCATTCTAGTTTGCCTATTAAAAGGAACAATGATTCATTCTTGCAAATTCTGAAATTCCAAGATGTAAAGTTAAAACACACAGCCTGTCTATTCCATTGTTATACCATAGTGCCTTCCCAAGCCCTTTCCACTTTTTTTTTAATGCCTGTGATCTTCTTAGTTTTTGATGAGACTTTAGGAGGTAAACTTACAGGCATATCTAGCCATCTGATATTTTCTGCTTCCTGGATTCTGTTCATAAACTTTAAAGCTGGGAGACATTTGTTAATGACTGGAAGTAAAGTAGGTATTATGTAGCTTATCCTTCTGAGCAGTTTTCTTTTCTAACTAAATTATTTGGTCCTCCTGAGTTCTCTGTCTATAATAGGGCTGAAAGAGAAAGTTTCCAAAATTTAAAATATTCCTGGTCAAAGATCTCAGCTATTTGGAGCATCTACAAATGGTAGCCTGGACGACTTATAAGGAATAAATAAATGAAACAGGATTCTTTCACGTATTTGCATAGTCATCCAACAATATTAACTTCGCTCTCCTCTTATGCTCAAATCTATGAGTAATATGCACTTTGGTGGGACAGGACTGATGAGTGAAATGGCCGAAAGGGAAATCTGTGGCCTGGGAAATTCTGTGAGTTTAATAACTTAATAGCAGTGTGAGATAACAAGTCTAGACTATATAAATTGAAATGCCATTATATACTTTAGAATAATGGGAAGATCTGGAAAATGCATTTACCTAATTCATTTGAAGCCTATGAAAACACCAGAAAACTGATCTGCAGGATAAATGTATATTCTAATGCTCATGTATTATGATCATTCCTGGATATCTGGATCCTCAAAATTAATTGATTTATTCCTTCGGCTAGGTCTTTCTAAGGCCACAAACAATGTTTGTCAGTCTCTTCATAACTGGATCTTCTAAGGTGAACTGAACTGAGTAACGGTACCTTTGTTATTCATTCTGTTCACCTAAAATCAATGTCAAAACCATGCCAGAGTTGGGTGAGTCTCTCAGGGAAAAGATAGAGCTGTCCCTCTGCCAGGCCAGAAGGTGGGGCATTAAGAATGCATTGACATATTGCGAGTTGGGAATGTACAAAAACCTAAGAACTGAACGAGAAGAGGAAACTGAGGCCATTTCTGATTGACAGGTTATTCACTTCCCCCAGTGTTCCTTCTATTCCCATAGATCTTTTACAAACCATGACCACTCTCAAGTTCTTCTAGTCTTGCCAGCTCTCAAAGAAAATAGCCTTGCCAATTGCTTCCCTGAGAACAGAGGCTCACTGGCATGAACTCCCTCCAGTTCTCTCCTTTCCCACTACAAACTTTACCTTATGTTTGCTACGTCTAACCTCTTTTCTCAAAAGGAGGACTGCCTCTACCACTTTTCTAGCCTTTCAGATTGTGATCTTCATCTCATTCCATTCCATCCAAAAATCATACCGCTCCATCAACCAGTGTCTTATTTTCCCTTAACATAAAATTATATTCAAAATTTTCACTTAAAAAAAACCCAAAACTGTCTTTGGTACCCTACATACCTAAAGTGTAATTAACACATCAACATCTTACTTCTTTTACAAAATTCTTAAGTAGTAAGTAGCCTATACTCCCATTCTGTTATCCTGATTTTAGGTCTATGCCTCCACCAGCTATAATCTATTCTTGATTTTTATTTATTTATTTATTTTAGTGTACTTTCCCTCACAAAGCTTCTGGTGACCTTTAATTAGTCCCCTCTATACTTGAAATTTCTACAGTATTTGACACTCACCATACCTAAAATTCTCTCCATGAAAACTTCTGTAACATCACATCTCTTGGATTCCCTTTACTTCTTTGACGGTTCACTTGATGGCTCCTCTTTTTCTAAATCAGTGCCTCAGAAGTATATGGAACATACAGATATGTGTGTTCTACCCAAAAGTTTATGATTCAGTAAGTCTGGGGCAGGGCCTGAGAATTTGTACTTCTATGCTCTGATGCTCCTGGTATGAGGCCCACTGCTTGAAATGGACATGTTCTATTCTTTTTATCTGCTTGGATCCTATTTTATACTCTTTTATTAAGAGAATTCACCTATTCCCATGAATCTTCTGTTACCTGTATACTAATGATCCCCTCCTAAATCTATATTAAAGTCCCAATCATTCCCTTCCTGAACTCCTCACCCAGGTTTACTACTGCCTACTAAATGTCTCACCCTTGCTTATATATTTTACAGGCCTCTCAAAAGCAATATGTTAAGTATGGTACCCACTGTGTCTTCCATACCAGATGAACTCCATTTGTGATCGTTTTGTTTTATCATAAGCACCAACCCACCTGCACAAGTAACAAACCTCAAGTCAAGTTTTCAACCCTTCTTGCCCACCCCCCATATATAGTAGTTCCCCAAATCCTGTAAATTCTACCTCCGATATATTCCTCTGCTCTCGTTTTCTCCAATTTTCTTGTCTGTTATATCACAAAAACATCCTTGTTGAATCCCCTGTTCTCCCTTTCTGCCATCCAGTTCTAAAATTCATCTTTCTAAAATTTATATCTGATCATGTCATTTAATCCTTCCTTAAAAATAAACATTTTAATGACCCTTTGCTTTTCTATAGTATAGAGTTATAATGTCTTAACATGACATTTATAATCTAATTTCATCTTGTGATTCTTCCCTTTGTTTCTAGATTTTTGATTATATCTGAGAACCTACCATATCCAGAATTAACTGCATAGAATTCATTCATGTGTATGCTCGCACTGGATCACTCCCTTTCGCTTGTTGTTCCCATTCACTGACACTCACATGTCTTCTAACTCGGCAGAATTAATATTCCTCTCTTGGGCTCCCATGCCATTTTGTTTATATATAGCCTGTATGAACTTTGTACCTGGTACTGTGGGCTGCTATATGTATGTCAGTCTACTCTGCCAGGTCGGAAAATCTTTGAGGGCCTGAGCTGTGTATCAGTCACATTCGTATCCCTGGTACCTAGCCCAGTTCTCAGCAGATAGAAAGCCTTCACTAAAGATTTAGTTTGAACTAATGCCCTACAGTCAAACAAATGTCATAAGGTAGTATAGGCAGATAACCATGAGAACTGGATTTCTACCCATTGAGGCTGGGAATGTGGATTTTAATTTCTCTTTCCCCAGCACTACTAGAATTGGAGTAAGTGCTCAAGTATCACTGATGTGCCCTAACTTGAATTGCCTAGTGATTAGCTTAAAGAACAAGTTCCAAATGAGGTTTGTATAACGTATCTCCTGAAGCACTATCTCTCCAACTTTGATTTGTCTTTTGAGATTGACATTTGCTTTTAATCTTACGGTAGAGCTATGATGTACCACCTCTTTGATAGTCCATTATTCTTCCATAGAGCTTGTCACAGCTCTTATTCATGCTTGTCAAGTGACTGACCCTATTTGGGCCTCAGTCTCCTCATTTCTAAATCAGATAGAACAACAATTTCTACTTCATAGTCTCTGGTCCGAGTTTTTAAAACAGCCTCTTGACTAGACTTTTTGCATTATCCTATCCTTCTCCTACTTGTTAAGTATTTAAATGAGTTAGTTTAAATATTAAATGAATAAGTACACACTAAGTGCTCAATAAGTAGTAACTATTTTTAATGTTAGCTATATTTTGAATCTCTTCCAAGGACTCGCAGCACAGAACTTCAAAGACTAAGGTTTCTAGGGTGTTTGTATATGTTAGGATATCTATATTTTATATATAATCATTAGAGATGCAAACTTATTTTTAACCATCGGGCCTGGAATTGCCAAAAATGCCTTTGAGCTCTTTAGATACTAGAAATGTGCTTTACGTGCCTTGTATAAACTGACATGTTACCATACAGAAATATATCCCATTGTATATATCACATGAGAGAGCAATGTGTCTATATCATCATACTGCAGTTCTTAATAATAGTTTTGGGATAGCAGATGTTGCTATGCTGAAAACTGTATTGAATCTATTTTTTCTCTTTATTAATACAATTTGTACTTTCACCTTAACCCATAAACTGATTAAGTTGTCTTCTGGGAAAGAAAATGAATAAATAACGGTAATTTGACATCATAATCTAAAATCACTCAAACACCTTATCTACTCCACACAAAGGTCTTAGCCAAAATATTTTCCTATTGAAAACTTAATTTTATTCTGCATTTAGAAAATAATCATTCATTCTTGTAGCATTCCTGGGTTTTAAGAGAGATAATTCCAAAACTCTATCCTCGCTTCACCCCGTGAAATTTGAAACTCTAAAGGGAATCTGAGACACCAAGAGGTTAAATGGCTTTCTCAGGACCACACACCACGTTAGGGTCAGAGCTGAGGTTAGAAACTGCAAGTTTCTCCATTTCTTTCTTAAGTGTTTCATGGGGCTACCCTTTCTCTCTATTTATTTAGGTGTAGTAACTATGCCGGGCACCAGTGAGTGGGGTTTCATGGTGTGACAATAGATATTTAAAAGATGACCTTTTAAGAAAGTGTTTTGTGCCCTTTGTTTAAAGTAACACAGATACACTCTCAAAATAAATCTTTCTCAACATTTGTCTGGATCTGTAAGTCTGTGTGTGTCAACATAGCAGGTAATCCAGCTTCAGGACATATGTGTATCTTGTTTGGTCCTTTATGAAAATCCCTTTCCCATAGCCATTTTGTTTTATATTTTTGTAAGAAATATACAATCCATCTCCAAATTACACCTTGAAAAATAAGAGGAAAATATTTACTTACCCTTATGGGATACGACCTTTGTGATATAATCAACTATCCAACAGCTTCCATCAGACAGGGATGCCATGTACAAATTAGTAGGCCATTCAGTGACCAGCTCTAGGGCAAGTCATTTCTATCATAGTCTGTATGGATGATGCCCTCTGGAGTACAATGCACAACACGTGTGGCTATACACCATAGTCCTACTGATGAAGTTGAAAGTTCTATCTATGTGCAGAATAATTTCTGGCTATGTCTTTTTGCTTAGTCCATGAAAGATGAAAGTATTGACTGATATCTGCCAACCAAATGTTTAAGAAAGTATTGTAATACATAGAAACAATTAAAATTTATTCTTGAATTTTTTTTTTACTTATTTTTAAAAATCCTTTTTCTCTCTTTTGTTTTCTACTATCACTATATCTCAACTTTGCCACTGGAGTTTTATAGTATTTTATTATTTGTTTTTCTTCCTTTAACTTTTCTCCTCAGAAAAATAGTTAATGCAGTTGTATATCATATTGCAGTTCTAAATAATGAACATGAGAGAGCAAATTTTCACTGTGCTTAATCTATTTTTTTTTAACAAAAATATTTCACTTTAACCCACAAACATTGTCACCGAGATAATTTAATTTTTACTTGGATTTAGCTCTTATGGCTCTCCCCCAATAAGTTCCTTTCTCCTTTCCTAATTTCTTTTTAATTCACTTTATTATTAGTTTATTTTTGGAGTTGGATAGAGTAGATAAAATATCAAGCCAGGGCAATTTGAATCCAATTCTAGTGGTTCTGCTATAGAAGTTCTGTGATTATGAGTCTAGATGTTCATCTGCCTCATCTGAAAAATGAAAGAGATGGATCAAACAATCTCCAGTGCCTCTCCTAGATTTAAAGATTTGTGTGTCAATGAATTCTTTTTACTTTTTTACAGCATTGGATACATGGCAAGTTATTTGTGGCTTAAGAAAATACTATCTGATACACACACACACATATCAGATCTGATACATACACACACACACACACACACACATACACACACTGACATTTAGGTTCCACTTTGACCAATAATCTAAGCTGTAGCTGAAAAAGCACTTAGGATCAGCTTTATGAAATCCTTAGAAACCACCATTGTCTCAGAGAGGCAGAGTGGTAAGTTGAAAGATGACCTGAGACTGGACAATGACAAAGGAGTCCAATTTCTATCTTCTTCTTATTATTATTCTAGTATTATTCCTATCCTTATTATCTATGATATATTACTTAAGCTCACCTGTAAAATGAAGATGATATCTAACTCCTGGGTTTTTGTGAGACTGAAATGAGCTAATTCTGAGACAGCATGTGTCACTGAGGCAGCATTCAGTAAGTGTTAGTATCCCTTCAGTCTTTTGCCCACTCAAAGTAAAAAGAACACTGTAATACACAGATCAAAGTTTTATTTGGGTGGGCTAAAGTTTAAAAATATTCGCTTTAATGGAGGTATGACTTATTTCTGGAGTCATAAATAATAGCCCAGATTAACTGATTCATTAGTAGGCAATCAATCCAAAAATCGTTGAGAAGCTGGGAATACACTTTGGTCTGAGTGACACTTGAACTCACTATCATGTGGTACAACATGGAGCCCTGTCTCATGTCTTCTCAGCATGTGAAAAAGCATCAGCAAGCTGTCTAGAGCTCCCTGGCATGACTTAAAAATTGGCATGCACATTCTTGTTTAATGTGCTTAAACAAGAATTATATCTATTTTTAAAAATGTTTTGAGATATTACTGTAAGGGCAGTTGAAATTCTTCATCAAATGAATGGTAGTAATTTAAGACATATTTAAAAAGCAGTTTGTTTTCATTTATTGAATGAATGCAAAGGATAGCCTGACAAAGGAAACCTCACAGATTGCAAATGAAACATTTAGTAAAGGAATGTACTTTTCATTTTACAGATTTCCAAAGAAATAAATAACTCACAGGTTAAATGTAAATCTCAACAAAAATTGTAAAGGGTTTGCAATTCCCTCATTGATCTTAGGTAACCTAATGGCTCAGGTGTCCTGAAATAGCAATGATAAAACACAAAACAAGCATCATCTTTTTAAAAACTCAATATTAAAGTTTGAGAGAACATACTTCCAGAACTCTCCACTCTTTCACTTACTATGTATAGAGCACTGTGGAAAAAAGTACATATGTCCATTGGGTCTCCCTCGTAACAAAAAGTATATTCCATAGCCTCTTGATGTTAAATACTTCTTTGTTCATTTCCAGGGATAATATCTACTTCTCAGAAATCTCAGTCTCAAATCCCAGAATTGCATCTCTTGGCCCTCACTTGCCAGGCTTGTGTTATATGCCTGCCCTTGAATCGATTATATCCAAGGTATGAACTATGAAGATTGGTCCGAGTCAAGACTTAATAGAACTCAGGGTTGGATGGTAAATCCCTGGCAAACCACATGGCTGGGAAATTCAGAGTGAAGGTAGGAAGGAGTGAAGGGGAAAGGATGAGGAGAGACAACTAACAAATATCCACCACACTGATTCTCTTAAGCTCTTTGCAGTAGTAAGGCCAGTAAAAGAAAACTTATAATGCCAGATCCCTTTTCTCTGCAAAATGAATAGTTCCTTAGACTGTTCTGATTAGAAAAGGCACTCTGGATTTAATGTTGTCATTATTACTGTGGGATTTAAGACAAAGATCCTCTGGATCCCCCTTATTTGCCCTATGTACCATAGATTCTGGTTGAACTGAATGATCATGACCCATCCAATTCGTCACCCTGCCTGGGGGAGAGCTGGGTGGAAGTAATCACTTTGGATATTATAAACATATTACCAGTAAACCCATTTTCTCACTTTACAGATGGTCTTTCTGTTATTTATGTAAATAAATAACAATATAACCTGTGAAGTTTCTCATAACTTTACAAATGACCTCATGGTTAAATATCTTTAGTGTTTTTTCATGATTCATTGCAAATGCATTCCTAAATAAATCATGTTTTTCATCTTAAAAGGTTTTTATATTCTACATGAAGTTCCCTATTGTTTGTGTTCCCCTCCTCCCACAGCATTTTAGGATTTCAGAGAGAAAAAGGAATTATGTACAAATGAAATGGAAGTGAATGAATTGATAAAAGTTAGAAAACCACATTTTTTTGAGATTCAGTTTTGATTTTCTTCTCTAAATTATCAGGGTACAGGCTTTGATTGACATTATTATCTCCCAAACCAGCCCTATTAGTTTCAGAAAACAGCTACTGCTTTCAGTTTGTATTCAGTGATATTGTATCTCTCAGCCTGTGAAACCTTATATCCTGAATGATCCTGGGCTAAGCCTCCCACACTACTATTAAAGGTGTTTGGGAGACCGACAGCAAGATTCAAAATCAACTACTCCACTTACCTACTACCTGTCTAAACTCAGGCAAGTTATAGCACATTTCTAAATCTTGGTGCTGTGAAATGGCAATGACAATAAATAGTCCACAGGAATTTTGTGATGAAAGAATAAAATAATACACACAAGGAGCTCAGTTTGATGCCCGGAGCAGAGAAAGAGCCTCCTGACATATTAGCAGTTACTGTGAGATCCTTTTATCTTGAAAGCATTCTTCTAGAGATGTTCCCCAATATCGTTTTGGAGGTAACAAAGCCTGTGAATATCACAAATCTTGAAAACTTGCTTGGTCTTGTTCCAGTAAAATATGGAGAATGTCATTATGTATTTGTACGTAATTTGTAGCAAATTATGCTGTTTTATGTTAATTCTAGTGCTCTACTGTCTAGAGAGGTCTACACAGCTATTAAGTGAAGTGAGCATTTCTTTGTGAAGTCTGATAGAATAATTCAAAACAGCTGGTTGTCTCCACCAGTACAAGGAACTGAACAACTGCCAAGTGTCTGCTTAACTTGCTGCAGTATAGACAGAGAATCAATGTTTGCACATCCTAGAAATATGCTGTGCCTAACAGCAGCAAAAGAAAGGAATTTTTAGTTTGCTGTTGGAGGGGTAGAGTAAATCTTCAAACCCAGATCGATGAGAGGGTTATTTTAACGTGGAAAATTCTGACTAATATGAATGGACTTCAATTACTCTTCCCTTTTTTCCAACTAATGACATAATTTGGCTGTTAAAGAAGGTTTTTGAAATGCTTGATATTTTATTTCCTTACACCCAATTCTATCAATCTTTCACACAAGTTGGTGTTACAGAGGAAAGCAGAGGATGAATACGGTTTTTTGTCTACGTACCCATTCTTAGAAAGAGAGAGCTTAACCATGAACTTAAAAAAATTAAAAAAGCTTATACATGGAAGTCTCTTGGAAATATGGTTATGGTCCTACTTTCTAACTAAACTAAAGAAGATACCATACCTAGGAAAAGAATATAACATTTACTCAAGCTAAACAGCAATTCGGAGTTCACAGCAAATTCTAAGTAGTTGATGGAAGTAGGAATATATTTGCTATTTTTAAAGAATATTTTCCTCCTTCTATTACCTATTAATTAACATCCTATATACTATTTAGTATAAGGGAATATAATCATGTAAAAATTACTGTTAAGGAATATATTTGTTTTGGTTTCTAGATTTAAATACTAGCTTCCCTTCTGGAATCTTTTAGAATTAAACAGATTTTTTTTTTAACAATAAATTTATTGGCAGCCATAGACTGATGTCACAATGGTGTTAATAAAGAAAATATGATTAAAAAGCTGTTGTGACAGCTGTTTTCAAGATGTGGTCAAATCTTAGACGATGGTATCACTTTCATTTAAAAGTGCATTTATTATTTTTCCTAGTATATTCTGCCATTTATAAGTGTCTTTTATAACAATTAATAGGATGTCAAAGGATGCTTAAAATTGAACACCTCCGGAGTTGTGAATTACGGATTTTATCCTACTTCTGCTACATGTTTCATTTCCAGAAGAATCACTGTGCTCTACATTTTCTGCAGATCAGCAAATTATTGCTTTACTAGACAAGAGTTTTAAAGCCTCAGATGATCTTTTTAGTTAAAAAGTATTTTTCTATCTCTCACGATAATTTTCCAATCTTGCCAAGGATAAGGAAGTTAATTGTTCACATTTAAAGACTTGTAGAGATGATTTGCAGCTTGAGTGATGATTTAATAATACAGTGCCTTAAAGGGCTCGTTAGCACCTGAAAGAATTCTGCACCTCTGACACTGACCAGATTGCATCCAGCAGACACCCATGATCTGTGAGGATTTACTGTAGAATATTTAGTGTCACTGAAATTAGTGAATCTAATTCTTCAACATAAAGGTCCACTGATTAACCTCAACTGCCATGTTAGCTGTGGTCCTTACCAAGCACAATCTTTCCCAAAATTATACTGAGATATTTTTATAACAGCGATCAATGTGAATCACATGACATCATAGATGTTTGCATTTATTGTGACAGTTTTTCAACAAATGTCAATTATTGGTCTTCTTCTGACATACTACAACAATATAAAACAATTACCGTAATTATAAGTCATTACAACAATTGCCAAATGATAGGATTGAAGTGTTTTAAGGTAGATAAGCCTTTTTCTGATTTGTACAGAGGAGCCACTTAGAACCATATAGGTTCAAGGTCTTTTTCACTACCATCCCCAGTTCAGTATATTCGAGTCCCACAGCCCCTCTAACACATCAAACTCAAGTCTATTCTTGGAAATTTGCATTACTGTTCATTCTACTGGGATTGCTGAGATTTTCCAGGTAGTTGCCTGGTTTCTTATTATTCATAACTCAGCTCAATTGTCACAGCCTGAGAGGCAACTCCTGACCAACATATCAATGCCTTATGGTATAAGCAAGGACTACTGTTGAATTTTTGTCTTACCATTATCAATATTATTCTATAAAAATATTTTCTTTATTTGGTCACTTTTTAATGGTCTGTTTCTCTCATTCTCACTAAGATTTAAATTTCATGAAAACAGAATTTGTCTATTTTGCTGCATCCCCGGCACCAGGAACCTTGATCGGCACATAACCAGTGCTTAACAAAAATTTTTTGTTAAATGAATGCATGAAAGGATTTTTATGGAAGATTTTTCTTAGGCTAAGCAGTCAGTAAACTAAAATATGACCTTGGATTCTGTGAGACCACCAGTGATCTGTGTTGTCAGATATCATTTTAAGATTCCATTTATGAAACTTTGCTTTGGAAGAATGATATTAAAGATATTGTTCTCAACATTAACATGTTCTAGATGCAGAGAAAAAATTCTCATAATTCTCTGTACCAGAAAGAGGGATAATTTCTCCTGAGCAGCTGGTTTGTTTTTCTTTCTTGACATGGAAACTCATAATGATTAATCCTGTTTCCTTCTTATCTTGTTTGCTAGGAAATTCAGAGCCAAATTTATGGTTCATCTTTAGTAAATATACAGCATGTATTTTGTATATTAAGCTTACTTCTTATTTTTCTATCCTTATTTTCTGTTTAATTTCCATTAAATTTTCTAGCCAATTTCCTCTCTCAGTTCTCATTTATTTGCTTTATCAAATTGCATGATTCTCTGTAATCATATGATTTGGAACAAGGCAGGGTGAAAATACATTTTAAAGTGTGATTATATTCCAAAAAGCACTATGTTATTTTTGGATCTTGTATTTTGAGGATGGAGGTAGAGCTCTGAGTGACACAGAGCCCTTGGGATGTAAGCAGGTGTGCTGTAAAGATAAATTGGAGAACTTTCCTTTAGCAACTTGTTTTTTGGCCCCAGTATTTAAGATGCTCCATATGCTTGGACAAAATCGTCTTCCTAAGAAAAATATAAAAATTACTTTTTGGACATTCAAGGAGGTGAAAGAAAAATCCAGATTGCTTTGAAGGGCGAGCCTGCAGTGCAGAAGGGTATAAACACAACCCCAGATGCCAGATGTTTTAGCATAGCAATGTGAAGAAATACTCCTCTTTCTTTATTTACACTTTACAGCAAATATTTTGCAAAGAGAAAGCAAAGAATGTTGATGTTCCACCAGTTAAGCTTCAAGCATAACAAGGTCCCAAGTTCCAAAATGTCAGCATTTCTTGTCATGTACTTCGAAGCACTGTGTAGTGATAAACATCTGACATTATATTTTCTGCTGTTCAAAAACGTTGATTATTAGCATCCTAGAGGAAG
Organism: Pteropus medius; assembly: GCF_902729225.1. Lineage (NCBI taxonomy): Eukaryota > Metazoa > Chordata > Mammalia > Chiroptera > Pteropodidae > Pteropus > Pteropus medius. Next base: position 19,941,286 of record NW_024352785.1, on the reverse strand, counting down.
GAAGTAAAGCTTACAACACTGATCAACTTCTAGCTCTATTTTAAGTTGCAAAGAGCTAGATAAAGTGACATCATTGTTACTTTTTTTAATCAGGGGGAAGAATTTGCTAATTTACACACACACACACATACACACACATACACACACACACACAGAGGAAAACCACTTTTCCTTCTAGCTGAGTGCTTAAACTTTCTTCAGACAGTATTATTAGATTATAGAACCATCTTTAAATTTGGTCATATGTTTGATGATGAGAAAATACTCTTTGTGGAGGTCTCACTATTCTGAAAACTAGTGCATTTAATACGATTCCTTAAAAGAGACCATTTGGATTTTGTTACCAATTTTAGGTTTTATTTCTTATTCTCATTAGTAAATCAAATGAAGACACAGTAAATCATATACTTAATAAAACATCAAAGACAGGCTCGGCTGGGAGTGACTACCAGTACTGGTTCCATCAAATCTGTCAGGAAGGGTCTGCTGCTTGGACAGTATACTTTAATAGGTTGAGAGAGATTGAAAGAAGGACAGGGCTTCATAAATCTCACATAGCAACAATTTATTATTCCAGCATACACTCAGCAAGCAAGGGAAGATAATACAAGTATATTCTACACACAATTCATAACAAAGATGAATATATTATTTCATCCTTCAGAGTGGAGGGTCATATTAAATTATATTTCAGAGACTCTTAAAGAATTGCCCTTTTTATTCATAACTCCACAATGTAGAGAATGCAGTTCAATAAAAGACCAAAGAGAAAGTAAGGTGCTAGGATGCTATAGACCAGTTTATCAAACTGAGACCTTCTAATAAAAAGATCAAAGAAATCAAGCCTTAACAGGAATCTTTACTTCAGGCACATGAAAAGATTCGAAGTCACACCAAAGTTTTGTCACTGCCCTTCAGGTGAGAAAATAATCTAATCTGATCTTATGAATAATGAAGGCCATAGCAGGAGTCTGGGGTCCTGACCTTCTAAAAAGAATACAGAAATATGAAGCAGGCCTAATAAGAGGCCTTATCTGGAGATGTAAGGCTAATGAAAACAACTGGAACAAAGAGAAGTTAAAATAGGTTTTTGAGATGACTGGGATATTTATCTCATACTTTTGTTTGGAGGGGGCGAATATGATCATATAGCAAACTGAAATTAAACTTTTTTTCTATTTTTGACTTTTTCAATATGCCTTACAATGCATATGTGTTTCTAAATGAACACATCATTTTATACGATCTTTTACATATGAATCTGCTATCATTGAAGTAACTTACCATCATTAGAACTGAATCCCTTCCCCTACTGTCTTGCCTGTCTCTTATCCCCTTAACTTAACCACTGTTCCTTCCAAAATCATGCATTTGCAAGCTGACAAGCTAAGTTTGACTTAGGTAAACATGTATTAAAGCAGTTAACTGGCCCACATGGAGTCAAACCCAGTACCTTGACTTTATTCTACTAGACTCTAAGAAACCCATTACCATGTCCTATAAAGGATGAATGCATAGCCACATGATTACATCTTAATTTAGTTTTTGTTTTAGAGATTAGGCATTTCTTGTTTGACCATCATTAAATCTAGGATTAGATTATATTCATAACTAAAATTAGGGACCTTAAAATAGCACAGAAATAATAATTACACCAAATTCAAATGTCATCTGAGTGAATTTTTTTCTTCTATCAGATTATTCTTATGTCTTTTTTGTTGTTAAACTGGTTCAAGCTTCTGTTTTAAACAGCATAGGTGTTCAGGGGGAAATAAGTGAAGCTTACTGGATTTTTCTCTGCCTTTTGTCCTCCATACAAGGAGGGTGAAAAATGCATCAGTCAGGGAGTGCTGACTTTGTCTGTAATAATGTCTTTAGTAATAAATACTAACATTTCTTCCCAAGTAACATCAGGCAGGAGGGAAGAAAACATGAATTCTAAATCTGATTCTCACAATTATTTCATCTTGTACAATGACTGGTTCTTTCTGAGTCTATATGCCAGTATTTTTGTCATGCCCTTTAAAAACTTCATCTCCTTTAATTGTCGTAATAGTCATTTGAGGTAAGTACTATTATTCCCATTTTACAAATGGAGAAAATGAGGTACAGAGAGATTAAGTAACTCACCCAATATCATGCAACCAGGAAGTAGCCTAAGCTCTTTCCTCACTATACTAACTGGCTTTGATTAATCATTCACACCATCTACATCGCTAATCCCCAAATAGAATGTTCCAATTTGCGTAGCAATTGGCAAAATAATTGTGTTACTATTAAAAATCATTTTATTTGGCTACCCTTTAAAAAAATTCTAAGTAATCATTGCATTTAATTGGGCCAAAACACATTCTAAATGGTCACTTGATGTTGTGTTAACACATTCTAAGACTTTTATTCTCTTCTGGATTGTTTTGTTCTTGAGCTATTTTGTTTTTTGAAAGGTCTGCTATTTTATTTAAAAAAATAGACACCAATGTTTATGCTTTCTAAATTTTGGAAAAAAAATTATTTATAATATATAATATGTTCTTATAAGTTAGTCACTATCTTTCTTGCTTTATCTTTGCAATGTAAAATACTAGTTAGGTATTTTTTTTTTCTCTCATGGTCAGGAATTTTAGGGAGAGAGATAAGTCACCTCCCAATCTCTTCTATGGATAGGTATTTACCTTTCTTTGTCCCTCTTGTAAAAACTTCTATCTGTCATATGTTTTTATTTTTATCAAACTTTTATCATTGTCTGTACTCCATTTCCTAGTCTGGTAATTGCTACAAATAGAACGATTTGCCATTTTTTACACTGAAGTTGAATATCTGTGTTTGTTTGACATATAGAAGCATAATAGTTATCTGGTGATATTTCATTTTAGGGGAACTTACAATTTTTGTTTAGTATATGCTGAACAATATTGATTATTTTATAACTATGTTTCCTTGTGGACAGTCCCATGAATTTGTTCTTCAGGAGATTAATCAATTAATTTCAATAAGGCATCTTGTTTATTAAATTTAAATTAGAAGTAAATTTTAGCAGCATATAGAGTGTTTATATTGCATTGTTGGAGCTATGTAAAAAAGCATACAGAAAAGTGCTCATTATCCTAAAGACATAAAAATACACCAATGATAAAGGAACTAGTGTGGTACCAGGAATAACTTTTTTAACTCCTACTTTTTTGTATTTTCTAGACTTCCCCTATGTCATTCTTATTTGCCACTATGACCTTTCATACCTAAAAAGCCCATGTTTAGAGATGACTACAGTGGAGGCAGAAGCTCACAGGCCACCAATACTGACATTCTTGGGACCACGCCAAAGCAGAGAGCACTTTTTCCTCTTCATTCAGTGCATCTTTGAAATCCAGACTCTGACCTGGGGGATGTAGATTCCTTGGAACTCAGGGGCAGATTTTGCAGTTGGGTCTGCAAGGAATTTTCTACTTTTTATAGAATTGTTTTAATGCATTAATAGAGAAGAGGCACTCTGTTTATATTGGTAGAATTTCAAACACTTTCGTTTCATGGCCTCTTTATTGTGTTTGGAAAGCAATAACCTACTCCCTGGGGTCACTTTTAGGAATGACAGGACTTCAGCCCACTATACGCAGAGATTGTTAATATTGTCTGCATTTGAGAAGGTTAAGCATTTCACCAAACTTGAATTGTTTCTATGATTAGAATTACAGAATCCTAAAGATCGAGGGATAATATTGCCTTATTTTACATTTAAGGTAACAGAGATTGGGAATGGTTAAAGTGATTCATTCAAAATAAGAATGAGGAATGGAAGCAACTCTCTGTAATGCTATGCAAGGCAGGCAGATCTGCATTTCTATCGCATCTCACCCCTTCCTAACCATTTGGGTTGGCTTCTTATCCAGTGCCACCTCCCTCAGGGGATATTATGAGATTAAATGAGATCAGGTATGTTAGGCTCCCCACTTCCACCTATGGCCAAGCCCAGGCCTTCCCTGTGTCCTCTGCAAATCTCTTGTTTTTTTGTTCTGTTCTATAAAGAAAAGAGGGCTGACTTAAAAATAAAGGAAATATATGCATACTTAATTCTGATAATGTCAATTTTCATACTCCTCCACCCCAATTAAAAATTTTCAATGTCTCTTTTTTATAAAAGTTGAATAAAATCTAAGCTTTTAAATATAGTCCACAAAGAACTCCAGGATTTAGCCTTTGTTTCCTTTTCCAAGGATGTTTCTACCTTGCCTCTCCCTTCACAAACCTCATCTCCAATCATGCCTTTGCTGAGTCTCTGGGGGGAAATAACATCTCACCACAAAATTCATCTTTCAATTCCCACCCCATGTTCCCTCCTCTATGAATCCCTCACTGCTCTCACTTCCCCTCCCCAAAGATGCAATTTTTAAAAATTCCCATATTCCACAAAAGCATGGACTCTATTTTACTCACTTTTGTGCCCCTACGACTTGATGCCTAGATCCCAGAACCAAAGCAGACAATATTAAATGTGTCTTTAAAATTGAGAGGCATTATAGTTTAGCAATTAAGAGCACAGACTCTAGGCCTACATTCCTTGAGTTTAAATGTTGGCTCCACTATTTTCCAGTTTCTGTGGCTTTAGGCAAGTTAATTAAGGTTTTCGTCCTTAGTTTCCTCAGATGTAAAACAGGAATCAACATAATACCCACCTCATAGGGCTGCACTGAGAGTTAATATATTTTAAACAACTGAAATAATTCCTGACATATGATTAGTGCTGTTATTACTAATCTATCTATCTATCTATCTATCTATCTATCTATCTATCTATCTACCTACCTACCTATCATCATCATCATCATCATCATCATCATCATCATCATCTAAGCTACTGTAGAACAGGAGCAACGTCTTTTCAACATAATTTATTAAACTCTACATAACTACTACAGAGGAAAGTATTTTTATATAGCACAAGGAAACATAAGCTAATCAAATTTTCATAAAAGATTCTATTCAAGAAATATTCTGGCTCTCTACTAATGTAAAACACACTATGTTATGCTCAGGGAGCTATAACTAAGAATAAATCAAGAGCCTAGTTTTCAAGCTCACAGTGCAATGGAAACACAGACATATACACACAGGATAGGAACACTTTGGGAACTAAATGAAGATGAACCAAATGAAAACAAGTTAAGGCTATTTATTCAGAGCTCAGTATAGCAAGGGAGTCAGCCACTGTCATTTGCATTTGGTAGAGACTAAAAGGCAGGCAGAGAAGTGAGAAAGCTTTACAGTAGAAAGAAGGGAAGGCTCGGTATGCTCTAATTAGAGGCTGTTGGCTGTTGACATGTTGGCTGTAGGTGGGCTAACCAGAAGCAGGCATCAGATGTGATTGGTTAAGGGTACATATTTGGCTTTCTCTGGTTGGGCCTAAGTTAGAAGTGGGGACAAAATTTGGAAAGCTTTCAGTTATTAATCAAGTCCTGGACATTTTGGGTTAATCATTTCAGGGATTATTGTTTAGCTTCCTGTACTGGTGACTAGAGTTAGCAGTCTGACTTTCTAAAAGTCTGACTTATAGAGAGCAGGCTGGCTGTCTTCAGTTAGAAAATGGTTTGGCTTTCTGAGCTGGTTGCTGCAGGTTGTGGTTCAAAGTTTTATTTTTTTTAAATTATTTTTTAAAATTAAGTTTATTGGGGCAACATTGGTTAATGCAATTATATAATTTTCAGGTGTACATTATCATTTGACATCTGTATATTCTATTGTGTGTTTCAAAGTCCTATTTTTATACATGTTCTGACCTCTGGATACCAATTTTCTCCAGGGCCATTTGTTATAAAGACAATTCTTTATTGATTAAATTGTCTTGATACCCTTGTCAAATATCCATTGACCATAAATGTAAGAATATTTCCAGACTCTAAATTTAATTTCATGGATTTTATGTCTATCCTTATGCATGCACCACCTTGTATTTATTATAATAGTTTGTGGTAAATTTTAAAATCACGAAGTGTGAGTTTTCCAACTTTGTTCTTTTTCATTATTGTTTTAGTTATTTCTGTACCTTGTATTTCTATATGCATTTTAGAATAAGCTTATTAATGTCTACAAAGAATTCAGCTGGAATTTTAAGAGGGATTGTGTAAACCTTTACATCATTTTGCAGGTCTTACGATGTAACAACGTTTTCTGATTCAGTAACATTAGATGTCTTTCCATTTATTTAGGTCTTTATTTTTTTCAGCGATGTTTTATAGTGTTTAGTTTACAAATCATGAACTTCTTTTAAAAATATATTTCTAAGTATTTTATTCTTTTTGATGCCACTGTAAATGGAATTGTTTTCTTAATTTCATTTTTGAATTTTCATTTCTGGTATATAGAAATGCAACTTATTTTTTGTATGTTGATTTGTATCTTGCAACCTTGTTGAATTCATTTATTAGTTCTCAATTTTTTTTCCTGAGTTCCTTAGGATTTTATCTAAGATCATATAATGTGTAAATACAGACAATTTTACTTCTTTCTCTCCAATATGGAAGCTCTTTATTTCTTTTTCTTGCCTAATTGATCCAGGCTAGAATCTTCAGTGGCAAGAGTGGTCATTCTTATCTTGTTCTTGATCTTAGGGGGAAAGACTTTCAGTCTTTCACTGTCAAGTATGATGTTAGTACTGAGGGTTTATTTACTTTAATTATAATTGACATACAGTATTATATTAGTTTCAGGTGTATGACATAGTGATTCAACATTTATATACCTTACAAAGTCATCACCACAATATATCTAGTAACCATCTGTTACCACATGTAGTTATTATAGTGTTATTGACTCTATTTACTGTGTGCTGTACATTATATCCCCATGACTTAATTGCAAGTTTGTACTTCTTAATCCCCTTTCCCCTTTTCATTCCTCTCTGGCACCCATCAATTTGAGTACTGGGTTTTATACCTGCCTTTTATCAGGTTGATGGACTTCTCTTTTATTCCTAGTTTGCAGAGTATTTTCATCACGAAAAGGTGTTGGGTTTTTGACAAACTTTTTTCTGTATCTGTTGAGATGATTCTATAGTCTTTGTTCTTTATTTCATGGACATGGTGCATTACATTAATTGGTTTTCCAATGTTAAATATACCTTGCCTTCCTGAGATAAATTCTATTTGTAGGGTAAGAATTGTGCCAGATTTAGTTTACAAGTATTTTTTTGAGGACTTTTGCATTCATAATCATAAGAGATATTGATTGACTGTTTTTTTCTTCTCTTGTGATGTCTTTGTTTGGTCTGGTATCCATGTAATCCCGATCTCATAGATTGAACTGAGAAAATTTCCCTCCTATGCTATATTTTAGGAAGAATTTATAAAGAATAGTTGTTAATTCTTCCATAAATGTTTGATAAAATTCACCAGTGAAGCCATCTGGGTCTGAGTCTTTCTTTTGAGAAGTTTTCTAAATTACCAATTCAGTCTCTTCACTTGTTACTGGCTAATTCCAATATTCTATTTTTTCTTGAGTCAGTTTTGATAGTTTTCATTTTTCCAGAAATTTGGTCATTTCATCTAAGTTATCTCATTTTTCAGCATACAGTTTTTCATAGCATTCCCTTATAGTTCTATTTATTTCCCCAAGGTTGCTAGTAATGTTCCCTCTAAAGATTAAAACATTTTTAGTACACAATGTCGACACTGCTGCAGAAAAAAGTTTGCATCATTTATAGTGAGAATTGTTAATTGTAACTTGGTGGAATCTTCTTCGAGGACACTCTAGCAATCAAATTCAACAGAACGTGGTAGCAAATTAGATGTGGGTGGTGAGGACTTATGAGAACTTTAATATAAATTGAGGCCCAACATTTGGATTTTTGAACTCTGAGGCTGCTTAGAGCATGACTCTGCTCCTTGGACTTAGAAATTGCCTGCAGAATGAAGTCTCTCTGTGGTGTTTGATTTCTGTTGATAAGTAACCTAAAAGCTTTTGTTCTACAAGCCTGAAACACAACTAGAACATTACAAAAGTCTCATCATATGTTACTCACAGTTCTTGTTTCACAGCCTCACTTGTTGACCACTGAGTCAGCCAACCACTGAATTTTCCAGTTGGCCAATCAGAAAATGAAAGGTGTGAGTTTGTGGTCTTGTTTTTGCTAGCAACCCATCTCTTTGCTCATCAGCTCCTTGCACTTTTGCCTTTAAAAACCTTACTCTATCCTCCCACTCTGAAACATATCTTTAGTTCATACTGAGGGTTACATCCCTGAGTTGCAAATTATATATGGATAAAACTCTTTTTAAACTTCTTTTGGCAAGTTTGTTAACAGTAGTAAGGAGGAATTAAAGAGAGCCCTGAGTTTTGGAGTCCGAGTGACAAGGCGACTACACATGCATAAATAAACAGAGGGAAGGGAAAATAGGAGAAAAATCAATTTTAAAAGGAAAGTAATACACTTAATTATTAATTGTTATGTGTGATGGTTGTATGAGTTGTAAAGGTAGAAATGTAAGCAGTCAGCCAGAAATTCACAATTACTATTCAGAAGACAATAATTAGGGGATCTGTGTTGAAACAATAGCTTCTTGAACTTACACGAATAGTCAAAGGGTAGTTGTTGTTGTTGTTGTTGTTGTTGTTTTGGTTTGGTTTGGTTTTTGAGAAGTGAGTGTAAGAGAAAGAAGAAGAAAAATACAGCAGCATCTTGAGGCATATTACAATTATGGGATAAAAATAAAGAAAAATTAATACTAGAAGCTGAGTAGAACATTCACAGAGATAGAGAGAACTAGGAATGGCATTACAGAAACAAAGTAGAGAGCAACTGTAAAGGAGAGAAGAAATAGGAGTGTCAACTGGTCAATGAGATCAAGTAGGGTGATGATTGGGAAAAGGCTACTAGGTCCAACAAATAGAACGTCAAGTTTGGCCTTTGAAAGAGTAGTTGGTCTATCAGAAATCCTTTCAAACTTTTTTTCCCAAAAGCTAGTCATTTCACATTGTATTGGTTACTAAAATTGACTAAGCAAAAATATTTTCAAGAACTTGATTATATAATTCTTTCGAGTCCCAACATATAATGATTCTTACATCTCATAAATATAATTTCCATTCATGGTATTTCTGTGCTGAAACATTAATTTTTTTTGCAGTAGATCAAGGAAATTGTTTATATGCTTTGCCAAATATTTATATCTTGTTTTAAATGTTAGCACACTGCTACTAGAAAATATAAGAAAACGAAATGGATCCCTAAAACCAAAATAAAATGCTTCCGACTGAAAGGTAATTTTGGGGACTAAAATTTATCTTGGCATAAATTTTATCCTGTGAGTAGAGAGTATTAAAATCAGACTCTTACTCTCTTGTGAAAAATTTAAAAAGGCTACATTATCCCCTAAATAGTAACTGTCTGGATGCCTGACCAGAATGTATTCCATCTGGTCCTTGGTTTAGGCAAGTAGAGAGAGATGTAATGTAAGTTGTAGCAAATTAGAAACATTAAGCCACATAAAAATGTCATTTTGAAACTGTTAGGACATTCTCAGAAAACTGTGATTCAGTGAAATATGATGTGAAAAGCACTCACTCTGCTCTAGGGAAGAGGGAGCCATAGCTTCCTGCTCAGGAGGTACACACACCAACTGTAGTCCTATTGCCCTTGACTCTTTCTGTCTCAGGAAGGGAGGATCACCAATCAGGAAGCCATCTGCCTTTCGGCAGACCTGAACACCTGAGGCTGTTAAGGCAAGGCAAGGTCCCCATGCAGCCCTTAGCATGAGCAGGGCTTCCCTGTATTACTGAAATGCAATCCTACTCCAAAGGGCTGGAGATAAGACTAATGGCACTAGTCTTTGGAGCTGAATGAGATCTTGAAGTCTCAACTGTAAAATGAGTTATACGTATAAGAAAGCTAACTTTCAAATTCCACTGAAAATTTAAAATATACAACAATTAAAAAGTTTCTTTTGCTAAAAATAAATGAGTACTTTGTGGTTCCATGATATCTTCATTGTAACTATTCACATTTTCTATTTTTTCCTAAAATTAATCTGACCGATAACCAATTGGTCAGATTCTAGTCTGTCTTGTTTAAATTTTAGAAATGAAGGGCTGAAAAAGTTTTGTTAGTTTTGCTTGTTTACACACCCAAGCAAAGCTTCTTATAATAGAAAAAATACTTGAAAAAAAATAGGGCCATGCATAAAACCTCAAATTAATCCCCTCTCCAACTGCTTCCAGAAAATCAGGATCTATAGCAAGACAAAAACTAGGTTTTCTGAGCAAACCAGAACACTGAGGTCTGGAGAGACCCTTCTACCTTTACCATCCACTTCTCCAATGTCCCAGAAACCATCTTTCTTTATTCAATCAGAGATAGCACTTAGTAAGGGGGAGGGTAGGTAAGGAACTGTGAGGAGGTAGTTGGGGAGGAAACTGGCAGGAACACACAAGATCTTGTGAATTGTGTGAAGTACTGAAGTCCAGGAAAGACACCACATTGTCTTTGGCAACAGAGTCTGCTGGTCAGTTTTCATATATTTCATGAGTTCACATTCGTATATTTCATGAGTTCACAGTATCAGATGAGAAACAGAGGCTTCACATGGGAACATCAGGAATCGAATAAAGTACCAGGAACCCACCACATAGTTTTAAGAATAACAGAGCAGAGAAGCATATTGTCCATTTTTCCCACTTGAACTCTGAGAGGAATCAGCTGCAATGACTGCCTTGTACCATTTTTGGGCAGCCACAGTAGAACATAAATGCCATTTTGGTTTGTGTTTAGGCAGAGAGAAGGCCTGAGAGACTAATCTCAAATTCCTCATTCATAAAAAAGGGTGAGGAATCCTAGAAGAGGGTGGAGTAGTTGAACATGAAAGTGTCAAAGAAGTTGATAGATCTCTAAGGTCTGGTGTCTGAACAATGCTGGCACAGATCGATCAGACATTGAAACCAGAGGCCATGCCAAAGACCCCACAATTTAGCAAAAGATGCATCAGTACAGAAGTCAAGAGCCAAAGATTCAATTGGCTCAGGAATCTCGGCAAAGGATCTTGAAAACTGGGACAGCACAGTTATGTGTTCACTTACCCAATGATTAAGTCATCGATTATCTACTATGGGCTAGGCAGCATTCTAGTCCCTGGGTCACAGCCATGAGAAAGAAAAATAGCTAAAGTAACTACTCTCATGAAGCACACTTTAGTGAAGACAATTGTCTGTTTCTCTTGATAGACAATAAACAAATAGGTAAAATATATAAGTGCGATATTCAAAATGCTAAGAAGAAAAATAAAGCATGGAATGGGTAGATCCAACTAAAAATGTAGGTTCACAAACTGCATTAAAAAAGTTGCTAAAATTCAGAAAACCAGAAAAGTAGCTTCAAGTGGAGACAAGCTACAACCTGGGACAAATATACACTCTGGATTTCTATTCTTCTCTTAAGGAAAAAATAGATTTTCTACAAGTCTTAGAATCTTTGACTTTGAATTGGAGACGGGTAACAGGCGCCTTAAATGTGGAAGGGTTTTCTTTCATTTTGCTTCTTGAGGGTTCCTGTAGGGTGTTAGGAGAGGAGTGTTAAAATTTATAATAGGATTGTCAGAGATTTCTAAGAGGGGCAAAGACCTGAAAAATGGGGTGGGAGGGAGTCACATGGCACATAGGGAAAAAGTATTCCCAGCCAAGGGAAAGCAAGGGAAAAAGCCCCGAAGGGAAAACATGCATAGAGTGGAGGGAGAGGAGAAAGGGAAGGGGGACCAGGAGTGAGGTCATGCAGGGCTGGCTCTGCGGGCCCTGCAAGGAGTTTGGATTTTACTCTGAATGAGATGGAAAGTTATTGGAGAATTTTGAGCAGAACAGTGACGAGATCTAAAGGAGGCCTCCTCCTCTTACCTAATTTTCTATCTGTACCCAACATCATCCCCTGGAGGAAGAGGGGAAATTCCCTTTAGAGGGGGAAATGGCTCTAATGAGGAATTTAAAACAGGAAATTGACTGAAAGTGTACCTGAAATTGATCAAGTAAATAGTAGTAAGGGATTACTTTGAAATTAGAAGAGACATTATTATCCTGAAAGTGAAATAAAGGTTTTCTTGTCTTTAAGGATGTGGCCTCATTAAGAGTTTGAATTCAGTTGTGGAGCAAAACAAAAGCTGCATTTCTGCCTACATGAGATGTGTTTATGGATTAAAACATATTTTTCCCATTATATGGTCAAGGGACTATGGACAAGGACTCAATTCAATGGGTACCACTAGAATTTAGAAGTAAACATTGCTCCATCAAATATTTATTATGTACCAGTGGGGGCTGAATTTCTTTAACAAGCAACGCCAGACCAAGTCTCCTTAGGACTGTCCAGGACTAGACCATTTACAGTGGCTTTCTCTCTCTTTCCTTCCATCCACATCCTACTATGATGACCCCAGGAAAATGCATTAAGTACAGGTTAATACCAAATTCTTGGGGGCAAAGTTCTACTTCCTCATTAGGATATTCTAAGTCTTTTATTCTCTATGTTAATGATTCAATATTATTGGAGCAGCAGCATCAACATGACTTGAGATCTTTTAGAAATGCAAATTATCTGTCCCCAACCCAGATCAACTGAATCAGAACCTCTGGGGGTGGGGCTCAGCAATTTGTATTTTAATAAGTCCTCCAGGTGATTCTGATGCCTGTTGATGTTTCAGAACTGCTAGTTCTGGAAGAAGTAGTAGAAGAATAACTAGTAGAAGAATGAGAACCTTCTCACAGGGTCCTCAATGCCTCTTAATCTTTCCTTCACACTCTTCATTTCTTTGTCTTTTTGTGCTTAATTTTTTTCAGATCTGTTGTTCAAGTCACTAAATCTTTCTTTTGCCAGATTCCTTTTGGTTTAAAAAATGTCTTTTGGCTTTTAATTCCAATTATACCTTATTTCTAGAAATTATATTTTGTTATTTTTCAAATCTGCTTGGTCATTTGTTACAGTTACTTATACCCTACACATATTTTCAAACTTAGTTCTTATTTCTTTAAAGAAATCAAACATATTTTGTTAATTGCGTATGGTGTTTTATTGTCCTTAAAATTCTTGAGAATCTGTTTCTGCTGGTTCTTCCTCATGGTGTCTTGTTTAGTTATTTTTTTTATTGTGGACTTCTCTATTGCCTTAGGATTTATTATGGAAATTCACTGGAGACTGGCATGATGATGGGTTCTTGTAGAAATGTGCATTTGCATCTGCCAGGTGGTCTTTGGGACACCAACAATTTGGGATTACTCTAAATTCTCAGTTTGAGGTTTTTGACCACCCACATGCTATGTATTTAGGGCTTCAGATGCATGTGCAGATTGGTTTGTGGTTATAAATTCTCAACAGTTTCATTTTCCCTCTCATTCAGCACCTCTGTTTGAGGGGGCTGATTTTTCTTTTAGGTTCATGATTAAAGACTCAATTTTCCCAGTTTACTTTTACTTTGAAGATGTTGCCATTTGGGGTCTCAGTTGTATGGAGAGGGGGAAGGTATCTATTAAACGCCTCATTATAGGTGGGACTTTGACTTTGTCTCTTCTCTTTTCAGCCATGTGAGACCATAAAAACCAAAGTTCATGTCAATTTTATTCAACAAGTATCCTTAGAGTAAAATTCAGCTACAGTGTAATGGTCCACCTAGTTCTCAGTCTTTAGACTAAGAATCTCTTATTTTCTTGTCAACTCATTGATCCTTTTAAGAGTTATTTTTATATGTCATCCAAGAAGTTTAGTTGTTTTCAGTACCAGAAACAAAGGTTGCATTGGTTTTTTGTGAAGTCCATTTATTTTCCTGGTGGGCTCATTCCATATCTAAAAACTTCTATCTACCATCTTACTCAACTCCATTTGATGATGAAGGCAGAGACTGAAGTGCTGTAGCTGTAAGCCAAGGTAGGCTATAAATTTCTGGCAAACCACCAGAGGCTAAGAATGGGCAAGAAAGAGTAAATCAAGAGGAAAGGACCTTCTCAGTGTTCTCCCTAGTGTTGAATCTGTCAGGTAGTTAGGAATAGCCTGAGTGATTGTGTTCTATTATTTGTACACACTCACTGGTGTTTCACAAACTGGTATTTGAAACACTTTCTGACAAAGATTTAGTACAAGTTTGTTACCTATGGGAAAGCATACTTTTGTGAAGTAATACCGTTTCCTTATAATATTTAAGGACAACCACATGGACTATTGCTGCAATCAGAAAACAAGCTGACATAGTGTTGCTTCTTTTCAATTACTAGTTGAAATAAAAATGAGTGCCAGACCCACTTTGGTGATTAGAAGATGAAAACAGTAAGCTAGTATACCTTATGGGGCACTTGCAAGGACGGTGTGGGGCTACTGTGTGCTTTCTAAATCCTGAATTTTACAAAATGTCCAGGAAAAAATTTCTTGGGGCTGTGTATATATAAGATATAGTGTTGACAGTTTTTACCAGAGACATGTTTGGGAGTTAACTAGACAAAGGTAGAGAAGGTATCAGGGTAGGAACATTCAAGACAGAGGGAAAAGTCTGGGCAAAGGCCGAGTGGATAGGTAAAGCATAATTTCAGGAAGGTCAGCAAGTGTGGAATGTGGAAAGCAAAGGGAACGTGGTGCAGCATGAGACCAAAAGCGGTAAGCATGAAGCTCTGCAGATCACATTAAAGGAAGACTTTAAAGAGTTTTAAATGTTTGATGAGAGAGTTGGTGCCAGAAGAAAACTCTAGCAGAGACACAAATCTGTAAGCAATGGCAGGATTAGTGGATACTAAAACCGAGGGCTCACCTAAACAAAGTACAGAGACTGAGAAAGCAGGAGGCCTTGGGACCAGACTTGTGTATGATACCTTTTATTTCTAATGGGAAAACTAACACTCGGAGACTTTCAATAACTTGCCCAATATTACAGTCTCTTATCACACCTCTTATCACATCTTCCTAGGGTCTCCGCTATAAGAGGAGGGCTCTGTTTAAACATGGTTCTGCTATGTTGATGCTAAGTCCTAAAGTTTTCCATAGAAAACTGGCTCTTTCAATAAGCAGTTTCTTCTAGCTAAAAGTGTATACAAAGCACAGTAAATAAAAATAAAAAATAAATTTCACAACTAAGACCTGCATATCCCCAAGAAGACAAGTAGCATCTTCTGCTCCTGATCTTGAAAAGTCAAGGTCAAAGACTGAAGGGATTGAAGAAAGCAGTTTGAGATGTATTATTCCATGTAGAGTAGCTGGCTCACACACATAGGAACTGCACTCAATATATACTCAAGACGAGGGCTTATCAACTAAGGAATTGCCCTCCTCACACCTGAAAGCACTTTGTATCAGATTCTTGTGAAAAATATCCTGAGTTAAAAGTTAGGATAATTAAATACTGATGAATTTGTTGGTTTAATAAGAAACAAATCACAAATTAAGATATTGAAATTCACTCTCTATTTTGGAATACCTTGATACTCAGCAAACATCATAAATATAGGTACAATTATTTTGATAAACATTTCATTTTCGATGGAAATTTCACATTACTGAAGTCTTGTGCTCTATCTCATCTCTTAAAACACCTCATACCTCAGGTCACTATGTTTCCATAGCTTTTGACAGACACTGCCATTTTCTGGGAAGCATCTGATTCCCCACTGTTCCAGAAAAATTTCCATGAACACTACATTCCCCTCTATCCCTGACAGCTCCATTTCTGTTCTTCTATATGGCAAAAAGAGTTGATTACAATATCTACTATAATACCAATTTATTCTTGATCATGCTGCACTCGAGTGTTTACTCTCACTGCTGTATTTAAATAGCACATGTTCAAGAACATCAATGACTCAATGACTTCCTTGCTGCTAAATCCAGTAATCAATTCTCACCACACTTGACCTATGAGTGGCATTTGTCACAGATAATCATATCTTTTAGTCGTAAAACATTTTCTCACCTTGACTTCCAGGACATCACACATGTGTGTGTTTCCTTTTTTCTTCCCCACTGGCCTGTTCTCTATCTTGTTTTTTTCCTTGTCAATTTGAATTCTAAAAAATTAGAATGCCTTTGTCCTTGGATTTCTTTTCTCTGTTTTCATTCACTTCCTTGGTGATCTTGACTTTAAATTCCACCTATGTGGACAACTCCCAGATGTACATCCCTGGCCCAGATGTTGTTGCTCTAGAATTTTAGACTCATATGATCAACCACCTAGGTGACATCTAAAACAAGAAAGAGTTCTTGGTAGTTTAAAAAGTCATAGAAGTATTTTTAAAATGTCATAGAGGTTTAGAAGATAAAGTAGAAGATATTACCTAGAAAGAATTAAAAGTCAAAGTGATAAAAATTTTGAAAAAAAGAATAAAAACTTGACAACCTATTCAAGAAATTCAATATTCCACTACTAAACAATTATAGAAGTGACTGAGAAATGGAGAAAGGGAAATTATCAAAAAATAAGATATAATAATTTTACATAATAAAACCCCCAAATTTTTCTATAAAATTTCTTCAAATGCACAGCAGAATAATTTTTTAGTCTATACCAATGCACATCATTGTGAAATATCAGATCTCTGAAGATAAAGAGGAAATTCTAAAAGTTTCCAAACAGAAAAACAGAGTAACATATGAAGGAATAGTTGTGAAAATGGCATATGGTGTTAGACTTTTCAAAATAGCAGCACTGTAAGCTAGAAAATAATTCATTCAGCAATGATTTATTAAGTGCCTACTTTGCACCAGGTACTATGTTAGGTGCTGACAATAGAAAGATGCCTTTGAAATTCTAAGAGAAAATTATTTCCAACCTGAAATAAGATACTCTGCTCAAGCAGACTAAAGAATATAAACAACAAAAAACAACTGCATGTCTTATGAACTTTTGCTACTGGAGCTTGTGGACTAAAATAAAGTTTGTAAATCAAGAAAGAGGAATTCAGGATTCAGGGGATAAAAGACATAGATGAAAAGACAGACTTTGCCAGGGTAATTGGAAGGGATGTCTCAGAACAAATATGGTTCAGGTTAAAAAAGGGCTACGGGGGGTTGGGGAGATAGAACTCACTGATTACTTACTGTGTTTAACTATTTTGAGAAGAGTTTCAGAATTCTTTAATTCTAAAATTACAAATTGAAAGTGTTGGAAGTAGCAGCCTCTGGGACTGAAACTTGATTTACATTACGTGTTGTATAATAATATCTGACTCTTCAAATTATGGTCATTTATTATTTAATAAAATAAGTATGCATTTTAAAAGGAACTGAAAAATCTCGGTTAAGCAAAAACAAGCTAGTATTTTCCATTTTTTTAAAATTAAACCTAACTTAATTTCAAAAAGATAAATTTTTACTTTGCTTTCAAATAGACATGATGCTTTCTTTTCAATATCATTGCTACTATCCCCTAGGATATTTTGAATAGAAGAACATCAGTTTCCACACACAGTTAGAGAAGCAGATTCTGCAAGGTAAGGATTGAAATGAAGTTTATGGCCTCCATAAACAATTGCATCATGCTATGCAGCCTGTATTTTCTTAAGAAGGAAGATAACATTTTCTTTATCAAAGCAAGCTAAAACAGGCTATAAATTACACAATGTCTGTCTCTTGGTTCACAGAGAACTACAATCCATCTGGAACCAAAAAAGAATGGAGCTATACAACGTTTCCCTAAGTAAATGTAAATTATAAAGTGAAGAATGTTTCCACCTTGGTGCACCCAGAGATCTGGTCAATTCCTTTCCTATATTTTGATATGCATGACAGCCAACTGACTGGCTATCAGATACCCAGAAGGTTTTTTATATTTGCCCCCCAATAAATAAAATTCAATAGAAATAATAAGAACCATGGTGAAAATAGGTGGCTTTGATATATTTAGTTAAAATTAAAATGCTTGTTAGAATACAAATTTTCTAGTATGCATACGGTGAGAATGCAACATCGTTGTGGTGGTAAGAACATAAAAAGTTGGAAGTATTAATGTGCTCAGAATGTGAATAACCTTTTCACCCCAAGAAACCTGAATTCAAAGATGGTTAACCACAGAAGTGAAGTTTCTTGGGTGGTCTAACTCTATACATTTGTTCTTAGTGTATTTGGCCAAAGCACAAAACCAACAAGGAGTCTGGCATGATGGATGGTGTCTTCCTAGAAGATGCTTGGGATTACGGAGGTTGTTTTAAGTCAGATGCGGGTGGAGTAATTGTGGCAAGAAGCTTGTGGAGAGGTTTACCAGGTCATAACAGGCCCTTTCTCCATGAGAATGTCATTAATAGAGCCAGCCTCTTTAAAAACTCTATTTTTCTCCCTAGTCCTCTTACCAATTACAACTAAAAATCCTGGACATCATATATAAAACACACTAAAAAGAGTCTAAAAGGCATAGATATGAAGGCAGATCAGCTGGGACCTGAGGACCCAAAGAACAACACTGTAGCCGCATATATCCCAGACTGGGAGCTGAAGAAGATGACATCCTGGAAGAACAAATGGGTGCAGACAAAAAACGTCCCAAGAAAAGCTCGTTCTCCCTAGTGGAAAGAAACAGGTAATTTCGTAAGATAGAAGAATTTTAGTAACTGCTGTACTATAGCCAAACACCACAGGGAAAAACCGTGGTTCTTATCCTTATCACACGAACAAAGTTCGAATGAAGAACTCAGAATTCCACCTTCACCAAGCTATAACAAGGTGTCCCATCCCCATTCTTTCACCCCCACGGGTGCCAGGGTGGTATCAGAGAAAGCTGAGTAGGAAACTGGCCATAAGGAGTCCACTTCTCCACGCTGTAGTGTCAGTAGCAGCCAATTGGTAGTAGTCAGAGTGACCTCACAGGACATGCCTACCCTTCCCAGCTGTCTATGTATCAGTGGAAGCCTAGTAGGGAGTTGTAACTCCCATTCCTACCCAGTAGTAATGACGAGTCCACCACTGTAGATGTCAATTGATACCAATGGGAAACTGGACTTCTACACCCACCTAGCAGTTATGAGGCAGTGCCTCCTACCCACTTCCCTTGCTGGGGCCATGTCAGAAAAAGTTAGCTTAAAAAAAGCCAGAAGGTTTTCTATGATCCAGAGTCTCATAGAAAAATACCCAAAATATTCAAGCTTCAAAAAAAAAAAAAGAAAAAAGAAAAAGAAACAAAAAACAAACAAACAAAAAAACTCATCATACCAAGAACCAGAAAATAGCAAACTAAATGATTTTTCATTTAGTTAGATAATCCATAGAGGTGTATGTACCAAACAACAGAGCTACAAAATATATTTAAAGCAAAAAATGACAGAATTGAAAAGAGACATAGACAAATCTACAATTTCAGTTAGAGGCTTTAACACTATTCTCTCAACACTGAGAGAACAACTAGATAGAAAATCAGCAAGGATATATAAGATACTCACTAACATCATCATCCAACAGGATCTAATCAACATTTATTGACTATTTTACTCAATGACAGCAGAATACTCATTCTTTTTAAGTGCCCACAGAATATATACCAAGAAAACCATATCCTGGGCCAAAAAACAAACCTCAACAAATTTAAAAGAATTGAAACCATACAGAGTGTGTTCTATAACCACAATGGAATCAAATTAGAAATGAATAATAGAAAGATAACAGGAAGATCTCCTAATGCTTGGAAACTAAACGACACATTTCTAAATAATCTATGTGTCAAATAGGAAGTCTCGAAAGAAATTTAAAAATACATTAAACTGAATGAAAATGAAAATAGAACATAACACAATTTGTGGAACACAACACAATTTGTGGAACACAGCAAAAGCAGTGCTGAATGGATATTTATAACACTAAATGCATACATAAGAAAACAGAAAAATCAATAATAATCAAAATCTCAAATCAATAATGCAATTGTCTATATAGAAAATCAGAAGGTTCAATGCAATTCCTATAAAAATCCTAGCAAGATTTTTGTATATATAGTTAAGATTATCTTAAAATTTATATCAAAACACTAAGAAACTAGAAGAGCTAAAATAATTTTTAAATAAGAAGAATGAAGTGATAGAAATCAGTTTATCTGATTCCAAAACTTATTAAGTGGCTGTAGTAATCAAGACTGGTAGTTGGCAGAGAGATAAACATATAAATCAATGGTACAGAATAGAGAACTCAGAAACAGATCTACACAAACATGTCCAACTCATTTTTGACGAAAGTGTGAAAATTCAATGGAGGAAATGTAATCCTTTTTAACAAGTGATGCTGAAGCAAATGGCATCATTGGAAAAAAGTGAACCTTGACCTAAGTCTCACACCTTGTACAAAAATTAACTCAAACTGGATCATGTACTCGACTTAAATGTAAAATGCTAACCTATAAAACCTTTGGAAAAAAGAAAAGAGAAAGTCTCAAGATCCAACATTAGGCAAAAAGTTCTTAGACTTGAAACCAAATACGTGATTCATGAGAAAATTTTGTAAAATTTGACTTAATCAAAATTTAATACTTTCTCTTTTTGTTTTTCTCATCCTCTATAAATCTCACCTTGCCTTGCTTTTTAGAAATGATTTTAGCATTCAGTACAATGTTCAATGGTATGTGCATTAAACAGATTCTATTTAAATTGTCTTCCTCTCCAGCAATTTCTGCCACACTGATCCCTCTATGGTATGCCTTCCAAGACATTGTTCATTTCATCAGGTTATAACTTATTAGTACTTTCCTCATCTCCCATCAATCATATAGAGCTTCAAACTGTACATTTATCTTTGTCTAATAAACCAAGTTTTCCATCCTTTTTGTTTGATTTTTAATTTCTAACAATAGGGTTTGTTACCTATTTCTTCTTGTGATTGAAGTTATCTTTCTCATGCTCTGAGTCTTCATCCTCCTTTCTTTGGATTTTTCTATTTTTTGCAGCATTTAAAAAAATTACACAAGTAATACACAAATAATGCTATATATGATTGAAAGAATAGATAGAAGTATTCTGAGAAAAATATGACATTCTCAACTTTGATCCCATTTTCCTCCTCAGAGGTAACAATGTTAAGATTTGTTGTGCATTCGTCCACCTTCTTGTCCTCTTCCTATACATTTACATATATATTTTCAAATAAACA
This sequence comes from Pteropus medius, assembly GCF_902729225.1. Taxonomy (NCBI): domain Eukaryota; kingdom Metazoa; phylum Chordata; class Mammalia; order Chiroptera; family Pteropodidae; genus Pteropus; species Pteropus medius. Next base: position 19,920,231 of record NW_024352785.1, on the reverse strand, counting down.
AATGTCTTTCATAGTCCATAAATAATGTCACACTAAATGTAATATTCTGAAACTTCCTTTTCCATGATAAGTTTGGAACATTTTAAGGTCAACGTCTATAGGTCTGCAACTCCCCCTTTTAAATTAAACTATATATTACTCCACAGTATGACACTACTGCAATTTACTGAACTATTTCTCTACTGTTGAACCATTACAGTGTTCCTTATTTTTATCATTAAAAGTATCCTTACACTTTCACACAAATGAGTAATTATCTCTTTAAGCTACATTACTAGAAGTGGAGTTGTTGGATATAAGGATGTGTGCACTCTTAGTTTTGAGAAATACCAGTCAATTGCCTTCCAAAAGCCAAACGACAAAGTATAAGAAAGAGTCAAAACATCTTACCAACAATGTTCGGATGGAGTAAAAAACAGATCTCTGTTACATTAACATTTCCTTGATTGTCAGTGAAGCTAAGAAGATATTTTTGGTACATTTTGTACCAAATGTTTATTAAATTTTCCTTTAATAAGATTATAGTTTTGTTTAGTCATATATAGTTCATCAAGTTTATCTTAATGTATGCTGTGAACTGCAGGTTAAAATTAATTTTTTCCAAAAGAGAGTCAATTTTCTCGCCATTAAGTAAAGTATCTGTTCTTTCTTTACTGATTTTAAAAACCTAATATAAAGAATTTCTTTCTGGAGTCAATTGTTTTCCATTTTTTTATCTGTGTTAGCCTGCCCTAATACCAGACTACATAAAGCATGGCTTTATAATATGCTTTGATATCCGGAGTAACTGTTCATTTTCAGAATTTTTTTGGCTATTTTATGGATTTTTTTTCTATATAAACTTAAGAATGAGCTTGTTGTTGCATATGAAAAAATATTGCTGTGCTTTTGATTGAGGTACATTAAATTTGATTACTATTTTCTCAAAAATTAGCATCTTTATGATTTGAGTCTTCTCATATAAATCCTATGTTTCTTCTCTTTGCTTAAGTATTTATGAGGGAGATCTTTTAGCAGCAGTTTATAATTTTATTCATATAGTTCTATGTGATTCTTGTTCTATCTATGCTCAAGGCATTCATGATTTTGTGAAATATTTAGCATAAAATTTTCTAATTGTATATCACTGATGCATAGAAAAGTTACTGATTTTCATATGCTGGCCTTTTATTCAATTGCCTTTCTGAATTATCTTATTAATTCTGGTAACTTTTCAGTTATTTACTTGCAAATAATTATCAGTTCTATGTTTCTTGAATTCAGAGATAGATAGCTATGGCTATAGATATATAGACATACCTGAAATGCACGCATATTCTATGTAAATATACATTTTTTTATGACATGTAATATATTTTTCTTGACTTGTTGCATCACTGAGGACCTCCAATGTCAAATTAGATTGTGATGTTATTAGTGGTCATTCTTGTTTTTCCCAGAGGTCCATTTCATTGGACTTCACAGGAAAACACATTGTTTTTTTTCATTAGTTTATATTAATTTATATTTTTATATTGTCAATTTCATTAATTTTTACTTTTAATTTTATGAATTCATTTCATTCCTTTTATTTTCATTGGGCATTTTAATTTTTTCAGCTCTTTAAATTTCATACTTACTTTATTCATTTTATTATATTTTTTATTTTCTAATATAAAATTAATATATTATTCAGGCATCTTTTAGTAGGCTGCACACTAGAAATATCTTGTTTATGTTAGTGTTATATCATATTGTTCACCCCTACTTATTGGAGTTATGAGTCATGTCAAGTTTTGAAGATAAAGGGAGATGACCCTGGGGAAACTCTGTGATGCAGAGAACCAAAGAAATATTTTGATACTTTTCATATTAGTCAGGATTCTCAGTCTGCGATGAGTTTCACAAAACCTAGGTCCCCATGGAATTAATAGACAGAACTTAGGTTAGGAATTGTTGTCTTTGGCCAAAGAGAAAAGAAATGCTTCTATTTCCTTTTTGGGTACTTCATTATGGCTGCCTTACACCTAAACTGGCTGCATTTCTAGGTTAACCCTCTTATCTTTGTGGTAGTTTAACGGTCAGGAAATTCTTTAGGGATCCAAATATATATATAGTTTTTATTGATAAACATACACAAAATAAACACAGGAGACAAAAGATGAATATTGACATGTAGACAGACAAGACTTCTATCAACTCCTCGTTTAGAAAAACATAAGCCTAGGAATATATTGTTGGTGCAATAAATGGAGCAGTTCCCTTAGCACTTCGGAACATTGGAAAAGTTGATCTCTGTGCTATCAAGCATGGAATTGAGGTTTAGATCTGCTCTGGTAAAGTCATCATTTTAGAGGGACTTATCTTCCAGGCTTTCATGTGAAGTGATTATGGAGCTTAAAGTAAGATTCTAGAGCTTCCTGGGGAATTAATGATGTAAAATTTCCCACTGGCAGTAAATGAACATGCAATGTTCCTCTTGCCTCTCTACCTATTATTTTCTTCAGCTGAGTTTTACTGATGCTATAATAAAGTATATATTTGATCTATTTCAGGTGAAAGTAGTGCATTTTACAAATAAACCTTTCAAAACCCTAAAATATAACACCTAAATGGTTATCAGGGACAAATCACAAGAACACGAGATTTCTAAGTGACTCTTTACTGGAATTTATATATTTTATTACAAAGCATTCTATATATTAAAAAGTGAGCCTGGAATGTGAACTGTTTTAGTCTTTACCGTCTGTTGCACCTAGATAGTTCTGGGAAGACTAAACCAAGGTCCGGTGCTAATGAAGATGTGGAAGCATAGATTTTGGAAGACTAGGGAAGGAAGGAGTAGGTAGAACTTTCATATACCCAAGAGGAGTTTTATCCCCAGTGTCTAGCCCAGGAACAGAGCTGGACAACCAGTGTCCACTCTGTGGAAGTAATGGCTAAAGACAATGAAATAAAAATGGGCCAGAACAGAAATTTTTCCCACTTCCACCTATGAGTATTTCTTATTAAGTGATCTCAAAAGCCCAAAGAGGAGACTTGAGTAAAGTAAGCTCCAACATGAGACTATTTCAGATACTAGGCCTCTGCTACCCCAGCATTCTCATCATAGAAGCTAGTAACTTCAGGACACACAGCCAAGTTTATAAATATCTTTCCCTGTTCCTGTGCCTGTTTATATGTAGAATATAATGACAAACAGAGGGACACATGGACTCTGTTTCTCACCATAACATAAGTATAAAATAATGTGACTCTTTCCTAATTGCATTATGGGTAAGCCTTCTCTGGTCATTGACTTACATACAGTAAGACCTCTTGCTATGAAATACCTATAAATATGCAATTCATGAATAGTCTAGCTTAAAAGTCTGGTGAGAGCCATGACTCCTCTTACTGGTAGAGGCCAGGAAACTGCAAAGACAATAAACCTTGGCGTCTGCTCCAGGCTAACTGGCCATGGCTAAGGCTCACTGTTCACATGTCACTTGGGTCTCTGCCAGGCCATTAGTCATTATACATTCTGCCCCAATGGTGCTTTAGAAATGGAGTGAGCTCTGAATATGCTCAGAGGGAAGAAAAAGAAACACTAGTTTATATTTTGTTGGGTTAAAATTTTTGGCTTTTTCCCGTCCTAGGAAAGTTATACTTAAAACAAAAACTGAAATCCTTGTTAGCCAATCTTCAAAGTCACTTTTCCTGTAAAATACACAGTGGTTATTAACAACCGCTTGAGGGAAAAGATGAAAGCTAAAGGAATTGAGAAAGTTAACGCAACAAAAATGGCAGATGTCATTAGCAGAACAATTAAATCCACCTCCTCAAATAATCTGTTTATTTTTTTTTTTCTTCTTACTCATCTCTATACTTTTAAGAGCCTTTTCCATTAGCCTGTCTACTAATTAACACCATAATATGCTGCTCTGGGTACTATCTGCTGTGTCATTGCCCAAAGAATTTTGAGACTGCATTTTTAAGGATAATATCTTTCTGTAAGTAGTAAACCACAGAGATTAATAGCATCTCTGCCCCAGACACAATAATAAAAAACAGCTGACCGTTAAAAAAAAAAAACTCTATTTGGTTTGATCTCCAAACAACGGCTTGACTTGCCTAGCAATTGAGTCAATTAAGTTTAGATATCTACAGTCCTAAAAGCATTAAACTGAGTGTATAAATCAATCATGTTTAAACTGATCATTCCTATTACTGCCTAATCAGTAAGTAAAATCAACATATAATATGAATCTGTGAATATGGTTTGAGGTTATTTTTGTTACATGTGGTAAAAAATTTTTCAATTACAAATGACATACATTTCAAACTATATTTTCACAGAAATGGGAATTTCTTTTGCTAATGTAACTAAAAATTCATGAGTATACCAATTTCAAACACAGCAGGTCCAGAGACCCAAACAATGTCTCAATACAGCTTCTGTTTGCAGGTTATTCTCTCTGACGGAAGAGAGCTTTTCATGAATTGAAAACATGGTCATGCTCTAAAAAAGCTGACTTAAAAAATGTTAATAGTGTTGACATTGAGAATACCCGATTTATAGGATAAGTAACTCATCCACAATCACACTGTCATTAATGAGTAGAGATGGAATAAACATTTTCATAGAGTTATATGTTATAGGTTCAAAATATATTTCGAAACATTTCTTGGAAGTGTATCATAAATTGCTTTCTCTATATCATTTTGTGTTTATTAACTTTCACATTCTGTGGCATTAAAAACCGCACTTAGTTGATATAGATGTTTCTGCAACAAAATTAATAGGGTGACATATATTGAATGCTAATCTGGACATACGTCTTCCTTATTTAAAGCTATTAAGTGGTTCTCTATCAATACTAGAATTAAGACCAAGCTAGTTATTTTGGTATGCAGGGCTCTCCATCATCTGGCTATAACTACCTCTATTTCCTGCTCAGCTAGAACAATCACTTAAATAATATACAAAAAGACAAAATTAAGTTAAATTAAAAGGATGGCCACATACATCTGCTTAAGTCATTCTTACGATTTTAATACCAAAGAAAAAGAGGCACGCTTTGGTCCCCAGCATCCATGTAACAAATGTTTGGGAGGATTATTAATGTCTGCTTTGAGCCACATTCATCTTGGACAATGGGATGACATTCTTGGTTGATCCAGCCTGGGTCCTATGCTTGTCCCTTTGTTTGGATGAGAGGAGTGTATGGAGTCCATGCTGACTTGACTCATCTGTCTGGGATTAATATCTGCCAATAGAAAGGACTTTTAGCAATGCTATATGCTCTCACTGCTCTGATTTTAGACAGGTCAGCTTGGACCACAGATTGTCTCTTTCTAGCAGAACCAAGGAGACGTGTCCAAAAGTTAAGTTATTGGTACCAAGTTAAAGTTAGCGTTGATAAAGGCAAGGAGTCAGGATAAAGAGATAAATAGAGTCAGGAGGGGATGAAGAAGACAGACAGCTCAATCTCCCATATCCTCTCAAACTCTTCCTGTCTGGCATCCCTTGCTTGACAATAGTAATAATTATTCCCTCTTTAAGAAGCTGTAAATTAGCACACACACTGGGACAAAGAGCAGATTTGTAGGGAGGGGAACATGATAGGCAGCTCTGCCATGTTTACATGGAGTTAAGGGTTGCTCTTACAAGATATAAGGGAGAGGAGTGCTAAGCATGCCAAACAAAAAGTCATACTGTTCATAAAACCAATTGTGGCAAGCGCGACAAATTTTTTACCTATACCTGAATGTGGTTTTCTCCTAAGTATTGTTTTGGCTCGGCCTAGACACTATAACGCATTTGGTTTAAGTATATATTATCTAATTTTTATGTAAGGTGATATGCTAGGGTTACAAAATTGGGTTGAAGATATTGTAGTAGAGATGATAACTTTATTCTTCATGATTTTATATTACATGATGAATGTCATTAAGTGACCTAAAACAAAAGTAATAAGTGAAGAGAGAATACCCATATAATTGCATATGTCACATATTTTATAGATAAATACTTAGCTGCAAGGGGACATATTGAGAGAGGGGTGAAATGGTGGGAGAAGATGGAGAGGGAGAGAGAGAATTTAATCCTATACATATGATAAATGGTTTGCTCAATAATTTTCATAATGTTATAGTTAAAGTAAGATTGTTCAGATATCTTTATCTTAAAATGAGTAAAAATTAATCTGTAATGGAAATTAAAAAAACACACCAACAATCTAATTCTAATAACATCAGAAATCTAAATCAAATACTTTCACAATATGAAGCAGATGTTTAATCCATGAAGCCCTTCCATCTGGGGTTCTAAATGCTATTTGAGCCACCAGAATTTCCCTAGATTTTATTATTGAAGGAAACTTGAATATTGAGAATTTATATTTTTAAATTTAATATACAATAAAGTTTTAAAAAGGCATAGAGCCAATTTTTATATAATTTAGCAAATTATGCTCTCTCACCAGAAAGAAGAAAATTCACTTTCAATTTTCCATAAAGAAACATTTGCTATTTTTCTTCTCTTTTATCCAAGGAACATTATAATGTTTAGGTGATAACCTAAATAGATAATAAGTAGAAAAAGTCTGAATTTAGTGTTCTAAAAAATAACACACTGATTCTCTCATATAAATTGCCTCCCCATTTAATTCCATTACCCCTGCTGAGCTCAGTTTTCTGCATCACTTTCCCCTATAAGAATTCCTGAATTTCAAATAAATAAACAAATAACTGTGTGAATTATTTCATGCACCAGCAAAACCCCAAATAACTATATTTTGAACTTCTACTTCCTGACTTCAGAAATTTATCTTTTTATATTCTTGCTTTCTTCATTCTGTAGAAAACCAGTGTGGTGTGTGTTTACTTTTGCATGTTCAAAGTCTAGCATTTGTCTTGGAGTGACTAGAGTATATTGGATAAGAAGAGTAAAAACTAAACCAATGTCATGTGAACACTAGAATTACACATAATCTGCCTCATTCCATTTTAAGTAGATGAATACAACCATATCTTAAACTAATGAAACTGGTTTTTAAGGTAGTGATGAAAAAAAAATTGGAAAATATGTTCCAGCACAAAACATAGAGAATGGAGAGAAAGTAGTAAAAGAGAAAAAAGATATTCTGAATGCCTACTGTATACAAAAAACTATAGAAATAAATTTTCACGATAAAAAGAAATACACCAAATAAATATTTTTTTGCAGTCTTCATAGAATCTTTACCAACTTCTACTATTTACTTTAGGTCAGGATTTAATTCTTTCAAGCCTAGAGTTTATGAGATAAAACCAATTTATTGAGTTGCATTTATAGCCTGAGTCTATTGTCCTATCTATCCATTCCTATCACATTTTATACATCTGTCTAACTATTTGTTTAGAACATACTTGGAAACCAGGAATTGAATATACCATTTCCTCGGGTGTGAAATGCAAATGTATTCATTCAAAAGCAAAATACAAAGTTATACAGCCAAACAATGCAATTCTAATTATTATAAATTTAGGTGCCCCAAAGTGTCTCAAATGCTTCCAATTTTATTTACTACAAATATGTAAAAAGGTAAATCTACAGTTTAATGATTACATACATAGGCTATGATATGCAGAAGGTCATAATTCCTCAATAAACCTTAATCAGACTTTCTTTTTTTTTTTTTAAAGAAAATATTTCCTTTTGCATTTGGGGGAAGGGGGATCTGATGAATTAAAATCAGCACTCAGGGATCTCTTGTTAACTCTGAACCATTTGATCAGCTCCTGCCCTCTGTTAGCCTCTACAAGAGCTTTAGCAGCTCTAGGGGAAGTTTATTCAACTGCTTCTCATCACATCCACCCACGCAGATTTACATGCAAAGAGCTCAGGATGTCCAAAAACCTGGACTTTGAAAACAGAAAGGAAGAGAGAAAGGGGGGAAAAGAGTGAGAAAAACATTTTTGAAACATGTGCTTTCCAACTCATTTGTAACAACTGCAGCCTTTTACACAAGACATTTTATTGAAATTATTAGCTGTTAGAAAGTTTTGTCATCATCATCGGAGTATTTTGAGCTCACCAGGACACCTTATGCTTTTCAAAGTAAAAGAGAAAGGCAGGCTATAACTGATATTCCACTTTTTTAAATTTCCTGAAATATGATGATAAATTAAAGTGATTGAAAGTACAAAAGGGGTCCCCTGGTGAGGCTGGTCTCTTAGAACACTCCTCATAGTGGCACTTCTGTGTCACCCACCTTGGAAGGATTCTTGGCACCATTTGTTTGCAAAACCATTCACGTCTCAAACTAATATTAAAGCAAGTATTCTTTTCTATTTCAGTGTATTGAAGTGATGCGGTTCCTCATGGCCAGCCTGTGTCTACTTATTTATTGCTCAGAGGAAATAAAATCTTAAATAAAATTTAAGAGAAATTACACAAAATTAAAAGATAATGTGTAGAATCTTTTATCATCATGGTGCCTGCCTTACTTACAGATTGCTTTTGAGAGATACCATCATCACTTTCCTAGTCCCTGCCAAAGGAAGCATTTCATAAAATCCCTTATTTAGAAAAAAAAATCACTTATTTAAAAGTAGTGTTCTGACCATGTATGTGACACTCTGGTAGAAATCACAGGGCCAGGGAAACTGTATGACAGAGAAGAAACTGATCTATAGATAGAAAATCAGCTTGTGAAGTAGCCTAACATTAGAGCTTAACTCAATAACTAGTACAATGAGTCTCTCTCAGGAATTAGAATTAGGAATTCAGAGTCAGTGAGTATGGCAATTCAATAGTTAGGTAGGAAACAAGAGAAAAAGATACACAGAAAGAAGCGGAGATAGAAAGAATAGCTGATTCTGAGTAACTGCTAAAAGAGGACCATCATCATCATCATCATCATCATCATCATCATCATCATCATCATCGTCATCATCATCATCATCGAAAAAGCAGCACTGGGCCCCTGAATATTAGATTTGTTAAAATGTTTTCTGGATGCCAGCCCTTCTCTAAGCGTGAGTGGGTTTACCTGGGCTCCTGAGAGGCCTACCCACTATGGCTGAGAAATCTATTTCTCTGTAAATCTTTAAAATAATACTCCCCTGACATGAATTACTCTGAGTGGTTTCTATTACCTGCAACCAAAGAATCTAACTAACACCAGGGGTCAGCAAAGATATTGTAGTTTGAATCAGTGAGATTTTGTAAATTATGTAAAGTGAAACAGATGATTAAGAACTCTGTCTGCATAACTAAGAGATAACAAAAAAATTAACAATATATTCATGTATCTAAAATATCATTTTTCCCTTTTACTTTTGATGAGTCATCCAATTGCTCTTACTAAAAATCTGAGTGTCATCCTTGACATTCCTTCTTCTCACTTCCATAGTCACCAAAACCTGATGATTCTATCTCCAAATTATATCTTAAAACCTTTACCATATCCCAAATCCTTCAACTTCCACCACGGTTTCCAGTGCAAGACACTAGTGATACTGACTTCAATCATGGAAACGACCTCTAACTGACCACCCTGATGTTTCTTACCTACCTTGTATCCACTCTCAAAACATTCATTTTCACTCAGTCAAGTATTTAAAACTCTCCAAAGTCATCTCATTTCTTTTAGAACAAGGGCAAAATCCCTTAGCAGAATCTTGCAGACTCAAAAACCTGGCTCCAAACTTCCTTATTTCTGTTCCCCAATTATAGATGGCTCTCTTTTCTCCCTCAAGGTCTTTTTCTCCATTCTATTCCTTTAGCTGAAGCATTTCCTCTCATGTTGCTACCTCCATTCCCACTCCATTTCCTGGCTTAATTCTTAATACTAATGGCAATTTTAGAGTTCCTCTTTCAATTTCACTTCTTCAGAGAAATTTTCTTGACACTGCATTATAGATCAGGTTCTTCTGTTATATAATTTCAAAGCATCCTATATTATTCATGCATAGCACTTATTACATTTGTGCCTATGCAGTCATTTGGGACTCCAAATCAGTTAGTGTTATAGGATCACCCCTCCTTTAATATCTAAAAATAGAATTTAGTTCTATTGCCGGGCTATCATCTAAAAGACCCTAATGTTTCTCAATACCTAAACTATCTCACGAGCTATGTTTGCTTACAGGAACTGAAAAGGTTTCCATACCACAAAAAGAAGAGGGCTCAGCACAAAGACCAAGGTGTCAAGTGCAAAAACAAAGATGGCAATGGAGGGGGGCATAGTGTACAAAAAAGACCGTGCGCAAAAGGGCCTACTGCAACAGAAGAATAACTACACATTCCACACCACAGCCTGTAAATACGGAGGGCTCCTTCTCAGTCAGGGAGAAGGAGCCATTAGAGCATGAGCTCAACTCTCTTCAAACTCAATCACTACTGGCGCAAAGGGCACTGGGAAGAAGATCTTGGTTTGGGTCTCCAACACAAAAGGGTCTGTAACAGTTCTTGACTGTTACATTATGTGAAAATTGTTAGCTATATTCTCTTCCAAATCTAAAATATGTTTGAGGTGGGTGTATGTAAAATATAGGCTATGTAATAATATCAAAAGTGACTTTGTGGGGCTTAAGGGTCCTCAACAATGTTTTCTTCATGTTGAGTAATGTGATTTTATAGATTTTCCGAAATTTGTAACAGCTGTAAAATTTATATATTTTGAATTTTGTCATAATATCATGCATGTAAAAATTGATCAGGGAGCTAGGGACTTGGGTGGTGGGAGCAGGATTTTAAATGTTCACAATTTGAAGTGTCTGATATTCATTTTCCTTTTTTTGTAGATGCATAAGAAATATAAGTATGTATAGAAAATGCCACCATGATGGCAGACAAATCTCACTTCCTTATAAATGAGATCTTAAATAAGAATTTAAAGACAAACCAAAAGATTCTTGAGAGGTACAACCTTTTGATGGTACGTAAGGGAAGACAGGCCCCCTCAGAGGCATAAAAAGCATCATCTAATTAAAGGCACACACTTCTGAAAGACACTGAGACTGGTGCCCAAACACAAGCAATTAAGTACCGAAAGAGAAAGTGCCATTCTCTAGTATAATCAAGTCCAAATGAAAGTTGGGTCTATGAGAATACCAACTTGGAGAGACACATCTTTTCAAATGCAGTTGAACCAAGTCTAGCACAATGATAATTGACTACCAGTTTGGAAGACAAACGTCACATACGTGAAGACAGAAAAAAAGAAGTTTAAATATTTAAGCAAAATTGGTTCTACTAAGCTAATCAACATCACTAGGTGTTTGAAAATTGTTATTACAGTTTGGCCCTAATTTGGAAAAGTGAGCTTCATGTTTCATTAGTAAGATTATTTTCCATTATTCTGTATAATGCGCTCTAGAATTTCTGACTGGTCAATTTTCCTCCTGACCTGAGTATTTCCCAGCATTTTACCATGCCGTTGGATATCTCTCTTGCTCTGTATCCTTTTCTCTCTCTGGTTTCTAAACTGCTATTTCCTTATTGCCTTGGAAAATTCAAAATTTGCCAGTTTAATATACCAAGCAAGTTATTTATAACTTTGGGTCTACCTAGTTTATCCCAGCCCTGTCCTATGGATGCTGTCTTTGATACTCAGAAAAGTCATCAAAACAATTTTATAAGTAAGAACACTTATCTCCCAAAGAATAATGCACTTTCTATAATATTTTTTTCTTGTTGCTATATTCATATGATTGTTTAATGTCTTTTTTCTCCACTGGACAGCTTATCAATTAACATGACAACCACACAAGTGAAAGTTCAATAGCATTATCTCCATTGTACTTATGAAGAAACAAGGCTCAGGAGTTAAGAAACTTACCAAATATCTAGCTTATAACTAGGGAAACCAGAATCTGAGCCATGACAGGTCTGACAATTTTCCTTCCACGTCATGCTCTCAATCATGTCTCCACCATGGTCAGAAATATGGAGAAGAACAAATCAATGCATATAAATGAAGATGCTGATTTTTTAAAAACACCTGTTTGACCATGGGAAATATCACTAAGTATTTCCTTTAAATTGGTGTAGGCAGTTTATTGTGAAGGAGTTTCTAATCCAAAAGTTTGTTCATAATCAAATGAATGGGCACAGTTTGCTTAACTGTCATTTATCCTTGCTGCTTATTGTGACATCTTGCAAACTAGAACTGCGGCTCTCCTGGGGATTCTCATCAAGTATCTTCTTAACACTGAAAATATCATGAATGTAAAATGAAGTATGCATTGTTTCTTAAATTAACAAACAAAGATAAATGCTAAAAGGATTTAAGTTTTAGTAGACACTTGAAATGAAAGATAAGGTTGAAACCAGGCTATAAATAATTCTAAACTAAATCCAACCTTCTATATAATCTTTCCTCAATTATCTAAATATTTAGGTAAAAGTAGTTTTTAAAAAAATTTACTATCTCTAGAAAATATGCCTTCTAATAAACACATTTTTAAAGAAGAACAAGTGATTGAAGTGTAAAAAGTTTTGTGGCTGGTGTGTTATTATACGTTTGCATCTTCGCTGTCACAAGTGTCTTCCATATTAGAAATGATTTCTCAGGTGTATTGTTATGGTTTGTTTTGAATTCTGTCCAAGTTTTATAAGCATGTAAATTACCTTGTTTTAAATGTCACTGGTATAACGATAGAAAATATTCAATATTGGCAATTACAGGTTAGGTTCAAATATGAATAACACATTGTTTCCAACAAGACAAATCCTTGTATTTCATTTCACGTGGGCAGTGTTTCCTCTCTCCTATTTTCACTGGACACTTGCCTGCTTTCACAGGACCTCGCACCACACATCCTGTTTATTAGTTTAAAGGAGTTTAACAAGGGGATTTATTTTATGTTTTTCTCTGTCCACCAAAGTGCAATTTACTACTCCTATAAAAAGTGATTTTCCCAGTATATTCACACTGTGCCTCATTATGACTGCTTCTGTAACATTTGTACGATGTTCAATCATTTTAGTTACCATCGCCCAAACTGAATTTCGTGAATATTGCCCAGTAGCAATTTAATTGTCAACTTGATTTAGAACTTAAAAATTGTTCTATCTACTTTTTGAGAATTCAAAATATTTTCCAGTTGTATATTTTGCTTATCGTGCTCTTCATGAGAACCTACTTGTATCCAGTTCTACTACAATGTAATAATTTGCCTCTACCATAGGGACTCTTACTTTAGATTTATGACTTTTAGCAAAGTGGATGGAACACGTCTTGCTTTAATGTAATTTCAACATAGTCCCTAACATGACTGCTTGAACAAACTGAATACCATTACGTTGATGTTCTATTTACAGAGAAGGTCTTATTATTTAGGATTTATGTAAACTTCTTGCCTAGTTCCCTTAGAGACCTACCAATCCAAACTAAAAATATGTGCTATTATTTCCCCTGATGTTACCACTACCACTAATGGTCTCGACATGCCTTGGTGTAAAGAGCACAGAACTAGGAGTGCCAGCCCTTGTGACACTGCACATGACTAATGCACCTTCCTGGAGTTCAGGGATTATATTTTTTTTCTCTCCTGGAGCCAGTTGCACTCTCTGAACAGTGGAATGTCGAAACACATTGGGAACACTGTTAAATTCGTTATCCGAGTGTCTTCGTCCTTTCAGATGTTTCACAACAATGGTTCCTGGTCCAAGGCCATGTCCCCAAGAAGCAAATAATCTCTTAATCAAAATTTAAAAGTCCTGTCTTCAGACTCTTCAACTTCCCCACTTCATACAAGAAGAATAACTTCATTTGGTCTGCCACATGGAATGTTGTTTTCCTGGCTCCAAATATCATGAACACTAAATTCAATTATAAAATGAGCCACATGATGTGAATACTGTTAGAGTAGTATGTGGGTCAGTGGGACTAAGCACAAATAGAATAATTAAAACCACAGTGTGGAATGTTCATTTCGGCTTGTTAAGGAAGCAGTGATGGGAGCTATGGAGACTATTAGAGTGAATCATGCTGATTCTATTTTGATCCTATAAATGAGCTCTTGGATAGAGCAAAGAAGAATGATATACATAGTTTACCTTAGATGAGAAAGATACATAGGGAAGCAAGGAAACAGGAAATTAGCAGAGAATTCCCATACCAATGCTCCTTCTAGACCACTGGCAAAATACCTAAATTCTCTAAACTTCAGGTTCCTTTTCTGTATGATGGAAATAAAATTAATTCTACTTTCTCCGAAGTGTTTTTATGAAGATGTCGATGTAAGGCGCTTAAATAGTTTTTAATAAGCAGTCAGATTAAAATCACTGTTGTTTTTCAAGTTGCCATGAGTAGCCTATTACTATGTAGATATAGAAACCACCTCCTTTAGGATGACCAACCCTCTGGTTCGTTGGAGCCTAAAAGGTTTCCTAGGCATTGTGGGGATATATTGGGCAAATTAGGAAGAGTTGGTCACCCTAACTCAGAAGTAATCATGCTACTATGCAATATACAGGGTTTTTTGCTTTTTTCCAATTAAAGCAATATCTTTATGATGTGTTCTTTGCACTGTCTAACAAAATCATCATCATCATCATCATCATCATCATCATCATCATCATAATCATAATAATCTTCACAAAGTAGGCTTGAAAATTCCATGAAGGCAGAGTCCTTTTTCAATGGAGAGGACTTTTCATAAAAGAGATAGTGACTGATAATTTTTTCTCTGCTTATTAGATTTTTTGCCAATTGTCCTTTTGTTTCATTTTAACAGAGTGGTTGCTAAGACAATTCCTTCTGTATGGAAGCAGAAATAAGATGTCGATGGGGCTGCAATTACTCTCTGCTACTTAGCCATCTGCAGAGTAAAGTATTTCGTGATTATCTTTCTCTTTTGGGTGGTCATAGGAGTAAAAGAAAAAAATATATATTAGCTGCTCTGGAATGTCAAGTAGGAGAAAGAAAAGGAAGTGCTGTGAAAGACATTTATCTAAGGCTGATCTTTGGGGAAATTAGGGGACTTTGTTTTTTTTTCTTTTGTTTTGTTTTCTATTACTATATTTTATACATTATTAAAGCATCTGTTAGGATTGTGACATCTTCAAAGGGAAATTTCATGAAAATGTTTGGGTTTACAGTATAAAGAATGTCTTTTTTCTATGTTTACCAGAGTAAAAGATTTCCTGATTATTACATCTCCAGTCTGCCATCATCAGCTGGGAAAGCCCTTGAATCCCCTACATTCATGCCTAATGTCACCTAAGATATAAACCACAACACTTATCTCTTAATGGTTTGTGAAGAGAACATACTTACAAAGCTGGAAAGAGACTGAGTTTCTTCTTGCAGATGGCCAAATGTCATTTCACATACCTAAACAACTCTACTTCCCTTATCATTATGTCAGAGATTTATGTGTTGATAAATTGAAAAATAACTGTTGTACAAAGAATTATCATTTTTGATGGGCATGTGACATTTTTATTTAAAAATATTTAGTAAGTAACATAGTAATAATTATAATTATGTACTGACCATGTAGCAGATGCTGGATTAATTGTATTTCATATATTATCTCATTTATTCTTCACAACTATGCCAAGAGGTATAAGAAGTTTTTCTAGGCAGATGAGAAAATTGGGGACCATAAAGGAAAGGTAATTTACCCAGATTTCACTGAGATAAATTAGCAACATCTGGCTTTGAACTCAAATTTGATTCTCTAACACCACAGTCTTACCCACACATTACATTTCCTGCTATTTAAAAGCACCTGTACTAGATACAATCAGACACAACATGAATAAAACATAGTGCCCTCTAAAGGGTAAAACCTTTTAGTAAGACAAAACATGGTCACAGAGAAAACCTTGACTTTGAACAAAGAATTTAACCTTACTGAGCCTTAGTAAGGCTCAAAGTGTTTTCGTCCTTGCTTATAAAATGAGAATACTATCATATTTCATAGAATGGATATATTATAATTTATTTTATAGAATATGAAATATGATAGTATGGAACTGTTAAGTAGAATAATGTATATAATATATGTAAATTTGTTAATATATATAAAATTTGATGCTGAAAGTTACATATTATTAAGTAGAAGAAGCAATTACAGAATGATTTTGACAATGATATAAATGATATAATTTAAGAAAATCCAGATAGGTACAAGGAGGATGGATAAAGAAAACATCTGACTGACTCTCTATGCATGTAAGTTATAGTATAAAAAAATTTGAGGCACGTAGTGTATAAGGGTACAATTTTGTGATATCAACAACTGAAAGAGTTGGAGTGGAGCTATAAAGGAGCGGAGTTTTTGTATGTCATTGGGGTTAAGCTTATGTAAATTTAAGTTAAAATATTAAAACTTTAGAATTAAAATAATGTAACCTCCAAGGTAACAGCAAATAAAGAAACCACATAGTAACCACACTAAAGAAAATAGCTATAGAATATTCACAGAAAAAAAAAAGGAAGGAATTTAAATGTTTTGCTGCAAAAAAATCAACCAACCACAGAAGAAGATAATAGTGCTGGCAACGAGGAACAAAACAGCTATCAGACATATGGGAAATAAATAGCAAAATGAGAGAATTAAGCTCCTTCTTATCAATAATTACCTTAAATATAAATGGATTAAACTCTCCAATCAAAAAGCAGAGATTAGCAGACTAGATTTTAAAAAAATCCAACTATATACCATCTACATGGACACAAATAGGTTGAAAGTGAAAGGATTAAAAAAGATATTTTATGCAAATAATAACCAAAAGAGAGTAGGAGCAGTTAAACTAATATCAGAGAAAATAAATTTTAAGTCAAAAAAGTTTACAAGAAACAGAAGGACATTATATATGTTAAAAGTTTCAATACAGCAAAAAGAGATATAGCAATTGTAAACATTTATTGTAACAGACCATCAAATTATACAAAGATAAATTGACAGATTTGAAGAGAGAAATAGTTCTACAACAAGAGTTGGAGACGTTAATACCCTACTCTCAATAACAGATGGAACTACTAGACAGAAGATAAGTAAGGAAAAAGAGGACCTGAACAACACAATAAGCTAGCTAGGTCTAGCAGACACATACAGAACGTTCTATCCAACAACAATTGAATACACATTCTTCTCAAGTGCACATGGGACAATTTCCAGTATAAACCATATGTTAAAGCCACAACTTAAGTCTCAATAGATGTGAAAAGATAGGTATCATACAGAAACTCTTCTCTGACCACAATAAGATGAAGTTAGAAATCAATAGCAAAAGAAAACTAAAAAAATTCACAGAATTGTGGAAATAAAACAGCACACTTTTATTATTCATTTATTTAAGTTTATTTATTTATATTAAATTTATTGGGGTAACATTAGTTAATGACACTGTATAGATTACAGATGTACAACTGTATAATCTCTATACATCATTGTGTTCTTACCACTCAAAGTCTAGTCTCCTTCCATCACCGTATATTTGACCCCTTTTATCCTCTTCATCCTCATTCCACCCACTTTCTGCTCTGGTAACCATCATTCTGTTGTCTGTATCTATAAGTCTGTTTGTTAAAAAACAAACTTTTAAACAATTGATAAATTAAAAAAGAAATCACAAAAGAAATTAGAAAATAGAGTCAAATGAAAACAAAAACACAAAATATCAAAACTTATGTAATGCAGTGAAACTAAGACTAAGGAAAATTTATAGCTACAAACACATTTAAAAAAAATTTAAATCAACAATCTAACTTTACAACTACATTAGGAACTAGGAAAAAAGAAAAACTAAACCCAAAGCTAAAGGAAGAAAGGAAATAAAGATTAGAGCAGAGATAAATGAAATGGAGAATAGAAAAAACAATAGGGAAAAATAAATAAATCCCAAAGTTGGTTCTTTGAAAAGATCAGCAAACATTTAGTTAGATGAACTAAGAAAAAAAAGAAAATATTCAAAATATTGAAATCAGAAATGCAATTGAGAAATGCAACATTACTACTAATTCTATAGAAATAAAAAGCATTATAAGAAAGTGCTATGAACAATTGTACACTAACAAATTGGATAATTTAGATTATATGGACAAATTTCTAGAAACATAAAACTTACTAACATAAAATAACAAAGAAATAGAAAATGTAAAGATCTATAATTAGAAAGAAGATTAAATCAGTAATAAACAGTCTCCCAACAAAGAAAAGTCCTAGACCAGGTAGCTTCACTGGCGAGTTTTACCAAACATCTGAAGTGGAAAGAACACCAATCCTCTTCATTTTTTTTTTTTAATTAAGAGGGAACACATCTTAATTCATTCTTTGAGGCTACCATTTCTCTGATATCAAAACCAGACAAAGACACTACAAGAAAACTACAGACTAATATCATTAATGAATATTGATGTAAAAATCATCAACAAATACTGGCAAACAGAATTCAGCAGTATATTAAAAGGATTATTCATCACCACCAAGTGACATTTATACTTAGAATGTGAGGATAGTTAGTACAATATACAAAATTTGGTTAATGTTATATACCACATTAACATAATGAAGGAAAAAAGCCACGTGATCACTTCAGTTGATATCGAAAAAACATTTGGCAAATTTCAACGCCTTTTTATGATAAAAAGCACCCAACAAACTAATAATAGAGGGAAACTACCTCAACATAATAAAACTCATAATGAAAAACCCACATCGAATATCATACTCAATGATGAAAGACTGAAATCTTTTCTTCTTAGATCAGACACAAGGCACTTGCCACTTCTTTTCAACACAGTACTAGAAGTTCTAGACAGAGTAATTAGACAAGAAAAAGAAATAAAATAAAAAGAAATAAACTGGAAAGAAAGAAGTAAAATTATCTCTGTTTGCAGATCTTATATGTAGAAAATCCTAAAGATTCCCTGCCCCCAAATGTTGGAACAATAAATGAATTCAGCAAAGTAGCATGATCCAAAGTCAACACACAAAAATCAGTTACATTTTTACACACTACAATGAGCAATCTGAAAAGGAAGTTAAATCAATTCTATTTTGCGCAGCACTAGTAAGATTAAAAAACTTACTACAAAGCTATAGTAATCAAAGCGGTATAGTACTGGCATAAAGTGAGATATATAGACCAGTGGAATAGAATAGAAAGCTCAGAAATAAACCCTCACACTTATGGATAAATGATTTTTGACAAGAGTGCTAAGTCCATTCAATGGGGGAAAAACAGTCTTTTCAACAAATGTTTCTGGGAACACTGGATATCTACATGCAAAAGAGTGAAGTTAATCTCTTAACAAAATATACAAAAATTAACAGAAAACAGATCAAAGATCCAAATTTAAACCCTAAAGCTATAAAACTCTTAGAAGAAAAAATGCAAAATCTTGATAACATTGGATTTATTTTATTTTGCAAATTTTAATTAAAGTATACACGACATTGGTTAGATATCTATATAGTTAGTAAAATGATACCCCCAATTTCTCCCTTCCTGCCTTGACCCTCCACCTAGCCAATGTATTAAAGCTAATTGCATTCCCAATGCCATGCTCCCCATCCCTGTGAGCATCTGTCAGCTACTAATTTGTACTTCTTTAACTCTTCACCCCATTCTCCCAGTTCCCCAAACCTCCCTACTCTTTGTTACCAAATTGTCCACTATATTTGTGAGTCTGTTTTTGATTAATTTGTTATTTTTATTCCTTAAAGTCCGCATATAAGTGAAATCATATAGTGTTTATCTTTCTCTGTCTGACTTAAATCTAGGTTTATCAAAGCAATATCGTTTTCCATTTCCTTCCTTTTCATATGTAGGGGTCTTGTTTTCTTATCCTTTCAGCCACTCTATCTTTTGATTGGAGCACTTAATTCTTTGCCATTTAAGGTACTTATTGATAAAAATGCACTTGTTACCATTCTCTATTCCTGTTTTTGATACACGATTTTTCTTCTTAAAGAAGTCCCTCCAGCACTTTCTGCAATACTGGCTTGGTGGTGATAAATTCCCTTAGCTTATTTTTGTCTGGGAAGCTCTTTATCTGTCCCTCAACTCTAAATGATAGCTTTGCTGGATAAAGTATCCTTGGTTGTAGATCCTAGGTCTTCACCCTGTCGAATATTTTTTGCCAAGCCCTTCTGTCCTGCATAGTTTCTTTTGAGAAATTGGCTGCCAGTCTTAAGGGTGTTCCCTTGTAGGTAACTATCTGCTTTTCTCTTGCCACTTTTAATATTCTTTCTTTGTATTTAACCTTTGGCATTTTAATTATGATGTGTCTTGGTGTGGGCCTCTTTAGATCCCTAATTTTTAAAATTCTCTGAGCTTCCTGGGTTTTATGTCCATTTCCTTCACCAGGTTAGGGAAGTTTTCCATCATTATTTCTTCAAACAGCTGTTCAACATCTTGATTTTCTTTAGTTACGCTGATCAGAAGACTATTTGGAGCCTTAAGAGTGTCCCATATCCTCCTTAAATTGTTTTTTATAGTTTTGGCATCTTTTTTCTTGCCAATCTGATTGAGCATCCTTGGCTTTCTCATCCTTTATATAGGGCATGTGATCCTCTTCTTTATTCACTTTGTTTATTCCTTTGTTTATTCTGTTTAATATACTTCTCATCTAATGTGTTCTCCATTTCAGACTGGTTCCCTTTTATAATTTCCATTTCCATTTTTATCTCTTTGTTGGAGTTCTTTACACTTCCCAAAAGTTCGTTGAACATCTTTATAACCAGTGTTTTGAACTTTGCATTTGTTAGATTACTTGACTCCATTATATCTGGATCTCTGTTCTGTTCTTTCATATGGTTTCTGCTTCTTTGTCTTCTTATTTTGGCTGCCTTTCCATATCTGTTTCTATGTACTAAGCAAAGCTCCTAAGTCTCCCGGTCTTATTAGTGTGGATTTGTGTAGTAGGTGTCCAGTGGCACAGTCCTGAGAGGAGTTTAGCTGCAGACCAAACTTAGCCCAAGTCCCTCCCCCTCCAGGGCTACCTGTTAAGATATAGCAAGCAATCCACAGATGCTGTACTTCAATTTGCCTCAAAAGGCCACATCAGAAACCGAGGCCATCTGCCTCCACCAGTGTGAGTCTTAGCAAGGAGCACCTGACTTGCTGAGGATACACCTGGATGTGGCTTGGATGGGGCCCTAGTTGGGGGAGGCGGGGTTTCAGGAAATCCTCTGGGTGGCGTGACCTCTGTTATCCAGTTTGATGACATCACAGCTATGGCAGTGCTGTGTCCCATGCACTGGTAGTGGGGAGGGCTCAACAGGGAACAATGGATACTGCCAGCACTTCTGTACCGAGCGAATCTCGTATAGGCCCTCACTCCAACAATCTCTCCTTGTAAGTCCCTGGTGCCCTCTGTGTGCAGCTGAATCAGCACTGGTGCTCAAAGCGAGCAGGTCCTTCACTGCGAAAATCTGCTTGCGGATGCGGCTCCTTTAAGAGGTGTCTGCCTCTGCCACTGCCGCAGCCTCTGTCTCACTCAGCTGCCGGGGACCAGGCAGCCCCGCGTCCTTGCCCCGTCCTACGTTCTACTGTTGCAGGGTGATTTCTTGGATTTCTCCATAGTTGTATGGCTTGTTCATCTAGATCCCAGGCGATTTTTCCTTGCTGCTCTGTCACAACCTTGATTTGGTCCCCAGAGGGATGAACAGAGCCTCTATCATCTACGCCATTTTTTCTCTCTGATAACATTGGATTTTATAATAATTTCTTCCATATGACACCAAAGGCACAGGTAACAACAACAAAAATAGATGAAATTGACATGAAAAATTTAAAACTTTGTGTATCAAGAGACGTAATCAACAGAGAAAAAAAGAAAACCCCCAGAATAGGAGAAAATGTTTGTATATCATGTATCTGATAATGAATTAATATCCAGAATATATAGAGAACTCCCCAAATTCAAAAACAATAAAACAAACAACTCTATTAAAAAGTGGGCAAAGGAATTAAATAGACATTTCTCCAAAAAAGATATACAAATGGTCAATAAACACATGAAAAGATGCTCAACATCACTAATCATTAGAGAAATGCAAATCAAAACCATAGTATGATACTACTTCACACCTATTAGAAGGACTACTATCAAAAAAAAAGAAAACCCCAAAACAGAAAATAATATGTGTTTAGAAGGATGTGGAATTACTGGAGCCCTCATGCACTGCTGGTGGGAATGTAAAATGGTATAGCCGCTGTGGAAAACAGTATGGCAGTTCCTCAAAATATTAAACAGAGAATTACCATTTGACCCAGCAATTCCACTTATGGGTATGTACTCAAAGAAATTGAAAGCAGAGCCTTGCACAGATATTTGTACACCCACATTTTATGGCAGCATTATTCTCAAGAGATAAAACATGGAAGCAACTCAAGTTTCGACCAATGGATGAAGGATAAGCAAAATGTGATATATACATTCAATGGAAAATTATTCAGCCTTAAAAAGGAAGGAAATTCTGACACATGCTACAACATTGGTAAACCTTAAGGACATTATCCCAAGTGAAATAAGCCAGTCATGAAAAGACAAGTGCCATAAGATTCCATTTACATGAGGTACTTAGAGTAGTTAAAATCATAGAGACAGAAAGTATAATGGTGGTTTCCATTATACTGGGAGGAAAGTGGATTGGCAAAATATTGTTAATGGGCACAGAGTTGCAGTTTTACAAGAGGAAAAGAGTCCTGGAGATGGATGGTAGTGATGGTAGCACATTGCTAATGTATTTTATGCCACTTTTATGTTTTTATTTTACCACAATAGAAAATAAGAATCTGAAAACTTAAGATCCACCTTTCTCAAACTATCACAAATACTTTCTCATACATCCTTCCATATCTGTGCAGTAAATACAAGCAGATGGTGGTAGTTTCCCATTTCCTAAATAAAAGGACTGTGCAAATGAGTTGAGAAGATTACATTCTTAACAGTTATCTCTGTAGACTGGTAATCACATGTGTATCACCAGAAAGTAAAAGCTGAAACTATGAATGTCATGCTCATATCAGTCATGGCCCCAGAATTTCATGCATTTATTCATGTATTCATCAAATATTTTTTGAATACCTAGTATATACCAAACATATATTGAAAGAATAGCAGTGAACAATATACAGCACTGCTTTCAGAGACCCACTTTCTAGTTGGGCAAGAAATGTATTAATTCTTTAAAATAAAGAAATATATAAATTAGGTGGTAAGTGCTACTGAGAAAAATATTTCAAGGTAAGGCAATACAAAGTGCCTGAAAGTGCTATTTGAGATAGAATGATTGAGGATGCCTTCTCTGGTATTTAGAGAGGCACATAAATATATTGGGCAGGGGGTGGCATGTGACAAAGAACATTTCAGGTGGAAGAAATAGCAGTAAAAGCCATAGAAACAAGAACATGATTATTATGTTCAAGAAACAACCAGGAGTTCTGTGCTATTGATGCTGAGGGAGAGTAGTGGGCGATAATATCAGAAAGGCCGTAGGAGGCTGGCTCATATGATCAAAAGGGCCATCGTGATGTCTAGGTTAAGGTGCAGCCACACATGTAAAAGAGGCAGACAGCAAGGTTGTCTTCTCCCCATCACATTCCTCAACTCAGGTCTATGAGTTTCTCCCAGCAGATTAGACAGATCCAGAGAACAGATTATTGAGGTTATAGGCAAAGAGTGTCATATAAAATTAGGTTCAGGGTGAAAATGTGGACATAATGAAGGTGGCAGGCAGTGGAAATTGTTACGGTCAGTGGATTGGAAGTCCTCGTGAGGCTGAAGAAATTTTTGTTGTTAACTAGCTTACATTAGTTATGGGAATATAGGAGATGGTTGTTGAAGAATAGGACGCTTAAGACTGAGTTTTGGAGGGGTACCATTATTAGTAATAGCACCTTCTGGGATACGATTGAGGATGCTCTGAACTGAAGAGTAGGGTTGGTAGTTTAAGGATCCTGATGGTATCCTCAGGAATGTGAGAAATACAGAGTCACGGCTTGGGGAAATCAGGGGAGGATTTGAAGTAAAACAAATTATAAAATGATAGTCTGAAGGGTTGAGAATAGCATGGATGGAGGCCATGTAGCTCAGGGTCTGGCAGGGTCACTGCAGATCTCTTCGATGGGAAGCTGCCTTCACTATTACCACCTGAACACTGGGCAGAGGGAAAGATCCACGATTTTCCATGGTCAATGGTTGTCTCTTTAAGTAGAGAATCTGATACGGTTTTGAAATGGGGACAGCAATAATACACAAGGGTACCGATCATCTAAAAGAAAAGAGTGAAGGTAGCACATTTAGGGTGCTGGAAAGAACTTGAAAACTGACTGCTTAAGGCAAATTCTGGCAGCCATTAGCAATCTCAGTGACCTTCCCCATGTCACAAAGAAGTGCTTCTGGTTGGTGCTCTACACATGGTTGTTAAAGCCTTCAGTTGGAGATGTTCTTTTCCTGTTATCCATTTTAGCAGTGGTGATTCAATAGTGATTAATTAGACAACATGATAATAACAATAGTTTACATGTGTAAACTATTACATGTAATAGTTTACATCAAGCCCTAGACTAAAAACTTAATATTCATTATATGGTTTTATTTTTATGGTAACCAAATGAGATAGAGAGTATTGTTACTTCCCATTTTTGTGCAGATGGGGAAACTGAGGTTGAAAGATATTATTTACTCTGTTCATAATACTATTCAGGCAGAACTTAAACATGATATTCAACATGCTTGATTCTAAAACTTGTGCTCTTAACTTCTGTTCTTTACTGCTGAACTCTTCATAAAATAAGATAAAAGCAACTAAGAATACAAAAGAATCATAAAGCAAGTATTGGAGTGTTTATTAAGCAGAAATTTGCACTTCCTTTGCGCTTAATTAGAATAAAGACAACTATCAAGTAGATAAAATGGTCTCTAGGGAATTACAAGGTAATTTGGTCTAAAATAGCTCCAAATTTAAGTCAGTATTTTAAAAAATCAAAATGAACATTCTAATAGGATTATTTTATGAGGCAATTTTGGCTTGCAATATAGGCATTACTCTCATTTCTCTTCAGATATCGGGAACGTGTATTCCATCATCAATAGCAACACAGGATATATGGCAAAAAGATTTGGATGATTCATTAAATGCAAAGCTTTGGCAGCACATATGGGGAAGTGTTTATAAAGCAGTTTGGGAAACAAGACTGCAACAAATTCAGGTTAATATTCTTCCCAGAATCTGCTGGTCCCCATCCAGATAGGGTTATAGACAGATACTTCACTTTGGAAATGCTGAAAATGCAGAGCTGTTATTCTTTGTTACCTCAGTTTGGTTCTGATCTTTACTTAAAGCAGTAAGCCTAATTCCTTTTTATCAACACTAGGTTTTTGTGTGGGTAATTCTAGAACATAGCACATTATCAACAAAACAATAATACGTATTTTATTTTAAGCTCTGTAACCAATATTTTAAACAGGGAATAAACAGTGCTCATGCTCAGGCCATTAAGAAAACTGCCAGGGCAGGATTACTGACTGAAAGGGTATTAGGTGGAGTTTAAATAGTTTTTATAAGGCAGAATCTGGACTCCTCACTGGTTCTTGACCAATAACTTTTGCCCAAGAATCAACTTTACTTCATGTTTTGTCTCCCAATTTTACCTCATGTTATATGGGAGAGTGTTATCATTTAAATCGTACATGCTACTCCAAGTATGCCAGGAGCTCCTTGTCACCCTCTTTATAGAAGAACTAGCTGAATGTTGGTCAGTTTTTAAGTGGGGGAGGGAAGAGAAAAACATTGCTGTCTCTCTAGGTCATTGGATAAAGAGAATTTGGAAACAATGAGGGATCTCTGGACTTAGCAGGGAATTTTGAACCTTGTTCACTCCTCTTGGTTTGCCCTCTGACCCAGATTGGTCCAGGTGAGATCCAGAAAAATCTGAGGAATGTCAGGTGATGGCTCCTCCAGTCAGAAGCCAGTGGGAGCACTGGCCATCAGCCACACTAGCCTACTTTCGCACTGATGAAGGGTCTGGTCATGGGACTAAACGTCACTCACAAAGTTCTTGAAAGGGAGAGAACTTTCTTCTGGCCGCCGAGGTGGCTGCCATGGGAGGTGGAGGGCATTTCTGGAAAAGCTGTTTGCCCTACTGCCCTTCTAGAATTGAAGGCTACTTTGGCACCAGTCTCATAGGACAGTGGTAAGAAACCACCATCTCTGTTATTAAGTAAGCTATGCATGTGCAGAGGGCTATATGTCCCTGACATTATGCTGTAATGTTCCATCAACTTCCTGGGAAAGAATCTGTCCCTGTGTGTCATATACAATCATGAACCATGAAGAAGGCATGGATCAAAAGGTGAAGGAGGAACCAAGGGCATAGGATCTTGAAAAAGGAACTACAAAACCACCACCACAACAACCCAGTTATTGTGTTCTTAGCTTGAGCCAAGCTTTGTGCTAAGTGCTTTGTATCAATTATTTAACTAAAGCCTTACAATAACCCTAAAAGACAGGAATTATGAGCCCCATTTGACAACCCCATTGGTCACGTGTTAAAAGTTAGCAAGGTTTTGAAAAACAGCTTGACTCAAACCTGGCTGATGAGATTGCTCCTCTGTTAACCAAAATTCTATTTGCTGGAGTCCTGCACAGACATCTCAGGATTTCCAGAAGCATAGTCCCTGTGTGAGCCAGCTGGCCCCAGAGGCAGCCAACATTCTTTGGGCTGCACACCCGTGATGGGAAGCTGGAGTCCAGCCCTCTGCACAGCTGGCTTATGAGCAAGCCTCTATTTTCCCCCTGGAACTCCTTCTGTCTGCAGGTTTATAATGCTCAGGCTTTTTGTTAAATCTGGCTGGACTGTAAATGAGAATAATACTTTGCACTTCTATGAGGCCTGTTATCTACAAGTTTTAAAGGACTTTACAAATTGTCAACAAACCACCATCTCCCCCTAATATAGATATTTTAACCATTTTGGAAATAAGTAATCAGCAATGCAGATTCACTCATTTGTTTGAGGGTTTCTAAATCGTTTATTCAATTAACAAATGAAATATTAATGGCCTTTAACTGATGGTAGAACCATTTATTTCTAGACATTATATAGGCTTTAACAAAGCAGTGTTTCCTTTGTTTGCCAATCAAAATCTGTGGTTCTTATATGGTACTATCCAAGCTATATCCACTTTTTATGCTGATTAAATAACTTGCACTGGGAGCAGGGAAGGTAGCAATGGCTATAGTCTAATGTCTGCAACCTAGAAAGTTTCCTTCCATTATTGGCTTTGCATGAAAATGAATATATTAATCTCATTTTATGTGCACATGGGTCAGGGATGTCTATATGAGAACTTGGTCTTCACCATCGACTCCCAGAGTGTTAGGAAATAGACCCTATAGCTGAACTACCTGGGTTTACAGCTCTGCTCTGTCACTTACCATCTTTGTGTCTTGGACAAGCTACTCAACCTTTCTATGCCTCAGTTTCCCCATTCCTAAATGGGGGTAATAAAACAGTTTCTGTCTCATAGGTTTTGTTGCTGAGGATCACATGAGTTAATGTATCAAAACTGCTTAGAACAGTACCTGGCATACAGCAAGCTCTATATAGATGTGGGCTACTATTATAATAATGACTATTCACATCATAAATTTGTACATAAAGTAAACCACACTGTACTTTCAGTACTGTTTGTTTCTTTTACACATGATTCCAAGAAAGCATTTTATTTCCACGTGGATATTCTAACTTACAAGTGAACCAGGGAAAAAAATCACTAACCCAAGTGAGTAAATGCACACTCTGATGTTATCTGTATAGATTATCTTCTCAAAATCAAGATGTGACTATACCTTCTGTAGAAAATGTTGTGATTCATCCTAATTTAATATAACATTTAAATGAATTTATTAATCTGCATTTTTTCTTCCTTCTTAGCTTGATAAACCTTTCCTCATTTCCCATATATCTTTTTCTTGTTACAATACCTTTTCCAATTTTCCAGACATCTCTTCCTCATTTTATAATAGTTTATTTCAAACCAGAATTTCATTTTCTCTGCTTCTCTTCTCA
The DNA here is from genome assembly GCF_902729225.1 of Pteropus medius. Taxonomy (NCBI): domain Eukaryota; kingdom Metazoa; phylum Chordata; class Mammalia; order Chiroptera; family Pteropodidae; genus Pteropus; species Pteropus medius. The sequence continues at coordinate 19,892,240 of NW_024352785.1, read as the reverse complement.
AAGCTCCCAACTTTATGTTACCATCAACATTGCATTTTCTCTTGAGTCACCTCAGCCTCATATTCAATAATCTTTCTCCCTTTTCAAACTTCCATTCCCATATCTGGCTTCGCAACCCCACTTCCTTTACCTTTCCCTCTCCCCCTTCATATTTTCTGGCTCCTTTCCACAGGATTTCAGTTCTTTGTTTCTCCACTAGGAACTTTCTCCCCTGAGAACTTAGACATAAATCTCTAAAATTTAATTTCTGTTAGTGATGATTCTACACATCCCCCATCCCATAAGCCTCTGAAAAAATGCCCTCATCTTGGCTTCTATTGTATGTATAACACTCTGAGACCATGTTAGGGAAAATTGATATTTTAAGGACAATCCAACCAAAGCATAGCTTCTCCACTACCCTAAATACAGCCCTGGGAATACTCCCATTAGGGCCATATAAATCTCAGTCTTTAATGAGGAGTTTCCTTATTCATTTCAAATAGACACAGACAAATACAGTAAATTTCTCAGAATGAAATGTGACTGACAGATGAATAGTACCCAAGGGGATGAACAAAAAAACCTATGGCCTTGACAAATTCTGGCCAACCTATCCAGTGCTTTCTGAAAAGTTCTAGAGCCATCAATGGGTCAGCATAGTTAGCATAGCGAGCTGCCAGAGAGCCAGATGTTGCTATTGGAAATACATCAGCAACACCTCATGTACATAGCCATGGGTCTACGGAGGAGAGACGAGATGGCAAATGAACGTTTACTCCTTTATTATAGTCATTTGAATGACAATTACTAGAAAATATTGTCATTTTTTTTCTCCTTGGAGAACCTGCATTAGACAAGAGAGATTAGAAATAGATGTTAAATTCTTGATAAAATGAGAGGAACATGCAAGGAACATGCTTTTAGTTTCCTCACTATGCAAGGGACATGCTTTTAGTTCCCTCCTAGAATGAAATACATTGTGTTCCATATTTGAGTTCAATAATGATGCAGAGCCAATGCAGCTCCAGTCTCCACTGGGAACGTTTTCCTTGGCATCGGTCTGCACATTTTGGATTAAACTGTTCTCTCTGAACTGACAAAGAACTTAGGTAATGTCTTTTTTGTAAGAACTTTACAAATATATTGGCAATGAAGCTAATCACACTTCAAAAGCTCCCTTTTTTATAGTTACACAGAACAATAGACAATATACACGACTGGAAAGAACACCTTTGGGTTAAGGTTTACTTTACCCACTGTTAAGGTATATCCATCTGGTGAAACCATTTACTGGTATTTGGAAATACAAACTAGCATTTTAGAACGTTTACTGAAGAAAGATGATGTGTCTGACTCATAACACAAAGAGATTTGTCCCAAAGAACTGTGCTATGAATTAGGTATTGGGACAATAGAACAGCAGTGGATTTCCCATAGGGGTGACAGTGGTTTCTTTTTACCTTTCTCACTTGCTTCCATATCAGGTCTCTTCTTTCTGTCATTTGGTGGAAAATCTCTACAGATAATTGGAAGTGTCTCTGAAAAGAAACATTTCCCTCAGTACCATCCCTATCACCCTCATGATGACCATTAGCTCTACCTGCAGCACACTCTCTCCAACTGTCTCCACCATCATCACTACGAGGCCATAAACATCTTCACCGCCATCATCACCACCACCGTCACCACACACCACCAGCATCTCACTGCTCATCATCACCACCCACCGCATCAAACCTCCTCCTACCCCCCATATCACTACCACTGTCACCACCACCACCACCACCACGGTTTCCATCCTTCCCACCACCATCACCACCAATCACTTTCCAGGACTTTTTTCTCCTTTTCATTTTATTTTGTAAGTATGTAATGTACTTTAATGCCCAATTCCAATTCTATTTTCTATAACAATCCATCCCAGCCAGAAATGACTATGACTATATTACTCTTAGCTGCTTTGTGTTTGTGTTATGATATTACAAGCTCTTGGATATTTTTTCTTCACATATTTTTTTTCTTGTCATCCTTTCAGAGCATAATGAATTCCTTGCTCATAATAGACGCTCTACAAGAGGGTGATAAAAATTTAATGAGTAAAATAGAAAAAATTTACCCTATGTTCTCTTCAATTATCTACCTCCTGTAGAAAGCCTAAAAGCAATCAAATAATGAGACATTGAGAAGTGAGAGGGAAGCTAGGGATAGATTTTGCAAATACTAGGACTTTAGCCATCAAATAGCCAAGACTTGGGGTGTGTGTGGTGTGTGTGTGTGTGTGTGTGTGTGTAATGTGTCGTGTATACTATATATATCTCTGGATCTTTCCCCTGTGTGTGTGTATATATATATACATACATATATCTCCGGATCTTTCCCCTTTATGGATCTCTAGCTGAAAAGAAATCTGAAAAATGACATCCACCCTCTAATAATAATAATAATAATAATAGTAATAATAATAATAATAATAATGATAATAAAAACACTGCTAACACATGGACAGTAGGAGTAATGAAAACTGATAGCAACAAATTCTTGCTCAGGCTTTAGCCACCTGCCCTAGCAGAGACTTCCTCAGGGGAAGGACAAGAATAGAATTATAATAATTCATGTTTACTCATATGGTATGTACCAGAAGACTCTGGGATAAAGTAAAAGGTTATTAGGAAAGTTATAGACTCGTTTATCCCAGGGTATCTCTGGCTTTATCATCTACCTACCTACCTACCTACCTACCCACCTATTTTCATAAAACCTTTTATTTGCATGCAATTTACATAGAAGAGGAAAGAATTTGATGACTTCTGAAGTCTCTGCTATTCTGCTGCAACTCTAGGATTTTCTAATCCGCTTGTGAACAGGATCTGTTTTTACAAATCCCTTGAAATATGAATCACAATTCTAGCTGCAGACAAGAAACATTCCTGAAAGTACTTTATCTCAGCCATGGCCTCAAGGCTGCCCTTGCAAAGTTTGTAAAATCTAATGGGATTACGGAGGCAAGATGGACAGAGACTGTCAGCATCTCTAACAAGAGATAATAGCAGTAATTCTAAAAATGCTTTTGTCTTGTTGCAACAACTGTCATCAGAGAGGCTCATGTTTTCCTCAAAGCAGCAGCATCTTTACAGACATGAATCACTCCGGAGAGCAGGACCAAAAGGCAGTGGAGAAAGTTTACATGTTGCAGCCCGAATAGCTTAATTACCCAAGACGTATAGTTTGATGGTCGCCTGGTTTCAGGGATTAAGGAGGAGGAGATTATTTGTTCCACTGCCAACTCTTTCCTAATAAATTTCTCCAACTGGAGTTTATCTACTCATTATCTGTTCAAACTGTTAAGATTAATTTCTTAGCCTATGCAATCAGAAAAGAAGTCTTGCGATGTGAGTCTTGGTTAATGTTGCCAGTAACATCAGGATCTAATGAATGGAGTCCTGGCCTGAAAGCCAAACTGATCTGATGCTTTGCCAAGTCCTGCCCTGACTGACTCAACAGCTATTCTTATGAAATGGGCTCAGCAGTGAGTGCCTTCGACCTTCGAATAAGTAATTAAACTGCACTGACCTAAAATTCTTTATCTCTAAAATGACAGGATTTTTTTTTTTTTTTATGTTATCATGCAGCTATAGTTTCCTCATAGACCAGTCTCTTCCTGGTAGGGAAAGAAGACATCCGTGAGTTAACATCTTGTCCATGCCACAGTAGAGTGAGTGGAGGCATAATTAGCCTTTTGCCTTAACATATCTTTCATTTATTCAACAAATATTTATTGAATTCCTTCAATGTGCCTGGCATAGTGCAAAGTACCAGGTATAAGGTGGTGATCAAGTACAGATATATTTCCTTGCTTTGTGAAACCTATAATCTAGTGTGGGAGCCATATAGTAACCACACAAATAAATGTATTGTTACAACTTTGATACATATAAGGAAGAAGAAAAACATGATGCCATGTGGGGTTGGCTATCCCTCCTCCCGCACATATACTCAGGCCAAATGTGATAGTGAGGCTGGATAAGGTGGGAAGGAGTGAGAGAAATAGAAAGGAATGGGAGAAAGAGTTTGCCATGGCTTGTGGAGGATCTATGTCAGTCAAGCCACAGCCAGGGCTGTGCCACCCTTGATGGATATGCAGAGGTACAAAATTGAAACTACGTCACAGGAACTACTGGATCCATGCTAGCAGACTGCTCAGAAAAGATGACCACCGTGTCATCATCCACCAGATAGTATCACATAACCACAAAAAGTTGTCTCTGTGTGTCTAACATGCCACTAAGTAGGACTAAAGCCTTAAAAATCCAGAACCAAAGGCAATCTGAGTTAGAACATCAAAGTTAGTTGCTGTTTGTCCCATTCTCTGTGTGATCTGTGGTGGATAAAACATATTTCCTAGAATTATCATTATTTCCTGAATCTCATTTCTGACTTTTCTTTGTAGTTTCATATCATCTGAATATGGTAAAATAAATGATTTTTGTTCAAAATTATTATTTTTCTACTTTAGCAATAACCCATAATATGTACAACAAATAGTCATTGAGCTAAAATACAGAAACTAAAGTTCATTAAACCACCAGTCTGTGTAGCCCTCTGTCAACTGGCAGACGTGAGCATGGCTGTGGGCATTCCCACTGGTTCCAGATCATGCATATCACCGAAAATTGCTTCACTAAGTTTCTCAAAAGTTTTATTTGGTTCATAATCCCACACATATTATTTTTCTAGACTTTATACACCTACGTCCCTCTCGTCTTCCCTCCAAATGACCAATGATTGTCCATCAATTCATAGAGGGACAGAAATGTGAAAAGAGAACACTCCGAGACTTTTCTGATAGCATTTCTAAGGATCTGGAGTAACATTGAAACAGGAGCAGAAAGTTGTCTAACACTCTGACCCCTGTTTCATTGCCTCTAACTCAAATATCCTTTTTTTTTTTTCCATTTAATATCTGGCTTGACTCCTATCCAGACCCAACTTTCTCCACTCATGCTTTAGTCCACCTCTTTTTGACATAATTCCTAGCTGCAGCTTCCAAATCTACTTCTGCTGCCCCTTCCTCAAGTCTGTCTCTGCTTCCCTGGTGCCTGCAGCTCCTTCACCCTCACCATGTCTCTGCTTTTTCTCTCCTTCTGATCCCTCCTCCCCTGCTTTACCCAATGCCAGTTCAACCCACAGCAGTTCAATTCTTTTCATACTTTTTAGAGATTCAAAAGTTGTTTCTAACTCTCTTGCTTCGTAATTATTCAGCCTTTTTTGAAAAGTTATATTGTTATGGAAGAAAGATTTTATTAAAACATTAAAATGACTGAAAAATACAAAACAGAACTGTAAAAATAACCCAAAATCCTACCACAAGATAAAGCAAGTTTTCACATATTGGTGAACATTCTTCAGACATCTCTCCCTTTCTGCAAAATGCTCACATGATTTATAATAACGATTTCACTTGTATGGAGCATGTGGAACAGGATGACTGGTAATCTACATGCTTCACTGTCTGTAAGGCAGTAGATCAAGATCTACAGCCACCTGATAAATGTCTGCATAGATGTCTATTCTCTCTCTCTCTCTCTCTCTCTCTCTCTCTCTCTCTCTCCTCTCTCTCTCTCCTGTGTGTGTGTGTGTGTGTGTGATTATTGAAGAGAATTTGTATTGTTTGGGACTCTTCAATGTAGCCATCCAGGAAATTGTGAAGCATAGGGCGGCTCCTTGGTAAATCATTTTGGATTCCCTTTCCTTCAGTAACCCCTTTGTATTCAAAGGCTGCACATTTGCTCATCTGGCTTCCCACTGGAATGAAGCCTGAGGAAGGCAGAACCATGGCCCCAGAAAGATGTCCATATCCTAATCCCTAGACCTTACACAGCAAAAGGGACTTTGCAGACGTGATTAAGATAAGGATCTTGGGATGTCCCCATCTCAAGAGGCCTTCATCTAATATGCTAGATTATCTCTGTGGGTCAAATATAATAAAAACATTGCTTATAAAGCAAAGAGGGAGTTAGAATCAGAGAAGAAACTGTGATGGTGTGATAACAGAAGCAAAGGTGGGGGGCGGGGAGAAAGATTAATTTGGAGATGCCACCTTGCTGGCTTCAAAGGTAGAGGAAGGGATAATAAACCAAGTATTGCAAATAGTCACTAAAAGCTGGAACAGACAAGGAAACAAATTCTCCCCTAGAACTTCCATTAAAAAACATTCTGTCAACAACTTGATTTTAGGACTTATGCTCTCCAGAACTACAAGATAATACATTTGTGTTGTTTTAAGACAGTTCCTGGTAATGTTACAGTAGCAATAGGAAATTAATACAGAGCCAGTCTCTAATTTCCTCCTTAATACTCTCCTAAGAGAGTCAGTGAAAACATTATCACCCATTCTGGGGACTCTTGCTCAAATGTAAAGAATTTGATCATGAACTTGAAATGCTCCCCCACAGTCTCTTGAAATTCCGCAGATCATTAACGTAAAAGTCATCTTCACTTTGGGAAAATGTTGTCTTTGAGAGGTCAGTGAGGAAGGGAGAGAGCATCAGCCTCTCCATTATGTCAAGTGAAGTTACCAGGTCAGCCTGTGATAGATGTCACATCCCAGGTACACTCACATGTAGGTGGTATCAGTGGGGCCTCAGGTCTGCCTAACTTCTACATTCCCCATTGACAGTAGGAAAAATAAACCCAAACAGTGATTATGTTTGAACTTTATAGTTCTCTTCAAAATATTGGTACAAATTAAAACTTTTCTGTGTTTGACTGCACAGATATCTTTTTTGATAGGGTAAAGTAAGAGTTAAAGTTTCAAACATTAGAAAGAGCAAAAGGAATTAGCAATACTGGGGTGAGCACTGGAGTATATCACTACAACTGTTTGGCTATATAACCCACACCCTAAATTAAAGAAGATGAGGTGAAATGATCACTCATTCTGTGAAGAGAACTGTAATACAATGCACAGATGGGGACCACAATGAACCATTGTATCACATCAGCTTCCTGTTTCTTTGGTTGCAAACAACTGTTACAGATGCTGGCTAATTTAAGAAAACAGAGATTTTATTGCGAGAGTATGAAGTAGCTCTTGAAACCAGGGGGAGCTGAAGATCAAGACTTGGAAAGGTCAGCAACCGCAGCAGCTCTGGAGACCTAAGTAGCAGGAACTAACAGACAGACTCATTAGGGCACTGCCCTTGGGATGACAAAACTACAAGATTTAAAGTTCTAGGAAGGAGACTTGTGTCCAGCCCTTAGAAAGGTGGGGAGGGGGAAGACTGACTAATAATCCCCAAAACATGGCTCCCAAAGGAGAGAAATTATTTAATAATAATAATAACAATAACAATAGCAAATAGTTCTATAGTGTTTCACTATGGTCAGGCACCATCTCAAGCATATTACTTATGTTAGGTCATCTAATGCTCAGCGACCCTGTGAAGATGGTTGGCTCTGTTATTGCCACAACTTTGCTTAGGAGGAAACTGAATTACTGAGACGCGAAGTACCTTGACCAAGGTCATAGTGCTGGTAAATAGCCACACCAGGATTTCAGCACTGGCGGTCTAATTCTAGAGACTAATACTTAAACACTACACCGTGAGGCCTCTCTGTATATTTCCCAAGAGAAATTTGGGGTACCGCTATTGGAAGAATGCGGAATGACTGTTTGTGGCAAAAACCACAGTAGGAGCTAAACTACCATTAACATTTACTGGACGTTAATTTACTATGTGTTATAAAGTAAAATATAAGAAGATAGTGAGAAGGAACACAGACAACACTATTACAATATAAAGTAATATACTGAAATATGAGCTCCATGAGGACAGATGTCTTGTTTAACACTATACCTTAAGTACCTAGAACATGATCTAGGGTCTGGCACATAGTTTGGTCCTCGATAAATATTTGCTGAATAAATGAATACAAAAATACACCTAAAATACATTAAAATAATTTTTTAAAAAAACAAACAGATTCAAATAGCACAACCATACAGTATATTTGTGGGAGAGATGTTGAGTCAAGATATGAGGAGATAGGAGAAATTTGGGAAGCTTCCTGGAGTAGGAGGCATTGGCCATCAGATGTTAGAGTTTGTAGCAATTACCAGTAGCAGGCAGTAGGGAGAAAAATATAGCAGTCTTCACTACTAGTTCATTTGGAGGGTTTTTCTAGTTCTAATTATAGAGATTATTACTTTCATAATGCTTTAAAGTGAGTTGGAAAGGATCTGAAAATAAATGTTTGATAATGTTTTGAATTTGATTATAGAATCTAAAGAGATCCCCAAATCTGAGAATTGCCATGGGGGAAGAAGATGATGAAAGAGAAGGAGACAGAATATAAAAGGTAAATTTTAAGATCTACTTATTTTTGGCAGTGAAATGGGTTAAGGTTTAGAGGAGAGGAATCAATTTTTTTTCTTTTGTATAACTGGAGATAGATTGGAATACTTATGATTTTTCAATGAGTTGAAAAACAAAAAAACTCTACAAAAACCTCCTACAGAAATTTCTTTATCACTTTTTGGGATACAGGGCTAACATTTAGCCAGTGTTCATGTCAGAGATATTTATGCTACCTTAGCCCCCCAAGGCCAGTGTCTGCCCCAAGTAACAGGTACACATATAGCACCGGCTGTCAAATATTTTTGAGGAAACTCCCTGGTGGTGTTCCACAGGAAAAAAGAGATGCAGCTGAAACCATAGCAGAGACGCTTTTCATGAAGAGGACACTGGTTTATGGATGGAAGCAAAGGATTAAAATAAACAGATGCTTCTTTGGGTGACAATTGTCTTCAAAGGCAAGTATTAAAACTCATTTAATTTTCATAGATTACTGGGAAGAGGAATTTCTTAGCATAATCTCTATAATTATGAACTCCACCTAGATTTTATAGGTAGATAGTAGTCAGACGATGAGTTAAAACAAAGGGAGTCGCTGGAAACTTTATAAGCAAAGTCAAGCAAGATATATTCTCTATCAGTCGCAACCCAGAAAAGGGATCTGAAACGACTGTGGAAATACTCTGCTAACGTGTGCAACATGCAGGCATGCACTATATAATTAAAAATAGGGGAGATGGGCGACTATTCCAGAAAGACTGAAACATTTAGGGTGAGTAAGTCTGAAAAAGCAGAAGCTTAGAAAGAATACAATCAAGAGCTACAAAATTGTCTATAGGACTATAAAAACAAATAAACAAACAAACGAACGATTGTTTACTACAAAATTACTAAAAGAATGAGGCATTTTTGGCATGAATGAGATAAATATGAAACTAATTTTAAATGTTTTTCTTTCTACAGCTTTAAAAGGGTATGAAATTCACCCTATTAAGAGGTCTCTTGAAGACAAGGACTGGTCTTATTAACTGTTGTGTACTCATTTCCCACTGTGGAACCTGGAAGCAGTAGATGCTCATTAAATGCTTTTTAGGTGGGTTGATAAATGAGTAGCTAAATCAAAGAACCGTGAGTGTTCATTAGAGTTCCAAGTTTCTCTAAAACTGCGTGTGAGAGAAATTTTACAGATTAGAGGATAAGCCACTTGAAGATGGTGACAAATAAAAATATCACATGGTCTCCTCTCAGCATAATCTTCTTGCTTCCCCAATACCATCTACCTCTTACACCCCCAGCCATTCATACACTAACCTCTGACTTCTAAAATAACTGCTAAGCAATGCGATCCACTTAGCCAGTGGCCATTATTACAGTGTTCATGGATAGAGCTTGGACTTTCCTTATGTCCCCAGCACCTTCATGACAGAGACCATCTGGCTCACAAAGCCTAAGATATTTATTATCTGGCCCTTTCCAGAAAAAGTCTGCTAACTGTTTTTGTAATTACTGACCTCTGCCACTGTAGCATGAAAGCAGCCACAGACAATACACAAACGAATCGGCATGGCGGTATTTGATCTGCACAGCGCTGTTGCCCTGACGTAAGGGAAAAAGACCTGACTCTACCTCAGAAGTTCAAGGATATGAACACATATCACTGCATGGAACAGTGATATGTGCCCCGAGTCTGGAAGGAATAGTAGGAGCAGACAAAGTGGAGGAGCAGAGGACACAGTAACAGAGGCGAGGGAAGACCGAGGTAGTCAGCGACTGCAAGCCATACAGAGTGGCTGGAACATTTGCTGCGTGTGGAGAGCGTTAACAGATGAGGCTGAAAAGATTAGCTCAATTCAGTCAGGATGTGTCCGCTCTGTCCACCTCCTTTCCTGTGCCTGGCACAGAGCCTATCAGGGAGTAAAGGCTCCATAAACGTTAGTTCACTCAGAACGAAAGATAAGTCTAGATAAGAAGTAACTCAAATGTTCTTTCTTTTCTTTTCTTTCTTCTTCTTTTGATTGAAAAAGAGAAAGCTAAGAGTTACCGAAACACTATGACATGGCCACTTATGTATGACCATGAGCAATTTCTCTAACCTCTCTGAATTACATTTTCTTGAATGTAAAGCTGCAATGGTGATGTTTACCTCATAGTATTGTTGCAAGGATTAAATTCAGTGTGATTAGAGTAAACTACCTGGTAAAAGGCTGGCATCTAGAGGCAGTGATTTTTGTCTGTGTTACTGCTGAGTTTGGCAGCACCTCAATGTTTGATATTATATCTCATCTGGCAGGGAAAATTGAAATGGAGCTGAAGAGTGTGGTGGTGAAAGCAGTGTGCTGAGATTCTGTTCTGGTTTTGGCTGGGATTGTTTGTTCAGTCCTAACAGCTAACGCGAGTCCTCCTTTGGGACCCTGAGAAATCACCAGCCGCGCGGTAACCAAAAGGCAGGCAGAAACTCGAGCAGCCAGGAGGGAGGCAGAGGCGACCTTTGTGGAGAAAACATTTGTTCCCCTTAAAGAAATAGGATGTTTGAAAAAGAAAACACACAACATTGGAGACGCGGACTCTAGCAATACATTTTGGTTACCACTCCCTCCAGATGGGTGAGAGAATCAAGCCAGCTACATGATATACTCCTTTGCCAGGAACAAAACCCACTACAGAGAATGCTGTGTTCTCACACAAACTAATTTTCATGTTATGTTGAACTAGAGTCATTTCCAATTGCCATTTTCCAGAAAGCAAGCAACCACTCTAATTCCTTCAGTTCATGATGCACCTAAAAGTCAAGAAATTCATTATCAATTTGTGCTTCAGGGTGTTGTTTACCATGCCTAAAACAGTGCCCTGGAGTTTTTCCAAGCTTTAGAAAGAAGAAGAGAATGGGTTGAATGCACCCCTTGTGTTTTACGCTTTTTAATCTGGTCTAGACTGGAACTGGGAAAGCCGTTTTGGCATGGGAATAATCCAAAGGCAAATTTTACTTGATGGGCCTCACTCTGTGGGGAGCCTGGAATAACACAGCAGGAAGAGGAGACGAATAACAATGCAGGCAAAGCAAATCCAAAGAGCAGAGTTCAGGAGGCCAAAAGACTTCCTGGGTCATTTTGTCCATACTCCTGTAAAGTTTTTCCTCTCTAAATTTTTTGAACAACCTCCTCAAGTTCTGATAACCATCTCGCTCCCCACTCAGTCAGCATTTCTTTCTGTCATCACTTGCCTAATTGGGATCAGTGACATTTGATCAAACTAACCAGCTTCCTATATAAAATATAATTCTTGTCTAGGAATTGACTCTAATGGCTCCCATTGCAAATATTGCAGGACAATAGTTTATATCTATCTTATTTTTCTTTATAAATTTTTTCTTGTAAATTTTGGTTTTTCACTCAAAAGCCCAAAATGATCATTTACTTTGCATCATTATTTAAACAAACTTTTTATCGATAACAAAAAAATTTTAGGGACTTAAGGATTTAGGAAATATTTAATATTACTAAAATATAAATTTATATGTGCATGCACATGTACATGTTACCATTTGGGGGCAGAAATGGCGCCACCTGCAGCAAATCATCACCTAAAGTTTTCTATTCTCCTTTACAGATGGGAAACCGACTCTCAGTACCATCCAACAGTCCTCTTGGCTGCATTTTAACTCATTGGGCTCAGTTTGACCCACTGACTCTGAAGAAACAGAGACTTATTTTCTTTTGCAACACCGTATGGCCACTATATAAACTCCCCAATGGGGAAACCTGGCCTATTAATGGGAGCCTTGAAAAATAACATCATACTCCAATTAGATCTTTTTTTGCAAACACCAGGGTAAATGGGCAGAGGTACCTTATGCTTAAATCTTCTTTTTACTCCAAGAAAATAATCCCTTTACAGAAATGCAAACTAGCCACTGTGGCTTTATCTAATACTAGCAAGACAACCCCTTCTGAGTTTACTTTGGCCTAACAGTCTGAACAGTTAGCTCCTCCTCCTCCTGTTGCTACTGTTCCCTCTATTTACCCAAAACTTCCCCCATACCCAGGGAGATCTCCCCCACCATCTAAGTCTTCCTCTAAACCTCTTGAAAAAGTTTGCCTTATAGTAGAAACTCATGGAGGAGAGTCTGGACCATGGCTTGTCCACAAACCCTTTTCTCTCATAGATCTTAAGCAGATCAAGGTAGACCTAGGAAGCTATTCTGACAACCCTGATGTGGTACATTGATACCTTCCAACATGTCATGCTTGTTTATGACTTCACCTGGAAGGATACCATGGTTATTTCAGGATAGACCTTATCAGTCACTGAATAGGAGAGAGTTTTTCAGGAGGCCAGGAGATATGCCAATGGCCTCCATCTGTCTGATTTCAAGTACCCCATAGGGGAAACAGCTGTACCTCCCAGAGATCCCTGTTGGAACTATAACAACAGTTGCCAAATATGGGAAAGAGGCAATTTCATTACAGGTCTCAAGGCTGGGCTTAAGGCAGAAAGGATTCTCTAACTACTAATAGGGTGTTCTTTGGGTGGTCTTTAGGCTGGGCCTCTATTCCTTTGCTCCCCTGTTGCTCATGTCTGACTAGCTACCTAACATACATATTTATAAATTTTTTATATTCTAAAAGATCAGAAGATATATAACTTTTTCTTTAGTTTTTTTTTTTATATCCAAATGAGATTAAGAATTTTATAGACCTTTGGTATTCAAGCTATTTTTGACCATTTTCTGAGTATCTTCCCCAGCTATACTGTAGATAGCTATGTACAATTACATATCTGAAAGAAATTATGCAACATTAAACAAGAGGTCCCAATGCAATGTCTTACAATAGAACAATAAGAGGAAAACATATAAACAATTTTCTTATACTATTTAAAGTTAAATCTACTTGGTTATAAATTGGCTATATGCGAACCAGAACATCTGCACACTTTTAGAGAATGGTTATGAGTGTGAAGCATGAATGACTCTCTGGCCCACTGCCCTCTCCACAGCCTTTTACTTTTCTTTATGAATCATTTCCTCCCAGTTTGATCTCCTTATGAAGACTGCTCCCATTTGAGAAGTAGTATAGCATCATGATTCAACACACAGACTCTAGAACGGAACTGGGTTCTCATTCTTGCTCTGTACCTCACTAGCTGTGTGTTCCTAGGCAAGTCTTTAACCTCCTTGTGGAACAGCTACCTCACTCTAATGAGAGAGCAGTAACTATAATTACCTCATATTTATGAAATCCCTTAAGAATTTCATGGTTGATGGTAAGTGTTCACTAAATATCAGGTAGGATTTACTTTCCTTTAATCTTCTTCTGCTACTTCCTTTTCCATGAAATCCTTCTCCTCCAAGTATGTAGGAATTGACCTATCAATAATCTCATATTATTGCAGTCTAGAAATACTATTATCCTATAGGCCAACACTTAAAGAATCATTGCCCCAGTGTTTTGTGATGATTTGAAATTAGCACGATCAAAATCAGGTGAAGCTGCCATCACTGCCCTGGTACAATAACCAAAGAGAAGCCATCGTAGAGTAACATCTACCTTTGTAAAACGTCAGCAATAATTTGCTATGGTCACTGAAGCAGTTTTAGGTGAAAATGTAACACCAAATTTTTCTGTGAGAATCTATATTTCACAGTGTTCATTCACACACACACACACACCACGTACATACATTACACTGAGACAAATATATGGACCCTGTTACTTCAACAACTAAAATAATTAATTCTGCATTTATTTTAATTAAACAGATAGTCAATGAATATGAGAAGCTTGTCCCAGTAAGGGACAATAAATCTCATCTAGTCAGTTCACAAACAGGCTCTAACAATGCTTATAAACTCCACCCCACATGGCTCAGCATTTTCTAGAATTTTCTCTAAACAACATTTTCTAGAATTTTCTCTAAACTCAGTCCATAAGAAGTCAAACGTTACTAGAGGTCATTGTCTTAGCTGGCACGTTACAGATTAACTTACCCTATTAAAAGTTGATAATTCACACACTTCTACAAGGTTTTGTATACAAAACACAGCTTTTGGTTTTCAGGATAAAATCCTAAAATGCTCACAAAATGGGGAATACCCTTGATTGTCTGTGTTTGTTTATTTCTGCGTTACTCTCTCAAGTGAGTGTCTTTTGGTTCTTGGTGATTTCCTCAAGTTTGAAATAACCCCCACTGTTTAATGTCTCTGTGCATGTGCCTCTTTCCTTTTCTCATTCTGTTACCCCGTTTTTTTCAGTCATTATATTTAACATTATCTGTTCATCCATCACTTTCCTTTTTTAATGCTATCTTGGTCATTTTTTATCTTCTTTTCCTAATCACTGTATAAAATCATAATTTTATATTATTTCTTAAGTGTTGAATTATGACGTATTTTGAATGAAATATTCTATGCCTTTAAAAAACTTGAATTTAGTTTTTTTGATATGTAATAGACATATAACATTATATTAGTTTTAGGTGTAGAACATAATGATTCAATATTTGTATATATTTCAAAATGATTACGAGTCTAGTAAATATCCATCACCACGCACAGTTATAATTAATTCTTTTTTTATTGTGATGAAAACTTTCAAGATCTTAGTTAACTTATTTTTGAAAACTAAGGTTGAATTTTTATATATAAGACATCAATTATTATCTTTTTTCTCTCAGATCCAGTGGCCATAAGAGTCCCTTAGGGTATTTTAGTTCCCTTTAAAATATGTATTTAATTAAATAAATAATGCATGACATGTTTTGAAAATTTTTACCTCATACTTTTAAATAACTTTTTATTATGCCAAAGTATAGATAAACTATAATTTAATTATTTCCCCAATGATGAACAATAAGTTCTTTCATTCTTTTAATCTGTGAAAAAAAAAGGCCTCAATAACTATCCTTATATATGTATACCCTTTTTCAAATATGAAAGTTCCTTTGTAACACAGATCTATTAGGTGATGTTTCCAGTTTTAGTGGTATATACATTTTCAATATTGAAGTGAGAAATGCCTTTCTAAGATAGTCCAGATGATATAAACATTAAAATTTTCTAAATGAAAAAATACAAGGTATTATTAAGAAAGTAGGCCTTTCTTCTTATTTAAAAGGAGTTTTATTAGAAATAGGAGTTAGAATTCATTAGGTTTTTTTCACTCACCATCTGGAGGAATGATCTTTTTTCCCTTTAACGTAATTATAATAAATTACATTAACTTTATCCTATTTGTTGGTCATAGATTGTTGCTGGTTATTATTTGGCAATATTTTATTTAGGATGTTTGCAGAAATATAAAAAAAACTGAGTCTTTAGTTTTCTTTTTTTTTGTATCCCCTGGGTCAGATTTTGGTATCATTGCTATGCTGACACTCTTCATGAAAACCATTCAGCTCTTCCCATGTTTTAGATTAGTTTAAATGTGGCTGGAGTTGTCCACTCCACAGCGCACCCACTTATTTAACAGCTTTGTTCTGATGCTTTGTGGGGAAAGACTGCACTCTAAAAACATTCTCTAT
The DNA here is from genome assembly GCF_902729225.1 of Pteropus medius. Lineage (NCBI taxonomy): Eukaryota > Metazoa > Chordata > Mammalia > Chiroptera > Pteropodidae > Pteropus > Pteropus medius. The sequence continues at coordinate 19,876,386 of NW_024352785.1, read as the reverse complement.
TTCCTTTCAGGTAATTTTTACTATTAAGTATTTCTACCTTTTATGGGACTTGGTCTTGATATTGGAAAATCAACCATTTCTTTCAGATTTGCAAATTTGTTTGCATAGGGTTAAATAAAGAATCTTCTAAATCTTCACATTATTTCTCTATTCTTTCCCCATTTTATCTTCTAACTTTATATGTGTGTTCTTCCTCTTCTTGATTAGATTAACTTCAGTCGTGCATATTAATTTCTGTTTTATCTTTATTCATTTCTAATTTTGGCTATTTTGTATTTTTGTCAAACTTCATAAATTTAATGCTTTAGTAATGTGTTTGCAAATATTTTCTTCACCACTAATTTAATTTTTTAACTCTGAATTTTCCTATAGTATAGAGCACTACACTATGTGGTGTCTTCCTTTTGTTATTTTAAAGATATTATGAAATTTTATTCTTATTTAGTAAAACTCAAAGTGATTTTGAGCAGAATTTTTACATTTACAAGTAGTGAGACTTTGGGTATTTTATTATTTATTTCTGGTTTTATTCCTAAAAAGGAACAGAATATATTTGAATGTATTCTATACCAGGTGAACCCAGTCTGTGGCCTGTTAGGAACATGGCCACACAGCCGGAGGTGAGCAGCAGGTGAAGAAAGTGAAACTTCATCTGTATTTGCAGCCGCTCCCCAGCACTAGCATCACTGCCTCAACTCCACCTCAGATCATTAGGCATTAGATTCTCACAGAAGTGCAAACCTATTGTGAACTGCGCATGTGAGGGATCTAGGTTGCATGCTCCTTATGAGAATCTAATGCCTGACGATCTGAGGTGGAGCTGAAGCGGTGATGCTAGAGCTGGGGAGTGGCTGCAAATATGGATTTAACATTAGCAGAGAGATTTGACTGCACAGAGACCATAATAGATCATTTGCTTGCAGATTCATATCAAAATTCTATCAGTGAGTGGCAAGTGACCATTACGCTGCATCTGGTGGCAGGCTTTACAGTGGCAAGTGAGTTGATGTACTTAAATCGTAGAGCTGCAACTGGTGGCAGGCTTTAAGTCAGAATCCGACACTTATTTTAGTCCATGTGTAGCCCGCCCATTACTTTATTTACCTTTTCCATCTGCACCTGTTTTCTGCACTGTGCACTTGTCTCAGTTACAGTTTTGGTAAGCCCTCAAGCTAACCCTAGCCAAAATGAATAAAAAACAAAAGTCACTGGAGAGCTTCTTTGAAAAGGGGGAAAGACTCAATGATGAGATAGCAGAAGACTCTAAGACTGCCAACAAAAAGAAAGCTGCATTTAAAAGAAAAATACCAAGAGTCCTTAAATTACGAGTTCATTGCAACAGGTGATTCACATTCTCCAAGCCTAATTTATATACCACGTGGCGACTGGCTATCCAACAGAGCCATGAAAACTTCAAAACTGCTTCGCCACGTGGAGACCAAGCACCCTGCATTAAAAGACAAGCCTTTGGAATTTTTCAGAAGAACAATGTGAACACAAAGAACAAAGGCAATTATCGAAGGCCACCACTTCATCAAATGTTTCTTCATTGAGAGCATCATTCTTAGTGGCTCATCACATTGCTAAAGCTAAGAAACCCTTTACTATCAGTGAAGTTGATCTTGTCTACTGCTAAGGACATTTGTTGTGAGCTTTTAGGGAAGACTGCAGTTCAAAAGGTGGCTAGTGTTCCTCTTTCAACTAGCACCATAACTAGATGAATTGATGAAACAGCAGAGGATAGTGAGGCACAATTGTTAGAGAGGATTAATGAGTCACCATGGTTTGCAATCCAAGTTGACGAGTCTACTGATGTTGACAACAAGGCAACAATGCTTGTTTTTGTGTGATACATTTTTCAAGAGGATGTGCATGAGGATATGTTTTGTTATGTGCATGAGGATGTGTTATGTGCACAACATCACAGCTGCAGAACTAGTCTCGGAATGATTACATATCAGGAAAACTGAATTGGTCATTTTGTGACGGTATATGCACGAATGGAGTGGCTGCCATGACTGGATGGCTTTCTGGTTTCATTATTCAGGTCAAAGAGATTGCTTCTGAACGTGTGTCTACACACCGTGCCATCCATAGAGAATGCTTTTTAGCCAAATAATGTCACCTGAACTTAACATTTTGCAGGATATGATTAAAATGATCAACCACATTAAAGTACATGCCCTTACCTCGTGTCTATTTGCACAGCTCTGTAAGGAGATGTATGCAGAGCTCACACGTCTTCTCTTCTACACAGATGTGAGATAGTTTTCTAAAAGTAGATCACTGGCCAGAGGGTCTGAGTTACGAGAGCCGCTCCAGAGATTTCTTTTAGAAAAACAGCACTCGCAGTGACACAGAATAGGTCACAAAACTTGCTTACTTGTGTAACATAATTCAACCTGGTTAAGCAACTCAGTCTGTCATTTCAGGGAAGACAGACAACTGTGTTCAAGTCAGCAGATTAAGTGGCTGCATTCAAATTATGGAATTATGGGGTCGATGGGTAAACATTGGAATTTTTTGACATGTTTAAAACATTAGCAGAGATTTTGAAAGAGTGAGCCAGGACCTTCATGCAAGAAGAGGATTAGCTGCTTGAGATCGCAAATGGTGGTGGCCTTAAAATTATGTGTGAGACAACTTCAAATCTCCATATCTAGGAACATTTAGACTATTACTGAATATTAATTATTTTCTATTTTGTATTCTTTAATTTAAAAAAGTTGTTCTCTCTTTAATATCTGACCTTTAAAGTCTTCTTATCTGCCATAACTTCTCCAACATTCTCTGTTTCTAATACCTAATTTAGATTTTTCATTAGCACAAATTAATCTCTTTTGTCCTTTTTTTTTAGCTGTATTTTATATTCTTCTCGAAATGGCCAATAATTCTTACCTGAAAACTTAATATACATAGTCAATTTTAGAAACTGAATTTTCTTTATGCCCTACAAATTTCTCAATAGATTGTTACAATTTTCATCTATAGTTTTCCTCACACGTTCTTATGTTTCTTTATAATTTTCTGAACATTATAAACCTAGTTTCATGAAAGCTAATTTTTTTTTATTGGATTGTTAATATACAAAGTGAAATTTGACAAATGTATACACTTATGTAACCAACACCCCAACTGAGATATAGAAGACTGTCATGCCTCTTGAAGGTTCCTTTGTTGCTCCCCCTTCCAGTCAATCTCTTCCATATTCTGATATTTATCCCCATAGATTCATTTTTGCATGCTTTTGAACTTGATATAAATGGAATCATATCGTATGTATACTTTTGTATTTGGCTTCTTTCACTCAAATGTTTTTGAGCAACTGATGCCGTTGTATTTATCAGTAGTTCATTCCTCTTTGTTGCTGAGCAGTACTTATATATTACAGTTTGTCTTTCCAGTTTCCTGCTGATGGACATTTGGGCTGCTTTGGAGTTCAAATTAGATTTTATTGCTCTTGGGTAATACTTTTCCATCCCTTGGGGTGGGGGGGATATATATAGAAATGTGTACCAAATTTTGGAATATTTCTAATCTTGCTATTTGCTTAAGAAAGTTTTGTAGGCTTTCTTCTTTTGATAATTTCTAGAAATTTTAATTTAAAAAAGTTATAGAGAATCTCCAAGGAAATTCCCTTATTCTGTGATCTTACCTGAACAATTAGGGTCATATGAATCAAATATGTCTTAAATAAGCACTGAAGACTTTAGAATTTGGAACTTTAAAATGTAATAAAAAGTGTTAGCTAAGAATAATTGAAACAAAATTGCAGAATTAACTGATATTATTTCAGCTATTTTAAAATTTTATTTAGATATAATTTAGACTTAACAAAATTCAGTGATTTGAGTGCAAAAGTTAGTAAATTTTGACAATATATATAGGTATGTAACCATCACCTAAATCAAGATTTAAAATTATTCTCTTACACTAAAAATTTTCCTCTTGCCCCTTTGCAGTCAACCTCATTCCATGACCCCCATTCCCAGGCATCCACTAGTATGTCTTCTGTAACTATAGCTCAGCTTTTTTCTAGAATTTCATACAAGTAGAATCCTGTAGTATGTAGTTTTATTGTGTTTGTTACCATTAATTTAGTATAATGATTTTTACAACTTTATTGTGGCATATTTTGCATTCACCCATTTCAACTACGCAATTCAAAATTTTTAATAAATTTAACAAGTTGTGCAACCATCATTATAAATTTGTTGTAGGATATTTTTATCACCCCAATAAGATCCTTTATGCCTATTTACTCTTCATCCCATTCCCACTTTCTGCCCCAAGCAATCACTAATCTACTTTCTGTCTTCATAAATTTGTCTTTTGTGGACATTTCATATAAATTGAATCATACAATATGAGGTCTCTTGTCTCACTCCTTTCACTTAGCATACTGTTTTTGAGATTCATCTATGCTGTTGAGTACACTAATATTTTGCTTCTTTTTATCACTCATTTTATCAAAATGTGTAGTGTTACTTAATTTTCTTATTCATTCATCTTTTGAAAGATATTTGGGTTGTTTCCAAGTTTCGCTATTATGAATAATGCTCTCGTAAACACTTTCAAGCCTGTGGGTGAAAAATGTTTTCATTTCTTTTGGGTAAATACCTAGGAGTGAGATTGCTGGGCCATATGGTAAGTATATGTATAACTTTGTAATACTCTGTTCTACTGGTTTCAAAAGCGGCTTTACAATTTTGCATTTCTCAAGCGATGTGTAAGAGCTTCAGTTGCCCCATGTCTTTATCAATACTTAGTTGTTAGTCCTAGTATTAGTATTGTCAGTCTTTTAAACTTCGTCCATTCCAGTGGGTATACAATGGGATCTACATAGCTATTAATATATATTTCTATATCAATACAACTTCAATCAAAATCCTAGATGACTTTTTAAAGGAATTGATATACTGATTATAAAATTTATATGAAAAGGCAAAAAAAAAAAAAAATTGAAAAGCCAAAACAATCTCGCAAAAAAAGGACAAAGTCGAAGGACTTACAGTATCTGATTTCAAGACTTACTATGCAGATTTATAACAAAACGGTGTGGTATTGGCATAAAGATCGACATAGATCAAATGATGCAGAATAGAAAGCCAGGAAATAGAGCCATGTTTATATGGTCATTGATTTTCAACATTAAAGACATCTGAATATTCATTCACTCAACAACTACTTATTGGGCATCTCCTATATGCGAGGCACTGTAATAGACACTAGAGATATGACTATTAAAACATTCAAAATCTCTTTCCTCTTGTAGCTTATATTCTGGTTAGGGGAATAAAATAAAATAAATAAAATAAAATAAAAAACGTGTTAAGATAATCACAAGTCCTTGGGGAAAATAAAGTAGGAAAGGGAGATAGGGAGTGAGAGGGATCTTTCTGCTTTAAATGTTGTGGCCAGGGTAACAAGCCACCTGCATAACTTTCCAGGAAGAGGAAGCAGCAAGTGCAGATTCCCTGAGGCAGGCCTTGAAGGAGTGAGTGCCATGACAGCAAGGGACAGAGTCAGGGGCCTCAGCTCAGACATACAGGGCCTCAGCTCAGATGTATAGCCTGGGCCAGATCACGTGGGATCTTGTTAGAATTGTAAGGAATTTAATGTTGACTGCCTGAAATAGGACATTGAAGGGTTTTGAGAGGAGAGGTGATGCCACAAATGTTTTCAAAAAATTACTATAGTTGGTATAGTGAGAATGGAATGTCAAAATAGGAAGAAGTGTAGCTTATTTAAAAATTAATCTGGCTATCACAGGAGATACCAGAGAGAGATTGTAGAGTGAATATTAGAAAAAAAGAAGATAACAAAAAGATACAGAGCTAAAAAGAAATGAGGTAAACTGATCACAGTATTTTGAAAAATAAAAAATTTAAAAGAGGATGAGAGAACTGATCTTCAAAAAGCAGAGCGAGATAGTGGCAAATGCTTCAGAGAGGAAAAGCGGTATGAGGCTGGGAAAAGACTACTAAATTTTAAGTATAAAGGGTTATTCGATGAGTGCACATAGCAGTCTCAGTACCAGGATGGAACCAGAGTGGCTTTAGAACAAATGGAGACAGCAGTAAAAACCACTTGCTTAAGAAATTTTCCAGTGGAAGGAAGAATAATAGCACAAGTTGGAGTAAAGTGGGGGAAAATGAAGGCTGAAGGACAAAGATCCAAGAGGCTGGGAATAACTGAGGATGGCAGTGAAAACAGAAGATTGGAAAACTGTTGGAGAGGGTGGAGGGTGGGGTAATTGCTGGGGACCAAGCTTCCTAGAATCTCCTAGCTGATTCCAGAAATTGCCTTGAATGTACTGTTTCTTTTGATATTTTTGCAGTGTTTGTTTTGTCCTCATAAAATACTGCACTCATAAATGCACCAATCCCACCCAGCTTTCTCCCAGCTCACATAACAACTCACCTCAACTAGATTGTCTCCATCTGCTTTACTCTTAACTACAAGCTCTCATTCTGCTTGGAAGCCTAAATAGGAGGTAAAAATTCCAAGAAGATACAAGTCAGTCTTGTAGAAAGCATCTGTTAGGTGCTGCCTGGCTGAGGTTTTCGCTGTATTGGGCACTGTAATTTAATGGTGTAAATGGTCTTTGTCTGGTGCTGTTTGAACATCTCATCTGTGAAGCCATTGGAGGTGCTGTTTTGCTCCCTGATATACAGATACACAACATCTGGGCCTTACCATGCAAGGCCGCCTGGTTCTAAGCAGGAGGTAGGCAGGAACAGCTGAGCAAGACTTGGGAATTTCACCCCCCACATACACATCCTTCTTTAATTTTTGCCTTAAAAGGCTCATACCCAGTTTCACTTTCACACACAAAGAGGTCCTTTGTATTTCATCATGACCAAGTTACAAAAGTAAATGTTTTCCTTTAAAAAGAAAGTGGGTGTGGATGATGGTCACTTGGGTGGAATGTGAATAAAGACTTTCCCCCCAGCAAGCCGAACTCCAAAGGAAAACAGAATTATGTTGAACTCCCAATTTGGCAACAATGCTTTTATTTTAATTGTTTGTTTATTATTTTGGTTTTTTTTTTTCTGACCTGTAAGGAATTTTGGAAACATTTTAAATTTAACCATGGTGGGTAGAAAGAATTCTTAAGTTTCTGAAGTGAGTTACACTGCTAAATAGAAGGAAATTATTCTCCTTTATTTCAAAAGTAGATGCTCAACTGAAATTTTCAAATATGTTTTGATATCACTATAATATACTGAATGCATTTTCTACATGGGAACTAAAAGCGAGTCACTGAATGAGATATGTACAGCTCAATGGAATCATGGCAGATTGCTTCTTATAGCTATCTAAAGCACACGCTTTGGTTTCCTTTCCACCACTACACTTTTCTGGCTGGCCATATGAAGCAAGAGCACCTTGCTTTTGCAAATTGTGAAGCAGACAAGTACTTGGAGTGAGCTAGCTCAATGTGCATTTTCCACATTCTTTAACCCTGCTGACGATATATCCCCATTCCAAATGTTACAGCCTTCTTATTCTCTTCTCAATCCTTCTTTCCATCAAAACCTCCTTTTGGGAAAGGATCTTAAAGAATGTTAACATATACCTGAACGTATACGTGAACTTCTACACTGAAAATGGAAATAACGCTGTACAGCAAAGGAATGAAGCGTTAAGCAACTTCAGCTGGCAAGCTTTCTTTTCTCAAGAAAAGGAGACTTCCTGGTGCCTTTAAAAGGGAACATCAGCCTCTTCCTACTCTGAACAGTTTTAAATATGGGACGACGGATAGTCTTTTCCATTTCTAAAACCTTTATTAATTTAACAAATATTTACTGAACATTTTCCCCACTGTGGCTTTTACTTTTATTTTCCCTGAGGCCCACATTTGATATCAGGATCCAACACACACACCTACACACCCCAACTTTGGAAATGATATTTTCATTAAAAAATACTTATCTCACCCTATGCAATGTCCTCTGATATTTTCATTTCTATTTTCATTTTCATTTGAATTTTTTAATATTCATGGTATCTCATAACCCAGATTTTATGACCCAGTTTTTAAAAAGTGCTATAGAATGTCTGGACCCTGTATTAGACAGAGGACACGTGCCTACTTTCAACCTTCACTTCAGTTGTAGTCAAGAGTGGAGGATATTCTAGAAGTAAACAAATAGAATTTGTAATATATTCTATGAAGGTAACCAAGATGGAACTCTGATAAAATTAGGAGACCTAATTTGGAAAGAGTGGTCAGAGAAGACCTCGTTGAAGAGAGAAGTAAGCTGAGACCCAAAGAACGAACAAGAGACAGACATCCCAAGGGCTGGGGGAACAACATTCCAGGGAGAGGTGACCACATTCTGTGAGGCTGGAAGGAGCCTTTTGAAGAACTGGCAGGAGGCCAGCATGTCTCCCTGTATTGAGAGGGGAGAAGGAGTGAGGAAATGAGGTTGCAAAGAGAGGCAGGGATGTAGCACGCACAGATTCATAGGCAACAGTGAAGGATTTGAACCTTATTCTAAATGTAGTGGGTAGCTCTTGAAAGATTTTTGAATTGTGCTGAGTTGACTTATGCAGCTGAAGTTATTACAAATCATTCTGTGCTTTGACCTCCGTGTTGAAGATTCCGTATTGCATTTTCAGAAACTTACCAAGTTCAGGAAGAGCTGATTGGCTCTTCAGCAATTTTGGAGGTGACATGTACAAGATGAGCTCATATAGTCAATGAATAAATTTAAAAATGCCCTTTGGGAATGGAAATGACAGTAGTGGTGAAATATACATACCGCCCCACTCAAAACCAAGTGCATTTGAGACATTCCCATTCTAAGGCAAAGTTTTTTTAATAGCTGTATAAAATTGTTCATATTGAATCTTTACAATGTGGCAAACAGTTTGCTACTCACGAATTTCCATCTTCCCAACCTGTATATGGACAGCTGTGCCTAAAAAAATAGGTGAAAGACTACATTTGCCAGTTCTCTTGGTATTCCCATTTTATGGCTTTTGTGGGAATGCAGTTCAAGCTTGCCTGCTATTTTATTTAATATGCCTCCTTGTAAATTCCAGCTGTTGACCATGTAATTAATCCCTGTATGGAAAAAATATTGGCATTTGCTCCTGTAATACCTGAGCTTCATCCCAACAGAATTATATTCATCATAGCCCTTTCCATTACTCTACAGTTGTTCCTCAGGACCATTTTATGTTCCACACAATTAATATAAACCAGGACTCTGCTCCCAACTTCTGCATAGTTATTCAACCATGACTTTCATTTATTCTTCTTGGTTTCTACTTACTAGAATCCAAGATTTTAAATAACAAGCATCTTCTATGTTACTTCTGGAAAGGTTACTACTTAACCTGTTAACGTAGTATAGATTGTAGTCACTAGAATAAGAATGATGGTTAGATCTTGATAACTATAACTAATGTAAGAGACAGTCTTTGACATTTATCCTTGGTCACAGGATTCTCTAAGTCCTTTTTAGCTTTCCATGCTACACCTTACTTTTTTAAGTCACTCAGTCTTTGTTCTCTCTTCTTGCTGTAGATTTATAGAAACATTTTTTTTTTCCCCTTCATTGCACCAAAATAAAAATGGCTGAGAATTTCAAGCACCACCCTCACAGGAATATATGCCTTTTGATAGAGGGCAAAATTTAAGATAAAGAGAAAATTCACCTGCTTTCTGTCCAGAAAATGACTGGACAAAGCTCTATAAAGCCTGCCTGTCCCTGACATGTCATCTTGCAATTTGTTCTTATACTACACATATATAAGGCCAGCTCTGTTCATTATAACATATCTAGAATAAGAATAACACCTACATTATTGGTATTGATTTGATGGCAAGATAAATCATACATTTTCAAAAATTCACGTTTGGATAAGGAAATTGATGAAAGATCATCAGCTTTGCAACAGTGTCTGGAAATCAGTATTTTTTAAGCCCAAAGAAGAAAGGACTAATTTCTTCTTTTTTTAAATTACTATCTGAAAATTTACTCTAGGATCTGGGAAATATATGTACTAATGAAGAACAGCTGGATTTGGGGCAAAATTATGAAAGTAAATCACATGTTTGACTGGGTATGTTTTCTTTAGGATAGAGATCAAGAAGATACATTGCCAACCCAAATGTGGATGGATTTTAATATGTTTTTGTAATACATAAAGTTAAAGGCTGCATTGTAAAAAGTTACACTTATTTATCAGATTAAATCTATTTGTCAAATGGGAAACAATTTGGAGTGAATATAAATTCTTAATTAAAAGAGAATGTAGAAAAGTCTATGAAGTCCACCTGAGTGCAAATTTTTAAGAAGAAAGATGTTGATGAAAATTTCTTAGGATTTTCTAGTTTGTCATTTCCTCTAGGATATTTTAAAGTACACAGAATGTCTCTGTTAGCAATAACACAAACACATTAAAGAAAATGGGTATCAGTGTAAAAAAAATTTATTTCTTTGACTAATATTATTTGGTAATTTACTATATTTAAAGTTGTGGGAGGCATAAAAGTAAATTAGACAGGGAATGTGTCCTAAAAGAGTCTGCTTAGGTTGGGGGAAAAAATGAATGTGAATGATTTAAGAAAAGATGATGAATTAATTAAATTGCTACACTAGTACATTTCTTATGGATAAAAGAATCATCGTGATCAAAAGATTCTCTTATTAGTTTTAGAGAATTATCAGAAAAACACACATCGACGTTGACATATGTTAAAAACTATTCTTCCTGACACTGTATTAGCATTTTTGTTTTTGTATTGTGACTTGTTTTGTACTTTTCAGATTGGAATGGGACTAATATTTTATGAACATTTTCCTTCAGAATATAAGAATATAAAATTAAATCATTTTAATATATTTTAAACCCTGATAACAAGTAGTACGGATTTAGAAATTGGACATCTGGAGGACAGTTTTAGAACAAAGTCTATCCCAAGCGTTATCTCATCTATATAAAAACCCATCAACATTCTTGCCATAGCAAAGGCATGGCCCATGAGGCAGAAGGCCAGCTTACGCAAAGCTTTGCGTATAGGGTTTTCCAAGGTTTATCCAACCAAGATGTGTGTGCATGTGTATGTAAAATTAATAATGTTAAGTTTGTCCACTGCACATTGTTGCTGATTCAATAATAGGTTCCTTCTCTTCCTAAATCTCAAAAACAATTCCTGCTTCACATCCCTGCATTCTCCACTTCTGTAAACAAACCGTAGGAAAAGAGTCCACTCTGCAGACTGATCTTACCCCACAACATTCCTCATTTTACAGCATCTGGGTTGAGAGTTATTTAATAGAAGTTTGTTTACTTTTATGTAAATATGGAAAGAAACTTCTCTTTTTAAAAATAAACCTAGAAAATTATTTTCTTTACTGCAAATTAACAACTTATCGGTGTCTGGGGAAGTTTCCCCCTGCCCCAGACTCTCACCCCCTTACTGGGCCTGTTGAATCTTCATTGAGCCACAAGCATCAGCTCTAGGATTAATGCTCCTGGGAATTGGGCAGAAAGAGGAAATAGGCATCTGGGTGACCTCTAGAACAATATCTGTGTACCTCATCTACACTAGTAATTGCTCTCTTTGCTTATAAGCAACATACCAGCAACAAATAGATATTCCTCTTCTTCCAAATTAGAATGCCTTGCCAGGAAAAGGATGCCACACTAGGTAGTTGAAGCCAAAACCCTTTAAAAAAAAGTGGAATTATAATTATATACATTAAATTATAAGGCGGATTGTGGTAAAATGCTTTCTGAATAACAGCTAATTCACAATGGAATTTTTTGGAATACAATTCAAAATAATACCCACAGAAATGCTTTTCTTCACCCAACAAAGAGCCTGTGTTAAGTTGCTTATGATCTAATTATAGTCAAGTGACATGACAGCTGCAGTGTCTTATAGTCTGCTCTTCTCCTTCAATGCCGCAGCTATGGCCAAGAGCACAACATCTTTCTGATGAGGTATATAAAGGGCATTTGCTTGCCCTGCTTCCTGGACCTAACAGGCATCTCACCTTTCTGGGGAGAGAGGGCTGCAAGAGTACTACATTTAACTTTATAATTTTCTTTCTATTTAAATCTACTCCTCCAAGACCAATTGCCACTGTTAGTACAAAGTCTTCCAATTTTATATGGATTAGAAGTAGGTTGGACCTGAAGCAGTTATGCACCAAGGAAATTTTAATCATCACCCATATATATACATACTAACTATCATTCAATTTTCTACTGTCAAGAAAATGAAAAAGTAATGTTAAATTTTTCATTTTTTCTAAAAATGAAGCAGATACACACCTCTTCTGTTTTCTCTACAGTAGACTTTTGATCTGATGAAACCATAAAAGTCAAAAACTGTTGGGGAGAATAATGGCATAATTTCTTTTCTGACTTTAATATCACTATTTTCTTGATTCTATGTCTACCTCCAGAAATCTCTGCTGAAACTTTGTGACTCACATTTATTTTTCTGATACTATTTGTAACTGAATCTACATCATTCCAACCTCATAGCTGTTCTACTAAGACATGTTTCCCAATCATCTTTAAAAAGTTCTCCATGCACTATTTGGTTCCTAATCCCTAAAATATAGTAAACAAATAACCTTCCAAAAAAGAGACTTAATGAAATTGATTAAATACAAATAATCAGAAGAAAAAGTTCACAAACAGGAAGAAAAATAACAATGTGAGGCATAGGATATGAACCCGGGGTTTGGGCAAATAAAATTTTAAAAGATAGTTATTCAAAAAATGTGCATGTGCCACTTTGGTTAGGGGAAAAAAGAAGGCAATGACAATAGAATACTTTCTCACTTGGGAATTCTGAGAAATTACAGGAAAAGCATTAGAAAGTCTGGAAATTTGAAGGAATTATCCAATTGCACAGTTGAGAGATAAGGTTGGGGGAGCTAGAAAGGGAACTGAGAAGGAAGAGTCCTCAGGGACTTGGGCTTTCCAATCTTGCTGTGTTTTCATCTGGAATACATTATTCCAAGATCCTTCCACACTAAATCCTGAATCCCCTTTCTGAGCTTTAAACTATTTCTGCTTTTTACTAAGAAAACTACTGTAAAGTTTTCAATTAATTTTAAAGAACGGTAGTTTTATGTTACTTGGAGAAATCTTTTTTTTATTGAAGACAGACAAGTAGAAGTCTAGAAAATATCTGACACACATGTGCAGTAATATATATATGCATGAATACTGAGAACAAAGTGAACAAATTGATTGAATGGAATGCCAAGATCATGGAACATATTCTTAGTTCTATTACTGTTATTCTGTGGATTTTAGGCAATAAATCAGAATTTTAAAAATGAAATCTCTAAAATATTATTTCCATGCCACTACTAGTTGCTTTGTTAATTCGATCTTTAAAAATGTCTTCTTAAACCATCTATTTCTCTCCATCTCCACAGCCTACCCTGGGCTTAGCCACTATCCTTGCTTTCCTCTTTCCCGATGGACTGCAAGAGCCTCCTCACTGGTCTCCCCACCATCCACTCTAATTCTCTCCAATTCTTGTCCACGCTTAAACCAGAATTAACTTTCAAAACAAAACGACATCAAAAATGTTATCCTGTTGTCAGTGATATCCTACAGATCTTAAAATTGAGCAAAATTCTTCACACAGCCTCACATCATCCCATTTGGGCCTCGTCCCCTGTGCCATTCTCCCTCCTTCATTATGCTGCTGAAACCACTCTGGCCTACTGGCTTTCTCTTTCTACCTTCCAGTTCAGACATCCCTAACAGTCTGAAGAACACTGTTCACCTCTGCCTCTTCTCCTTACATTAACTCTTGCTCATTTGTCAGATCTCAATTCAAATATCACTATTCCTTAGGAAAGCACTCCTTAACCACCTCCCAGACTAGATCAGAAAACCTCCCTGTTGTTTTCCTTCATAATAATCCTAGATTGTCTTTATATTTCCATTTGTGTGAGTATTTGAGCATCTCTCTCTTTCCAACAGACCGTAGGTTCCATAAGGGCAGAGGCTTTGTCTTAGTCACAATTTATACCCCAATATCTAATATAGCACCTGATACTTAGTAAAAATGTTGAACAAATGAAGAGACCAGAATAGATTTATGACTGTCAAGTGAATATCACTAATATGTACAGTTTAAAAATACACCCTTTCCATTCAATGACTACTCATTGGTTAATACTGATATGCCATCCAAAAATTCCATGAAGAGTATTTTTTGGTCAACATCATTAATTTCAAAGCACATCCCTGCTTAAAGTGAACTGAAATACCCTTCATGAAATTTTTGATTTGGGATAGATAAACACAAACTTGATTGAAAATTCACTTAGACCACAGGCTAGGTTTTGATTTAAATATTAGTTCCTCTAGAGAACCTTTCTGCATCCCTCAGGTAAGTGCCCTTCTCCTATAAGACCAAGATTAATAGTCCTTGTGGGCAGGTGACTCTTTATACATGATTTGAGAACAAAGTTTCCTTCCATCTTGAGTATCCAGCATGCCCTGGGGCCTCATGGTCATTTATGCAACCAGAGCCTGGAGAAGGCATACATGCTTCTTAAATGACACACATTTCTTCTTTTATTTCCACTGGTAAGAACCTGTTACATGGCTACACCCTACTAAAAGAAGACTGGAAATATAGTCTATCTGTGTACATAAGAAGAAGAAGAAATAAGGAAGCACCAAGAAGTACCTGCCAATCTGTATCTCAGGTACCTAACTTTTAAATGTCCACTAAGATCTATCTATACTCTGCACCATGGAATCATCATGGTATTTCTAACACTGTCTAGTTAAATCTGAAATTGATGGTCCAAGATTCCAGCAAATGTACATCAAGTTTTAACCTCCAAATCAGTTGGGAGTCACTGCAGCCTGTGCCTCCTAGACCAGGCTGTAGCACCTCTGCAGAGCTCTGCTAGAGCTAAGATTTCCATCAGTGACTATTACCTACCCTGCCACACCACTGCCTGCCCACTCAACCTGCTGGTCTGAGGAAAAGGCCTCTGCATGGACACAAATAACAGCAGGGAAGGAGACAAGATGTGTAGCACTTGGGCTGCTAGATGGGGTTTGGGAGGAGGGCAGAATACTAACTCTGGATCAGGACAAGCGAAATAAGAAGAAGGTATGTCCTTACACTGCTCATGCCACAGATGCAGAGGAGCCACTTTAAAGGCCTCTCCAACTCTGTCTGTTGCAATTGCCTTACCTTTATCTTGATTCTAGGTATTCTTTAAGGATTTATTTTATAGCTCGGTTGAAAGAAATAAAAGCATTTTAAAACAGCATATTTGTGTTTTCTTATAAAGAAAATACACAATGAAAAAGCAAAATACTTATATAAGAATTATGTCATAAATTAGAAAAATCCAAAATTATCATTTAAGTAAGCAAACTATCTCCTCTCCATATTCATCTCCCCTTCTATAATCCCCATTAATCACTTCATCCTACCAATTATCTAAGCAAGAAACAAAGATAGAAATATCTTATTTTTGACTCAACCATATCTAGTCCATCAACATGTGATGTTTAGCCTGTACTCTACATATTTCTTTATTGATTGCCTTCTCTCTACCACATTACCTAACATAGAGCCCATCAGGTTGTTCACCAGAATTTCTTCTCACTAAGATTCATCTGCCCACTATACCCCATATCTCCAAGCTCCCCACTACCCTGAACTCTCTTAATGCTTTGAACACATCTCCATATTTTATCTGACTTTCCCAAGTCTATCACAGTCCTCATCCACAAAGTGGAGGTTACAAGAGAGTTTAAGTCATTGGGTTTTTATAAATATTAAATGAGAATGCTTAAAAAATTCTCATCACTATCTTGTAATTATTTCTTATATGCCTGTGTCCCCCCGACAATTTGGTTTTTAGTTCATTAATAGTAAGAATTATACTATCTTCATCTTTGTATCCCAGATGCCTGCCTCATTGCCTCAATGAATGTGCTGAATAAATGAAGTAATAATTATGGTGTGAAATCTGATATTACACATAAATAAGTACTAAAAGTTCCATAAACCCCTGACACATAAACATAACTAGACGCTGGTCGCTTTTTTAAATTTTAGCATTTTTCTTCCTTTAGAAAATACCAAGAGGCTCAAGGACAGAGACAGCAGACGAGTGGTTACCAGAAGGTAGATGGGATAAAAGAGGTCAAATATATGGTAACAGAAAGAAATCTAACTATGGGTGCCTTACTGTTAAATTGTACACCTGAAACTTACTAGATTTTGTTAACCAATGTCACCATAATAAAAATAATAAAACATTTAAAAAAGAAAATACCAAGAGGAGACCGACATTTACCATAGTGCATAAAATATCATAGATGTCAGGAAATATTTAAGTTAGAATTGTTATAATAAACTCAAGTTCACCCACATTGCATATATTAAGGTACCCTACTTAATAGTGTAGGTAGTAGTCACAAAAATATATATGTGCAGTGTGGATGAAGTATAGTTATTATGAGAGATTTACCTCATGTATCACTGGACTTTTTTTTTGTATGGCACTATTTCTGCACATTAGTAAAATATTTTATATATTTTCAAGTAACTTCTCTAAGAAAATGCAATTTAAATTTCAGATTTGAGTCTTTTATAGAAAGACAAATATAGTCTTCCACCGCTATGTACAGGTGTAGATCTCTCAGGAATATTCAAGTCAGTCACCAAGGCTAAAGAGCTCAAAGTCTGTTCAATGTGCAAAACCTCGGGACTATTGTTAAAATTCCAGGCAAACTAGAAATTATTCGAGCCAGAAATTACACAATTGTATACCGACCTCCAAACCAGTGGTTCTTCCCTAGAGCACTTTTAATCATTTTAGGAGAAAATAGTTTTATTTAAAAAAAAGTCAAAACTTGGAACGGCACAGTGTGTTGGGAAAAAAGGCTGACAAAGTGACCTTGCAAAGTGAACTTATCTACAAGTGACCACCACAGGCAAAGCTTTCAGAAAGCTTTTAAGTCTATAAAGTGAAAAAATTGGAATCATAGGTACCAGAAATATGCAATGCCTTAAGTGAAGACCAGTGTTACGTGATTATTATTTTTGGACTTGAAGCAGAAAAACCTCTGTTTCTAAGCAGTTAGGAACTTCAAGAACTGAGAAGTGAATACTCAGCCTGATCATTTTAGTTCAAATATCTTATAATAAAAAGAGACTCTGGATACCAATAAAAGTACCGAGAGAATATTTTTTTTTTTTGGAAATTGAAAATTGTCAAGTTTATATGGAAAAATAAACAATAAATAATAGTATCTAGAAAAACTCTTAAAAAGAGCAATAGGAGACTAGCACAACCAGATATGAAGACATGTTACAAAATATTTATAATTAAAATGCTATTATACTGCATATGAATAACCAGGTAGACCAATGGAACAAAACATAAATTCTAGAAATAGACTAAAATGCATATGGAAATAAGAACATTATGGCATGCTCTTCATATCAATAGGCTGCTGATTCACTTTTTAATAACTGGTATTACAACAACTGGAGAGTCATTTGGAGAAGATAAAGTTAGACTAATACCTCACTACATACTCCAGGAGAAACTCCAAAAAAGAATAAAGATATGAAATTATAAAATATAGTTTTTTATAATTATAAAATATAAAAGAAAATCATGTAAAATATTTTATGAAAACATGGATGAATTCTCTTATTATCATCAACTAGGAAGACTTTCCTGAATATAAAATTCAAAAGCCATAGGAGAAAAGACTGACAAATGAGAACAAATAGAATTAAAAACATATTTGTGTCAAGAGCATCAAGAGAAATACCATAAGAAAATTGCAAGACAAATAAAAAACTGAGAAAAAACTTAAAATTGCAAGACAAATAAAAAACTGAGAAAAAAAACTTAAAACTTAAAACTTAAAATTTACCTTTGTTATCATAAACAAAGGTAAACTTTCCTTTTGTATGTGAAGAGCCACTAGAAATTGAGAAAAGACCAAAAATTCTGATAGAACTATTAGGGAAAGATATGAACAGAGAGTTCACAGGGAAAAAAAATGCCCCTTAAACACATAAAGTGATGCTTAATTTCACTCATATTGAGAGAAATGTGAAGTAAAACTATACACCAAAGTATCGTTTATTATCAACTTGGTAAGAATCCAAAAGTTCATAGTGGTGGGAAACAAAATGATACTACTTCTGCACAGGATAATTTGCCTGTTTTAGACATATCGTTGACCCAAAAACCCTATTTCCAATAATCTATCCTACTGATATACCCACACAAGTATGTAATCACATATGTACATGGGTATTCATTACAACATCACTAGTAAGAGCAAAAGATTGGAAACATCCCAGGTATCCAGCGGTAAATAATTAGTTGAATGAGCTATGATACAGCCACACAATACAATAGTACACAGTTTTTAAAAAGGAAGATCTCTATGCACTGTTGTGGAGAGATTGCCTGCACACATTCTTAAGCAAATACATGCAAATGCAGAAGAATGTCTATCTTATGTCACATTTTGTGTAAGAAAAGAAAAATGTGTACATACATGTGTTTGCAAAATGAAATAACAAAAGTATAAACAAGAAATGAATAAAATTGTTTACCTAGCATGATAGGGTTACCAAGTAAATGGAAAGGGTTAAGTTTGGCATAAAGAAAGTAACCAGCGTAGGTACCAATGAAGGGCACGGGAATAGGCTGGAGGGAGAAGGAATGGAAGCAAGACACTATACATTTCTATTAGATTCTAAATTTTGAATCATGAAAATGAATTATTATTTTTCAAATTCTAAAGCTAATTACAAAACAATTACCTAAAATTGAAATTAA
Source organism: Pteropus medius (assembly GCF_902729225.1). NCBI lineage: Eukaryota > Metazoa > Chordata > Mammalia > Chiroptera > Pteropodidae > Pteropus > Pteropus medius. Next base: position 19,857,541 of record NW_024352785.1, on the reverse strand, counting down.
TTGTCTATGAAGGAGTTCAGAATGAGTTGCCCCAAAATGCGCCTCTGTGGTATGAGAATTATTTTGAGCTAAAGGCAATTGAGACCCTGTGGGAGGAAGAGAAACTTCTGCCCTTCCCTTAACTATTTAGAAGAATCTAAATTGAGGGCCTTCCCCATAATAAGAGTTATTACCAGAAATAACTTTTTATAACCTATCTGCATAGCAGGACAAACTTCTAATTACTGGAGATCTGCTCTCCTTATCGTCCTATGAATTGCCCTTTTCCCCTCTGAAGCCCCAGGCACCTTACCTCACTCTTTGACTCAAGATGCCATATATTCATTTCCCTTTCTGTCTCTGAACCTCTAATGTATGTAGGATCGCTAACTCTCTCATGTATAAGGGGTTCCCATACATACCTCTGTAATTAAATTTGGTTATTTTCTCTTGTTAATCTGTGTCATGTCAATTTAATTATTAGACCACCTGGAAGAACCTTGAAGAGTAGGGGGAACATTCTTCCTCCCACACATCTACTGATAGCCTAAAAGCAATGTTAGCTCAGTAGCAAAGAGTACCCATAGCATCCAGACTTTCATCTTTATTTTCATCCTCTAAAAGGCCCAGGCTCTTTGGAGAAATAGTCATTTCAAAATTGGGATAAAGAAAGTATAATGTGAGCCTGGGACACAGTTTTGTGCTAGAAACAAAGAAACTTTCCAAAATCAGTGGAGTCATATAAAAACTACACAGAAGTCAGTTTGAAAGTGTCACACTACCCAAAATTGCAGATAAAATGAGCAATAGCAAGCTGATTTAATGGTTTGGAAGTAGCCTGGCTATGGAAGGCCTCACACAATAAGTTGACTTTTGACTAGAGACCTGCAAGAGGGAATGAGCATGTGAATATTTGGGAGAAGAGCATTCTACACCCAGAGAGATAATAGCAAATGCAAAGGCTCTAAACTAGGAAGAGGACCAGAGTATTGAAATGCGAAGGTGGTCAGTGTGGTTGGAGTATAAGGAGTTGGGGGGAGAATAGTAAACGATAATGTCAGAGCAGCTATGGGTGCAACGCAGTAGGAACATATGGCATTGGCTTAAGGGCCAAGTGACAATGATATATGTCGGACACAAGAAAGAACGAGGCCCTTGCTATGCAGTGACAAAGCATCTTAATAACTCACATATTCTATTACTTAGGAAGACATCCAACTGCCTTTGAACCTTTGGCTCTAGGTTAGAAGGTTGAAAAAATGTTAGAAGTTTGTGTTGATTTTTACTTGATGCATGTAGCAATATCTCAGAAGAAATAAATAAGCTCAGGCAAGAATTGGCTGTTAGAAGCAGTAATAAAAGGGAACAAAGATTTGAGACCTCAAAATACTTGCAAAATTCACCACTATCAACTCCAAACATAAGAAATAAGAGTGAAAAGCCCTTGAATAACAAAACCCCATTTAAGATTCAGTCCTATGGCAATGATCATATTGAAACCTTCTCCCTAAAACTAAAGGCTTCAGTGTTGATGCCCTTCCATTGAGAGAGAGGCCTGGAGGCAAGAAAGCAAAGACACCAGGCTTGAGTATTAAATTCAGGAAATGTTGTGAGGATGTTTACTCATACATAAAACTAATGAAAGCAAATCAATCCAAAGCCTACTCAATTTTCAAGAGAATCGTACTGGCAAAGAAATGGCAACCCTCAACTGAAAAGGATTTTGAATGTCTGGGCCGCAAAACAATTTCAGCGGTCCCAAATTTGGGTCAGAATGGAATGGGCTACAAAAGCTTTACAGCCCCAGAAATTATACTCCTCCAAATCCACTTCAGTTTTGGCCATGGATGATAACAGGTGAGGACAAACCTCCTAGAATGTGGAAGTGGAGGACACAAAGAATTATGAACAAAAGTGTTCCTGCCAGAGAGCAGAATCAGATCTAAATAAGGAACTCTGTTCACTCAGGGTAGAAGGCTTTGACAATGCTAACCCCTCAGGCTTTTATTATTGCTATAAATTTCCCCTTTCAAAGTAGAAATTAAAAATGTAATAATCTTGTCCTTGCTCCACCACTGTATATTGTGTACTGTGTGTGTGTGTGTGTGTGTGTGTGTGTGTGTGCAGATAGATTGGAAAGATAGGGGTCATAAATCTGTCTTAATTTTATAGGTCTCAGGAGCCACGTCTAGACCCGATGAAGAGTCCTATGCCGTACAGCACCTAGAGATCCTGACCTTCGTAATGAATGCAGTAAATGAATGGGACTTTGGGTTATCTCCTTCCAATGGGGATGAGTAGGTGGGAGAAAGAACAAAACAGATAGCTGGTGCCATAAGAAGAGACTAGGGCAAATAGTAGCTATTCACTAACTCATTTTCTTCCTCCTGTCACTCTTAGCCAGACTATCTTTCCCAGCTTCCCTTGCCTGTTGCAGAGAAATCTTTTTCATGATCATATTTTCTCCCTTTTCCATCTGCCACTAGGACTTTGATCTCCAGAATAACTTTGGGATTTATGTGGTAAAGATGGCAGAGCCTCCATCAGCCTGAATCCTTGAATGACCACATGGAGCAGAGCCTCCTTCTTCCCCACCATCACCAAATGAACTCTGAATAAAAAATAAGCCACTGAAGTTTGGGCTTTACATTTATAGGAACTTGTAGTGAGCCGGGAGCTAAAATTTTCAAGGAATGAAGGGATATGTCCCTGGAAAACAGGGAGTAGGTAACTGCATTTGTCCAAGGAGTAAATAGTTTAATCTGATGACAGTGATTCAAAGATGGAAGCGGGGGGGTCTATGGATTCTGGAAGTACCAGTGGTGATCTAGGAAGACACCTACCTGACTTCCAGCTCTGGTGATGCAAGGAGTGTGGAAAAGAAAATGTCTACCCTTTGAAAGGGTTGAAAGGTTACCGTAGAATGGCCAGGTTTTAATTAGAGCAAGAATTTGAGGGGAATGTTCATATAAGAGATGGAAGGCTTCAGAAAATTGGAAGGAGTAAGAAAAGGCAATATATAAAGTTATACGGGAATCAGAATCTAGTGAATAATGAATGACATTCAAATTCTTACTTTTTGTGGTGACTGACAGATGAAAGGCTAAATACCATTAAGCCCAATGTTCCCAAGACAGAGAGACTGTGATTGCTACAGAAGCTGCAAGTGTTGAGGGTCAGGAAAAGGTCAGTTCTTGCCAGTGACTCCTGTTGATGGAGGCCCAGAGTTCTACCAAGAGTGGTCTTACTCAAAAGTGCAGGCAGTGTCTTGCCCCCTGTAATGATGGCCTATAGAAGGGTGGTCTTACTTTAAGTCTTGCAGAGAGTTGATTTTTTAATTTGTAATTACATGCCATTGTTATCCATTATTTTATTTCATATTGATAAAGAAATTATTTTTATATTCTTAAAGAGTCAATGTTTGTTTAGGTTTACCCTCGTCTTATCATTTTCTTTGTTCAGCATTGTTTTCTGCATCTCAGACCTTTCCTCTGGAATCACTTTTATTCTTCCTTAAGTATATCCTTTAGAAGGATTTTAGCAAAGAGTGTTGGACTGTCAGTTTGTTTATTCTTTGTTTTGTTAAAAATATCTTTATTTGACATTTTTCTGGGTGCACAATTTGAGATGAATAGTTATTTGCTTTCATAACTTTGTTGTGTTTAACAAAAGTTGTAAAAAAAAGTTTCTAACAAGCTAAAAAATCAATCAATATTTTTGAGAAAAAAATCTTTGTCTTTGGTATTCTGCATTTTGATGAAACTAGGTATACATTTATTCTTTCTTTTCTTTCTTTAATCATTTTTATTTAAGACTTGTTGGGCTTCCTGAATCTGTAGGTTGGTATCTTTCATCGATTCTGAAATTTTTTTCAGCTCTTTTTAAAGAAAGTCGCCTCTCACTTATTCTAATTGTTCCTTCGAGAACTTTGATTAGATGTATGTTGAATTTTCTAGCTGTGTCCATCATGTCTCAATAATTCTGTCATACAATTTTTAATTTTCTCTTTCTGCACTATATTCTGGATATTTTCTACACATAGGTCTTCCAGTTGGTTACTTATCTTTAGCTATGTCAAATCTGCTGTTTAGCCATTCCGATACGTTTAAATTTATTTCCTTTTTTTATTCTTAGAAATTTTCTCATTCATTTTTAAATATGACTAAAGTTCATATTCTTTTGTTCCTTAGTTATCCTTTTTGTTTCTTCCTTTATTTATTTAAATATAATAAGCATATTTTATATCCTGTAGTTTTTATCTCTAATATTTTAATTCTTGCAAATCTACTTCTGTGCTTTATTGTTTCCACAACTCTGACTCTTAATAATTTGCTTCTTATGAATTAGGGATTTTTTTAATGGTGAGATAATATACTTTTGAACCCTAACCTGGAGGAACTGTTTGAAGCTTGGGTTTAAGTTTATTATCTCCAAAAGGGTTTTCTTTTTCTTTTCTTTTTTTCCTTCTTTTTTTTTTTTTTTTTTTTTTTTTTTTTTTTTTTTGAGAGTCACACAAGCAGCATGCATTTTGACTTTCAACTTAAATGAGTTCAGAACTGGAATTATGGATCCCCAAGGGAATTTGTTTTCCTTATTCTGCTCTATGCAAAGCTACTTCCACAGACTTGGGTTTTTGTTGTTGTTGTTTGTTTCTCTTTGTTGTGAAGGTGATACATCAATCAGTAAAGATGATTACTTGATTTTATGTGGAATTCTCTTATTTAACCTCCAGTCTTGTTTTGACCCCAGGCTTTGTCATGTGTCTACCTCTCGCATGTGGCTCATTATAACTCAGATTCTGGGCTTTAAAAAATGAGCATATCATTTGAGAAGCAACCTCCTTATAAATTCCTTTAATTTTCTTCTAGCTCAGCGTTCATATTTGTGTTATACATAGAAGTCTCAATAAATGTTCATTGTTTGATATTATTTGAATATCGGCATCAACATTCTTAAAAAAATTTAAAAATGCTGCATTTAAGAGAAAGTGGAAGCATTAAAAGGAAGAGAAAGGCAAAATGTTTTATTTGTTGCAGCTATTTGAGATTGTTCATTGTGACATATAAAATGAAGAAGAGGCAGCATTGCAAAGGACATCATAAACTGGGAAGAGAAGCAGAGACCCCAAATCAGATGACACTAATTATCAGTATGGAATGTATGTCACCTGTTTAGTGCCAGCAAGAAAAGAAGCAAGACCATAAAGCACCTGTAATGGAATCTTGTAGAATTATAGTTGAAACTCTGCTGGCAACTGCTTCAAGCAAAAAGCTGGAGTCACCAGATGTCTACTTTCCAAAGAGAGAAATCTGTGTGAGACAGGTCCCAGAGATTTACCACCACTGATGTTTGAACCTAGTTGATATAATTCCAGCTAAGGACTCTCAAACATACAGGGTGTCTCTGTTTTTTACTTTCTATCCCCAAATTATTCTTAATATATAATAACATTTTAATAAACACAAATATATGACAGGGTTTTTAAAAAGATGTAGCTAGTTTGTTGAAAAAAGAAATCTAAAGAGCTTTTATCTCTTTTTTTGGTCCTGCTTTGTGATGATTCTGCTACTTTTCACGTTATTTTCGAGACTTAGAACTGGAAGGAAATGTGCAGAATATTTAAGAAAATAAAAAATATTTCTACATGGCCAGATACAGATGTGAATGGAGAATAGATATGTTGTGACATAAGAGGTATTCATATTTTAATAAATATTACTAAGCATTCCCTGAATTCCAAAATTCTAAGTACAATGTATACTTCCTGATAATACAGTTTACAATAAGATTAAAAGAAAAAAGGCAAATCTGTGAGGATAAATAACATGAGTTGCTTAGGGCACATTTAGCTAACTTTGTAGCTGCAATGATATCATTACTTGAAAAAAAATTTACATTGAGTGTATAATACTAAAAGACGACATCACCTAGAATAAAGATAATAGAGTTGAGATAAATTCTTGAATCATATACTATATTTAAAAGCTCTAACTTTAAAAGATTTCAGAATTTGAAACCACCTTAGAAATTATCTACTTTTATTTCCGTTATTTTACGAATGAAAATCTCATTAAGAGGCTTTTCAGAGGTTGCATTGAAATTTTGTAGCAAAGAATATATATATGTATGTATATATGTACACACACACACACACACACACACACACACACACACACACACACACGAATGACTCACCCAAACATGGAGTGGCTAGAATTTGACCACTCTGTAGAAAATAAAAAGTTCTCATTCTCTCTTTGATCAACAGTTTTGTATTGACGCTGAAACATGAACTGGAACGGGTACTGGTTTGGGGAACTTAGCTGACTGAAAAAATGTTAGTGCCAAAAAGGAACTCAGACAAAAGTTTCAAATCCATGTTTAATCATCTATCAATCCAAATGCAAGTATTTGAGGCTATAGGGATTGAATTCCAACTGGATATGTAGTTACGTATAATGAAATAGAAAAAAAAAGATCTCAGAAAGAAAGGAAAAGAAAGAGGACATGCTTATAGACTTCACAGATGTGGTCTTCTTTTCTTGCCAAGAAATGCCTTCCAACAATAGGATAAGGCTTGCGATACTTGCTTTCATGGCAATCACTTGGAATTAACTGATCGGCTAAGCCAACAAGAGGAACTGGATCAAACAAATTTTGATGTAGCATTCATCAGATAGCTGAATTGCATCCAAAATGACCCCGTTATCTTTGTTTGGCCAGCTATCATTGAACAAATTAAAGGAGATTAAGACATGCATTTTGTAATTATTTTCTTAATGAAAGAAATAACAAAACTATAAATACCATATCTGTGATTCATGATGTGAACGTAAATGGTGTGTCCTATCAAAAACCTAGACAAAAATCTTTCTAGTTTCTATCACTTAACTCTTTCTGTATCAGCCCACCTGAAAGGAATCACATGGGGCAAAATGTTCTAATTTTCCTCTTCTTCTCTTTGATCTATGACCTGTGAATTTCCCTGTTGAAAAGCTGAGATCCCTATTAGTTAAAAACCAATGTTTTGAAAAACATGATTCATACTTAATAATAAAAAGAGGGGAGAGGGGTTGAGGGGATGAGAGAAAGAGGTAAAGGAGTTAAAGAAGTACAAATTAGTAGTTGATGATGGTCACAGGGATGGGAAGCATGGCATAGGAAATGCAGTTAGCATTAACATTTTGGCTAGGTGGAAAACCAGGGGAGAGAAGGAGCAATTAGGGGGATCACTTTATAAACTATATAAAGGTCTAACCAATGTACTGTATACTTGAAACTAATTAAAATAAATAAATTAATTTAAAAAAGAGGAATCTTGATTTGTGATTGACTGATTACTAGATATATTTCTTTAGTTTTCAAGAATAATTACAAAGAAATAAATCTGAAATAGTCATTGGGAAGCCCATCATTTGAATCTTGAATGGTTTACCAAAATGAATTTTTTCTTTATATCTTTTTTAAAAAATTATTTTTTATTTTTTATGTGAGTCAACCCTTGGTTGACCTCACAGATTGCAAGGACCTTGTCAGTTTACATTCCTTTATTTTTTATATTTTATGCCTACAGCACCTGGTCTTCCTAGGTGGTCTCCCATCCAAGTACTAACCAGGCCCGACCCTGCTTACCTGCTTAGCTTCCAGGATCGGGCTTGTTCAGGGTAGCATGGCTGTAGACTCTTTATATCTTAAAGTCACCAAATATCTGTTATATTAATGGAAAAGGTATTTATTTCAGGATTATGCTTCATATTTCTTAATAATAGGGAAGGTAGCCCATCGCAAATAAAAGAAACAGAAAATCAAAACCTTTTGTTGGTCATTCATTTCTACAATCTTCCTCCGCAATTATGCCAAGTTTTAAAATTATTCTACTCTTTTCCTTTTGCCCTCCTATTAGGCATTCCTAGAAATCATGGTGTGCCTAGCCATGTTATAGTGGTGCTAAGAACAGCTTGTTATATGACTCATGATATCAGAGGTGCATAACACTGAAGAGGAGGGACAGTCCAAAGGGTGGTTTGAAGTTTCAGTGAGTGTACAACTGGTTTAAAACATGGAACAACATTGGTATTCTTCTCAGCAGAACCACTGATGTGTTCCTGTGTCATAGCTCTTCCTAGGCTAAATCTTACTAAGACAGTAAATTTACCCACATCAGCTGAAAGCCACCCTATCTTTGTCCCAAACAAATCTGAGAGGAGATAGTTTCAGACTCTTTCCTAAACAGTGTTTGGGTGACACAGTTTGTGACTCGTGAGCACCAGTTTGTTTCCCAAATCTCCTTTGCTCCCACCCAAGTCTACTTGAAAGAGCCTCAGTCTTATCCTAGCTGATAGCCTAGTCTCCCTCCATTCTTGCTTTTGTCCAGAGGTTGACCCTGAATTGAATGAAACCTGAGATAACTTTCTGGATGGTTTATGTTGTGTTTTTTAAAAATGTGCATTAGTTGCTAAGATTTAAAATCAGATGATTTTTTCACAAGTAGTGGACCCCCCACAAATAATATTTATTGATTACAAAGGGAAAAATAATAACTTTACAGTGTAGAAATCTAGAAAATGCTACATTATCCAGGTAATCAAGATTTACATCACCAGTAAAAAGACATAAAAACATAACATCAGAGGTTACTTTCGGGGAGCCAATCAAAGGTCAGTGCTGAAGACATGTCTTTTTTGGAATGTGCAAGATTTGAGTAACTCAAGCTTGGTGAGATAATGCTTTTCTGCACAGTGGAAAAATTGGTTATATCCAAATAAATCTATAGTTTATAGTATCGTACCAATGTTAATTTTTCAGTTGATAATTATACTATGTTTGTATAAATTATGGGAATCTGGCTGTAATAGGTTGAATAGTGAACCTCAAAAAAGATATATCCAAGTCCCTAACTCTTGGTACTTATAAATGTGACCTTGTTTGAAAACAGTGTCTTTGCATAAAATTGGTCACACTTCTCTCAGAGCATAGAGCAAGTTCCAGAAAACAGCTCAGCAACCCACTTCCTTCCCTGCCCCCAGTTGTCCCCATGTCTATCCTCCCAGTGGGAGGTTCCATTACCAGGTCCCACTCCTACCTCTTCCTGTACGGCCTCTTACCTTCTGAGAATTGACTGACATGCCTCAAACGTGAGTCTTGAAATGTATCAGATGTACATGTCCTCCGCAAATGTCTGCTACTTATGGAAGACAACAAGAATCATAATAGCAGCATCTTTGTTTAGGTGCCAGAGAAGGTTAGGTTTCTATAAACGATTTCTACAATTTCTATAAACAATTTACTAAAAAAATCTCCATATATTTTTTTCTTATATTTCACTTAACCTTTTAAAAAGTGTATGTTTCGTTTCAGTTCTTCAGAATAATGTAACCACTGTATACTCTTCTATATGTTAATCTTTTAAGAAATTAAACATTTAATTTTGTATTAACCATGAATGTGTGATATGTATTAATGGGTTCTAGGTATTTTAGCTGTAAACATCTTTGCCATAAACCTGTTTCCTGCAGCATTTTTACCTCAAACATTTTAGTCACACAATTGGCTGGAAGGCAATTTTGCCATAAAAGATAAAAATAAATAAAAGTGGACATAATGAAACATGAAAAATTAATGACAAAATTAAAAAGACTTTATTGCAAAAAAAATGAAAATACATTGTCTTCAAAGTCTTTCATTCATTGTTTTATACATTTTTTGCTTGATTCGTCTCTTCATTGGACACTGCACTTTTTCACTATCATTACTTCCTTCATTAAGACAGTTATCAGTTTCCAATTAAAGCATCAATAATTGATGCCCTCAAAAACTGTTGTGAATTAGCCACCTCTTGTATATAAGCTTGGTAAACTTTTGGTGTCAAAGAGTGGGAGGGATGACTCTGCTCACCTCAGGATTTACAAACTGGTATGTTATTTCCTAGTATAGTATGCAACTGGGCTTTACATGTAGCTTTGCAAACTGGCTTTATACAAAGTTGTTAGCATCTACTATTTTAAGACCACTGTGTCTCCTCCTCACTGTATAGACCATTATGAGGACTAAACTTTAATAATATAAAAATGAAAATACTGAGAAAAAATTTGTCAATGGGGAAATGAAACCAAATTGACAACTAGCTTAATTCCAGTAAGTCTGACAAATGTAAACTGTACTGTTAACCAGCTACTTTACTGCCTTATAGCCAATTAGTTGTGTAGAAAAAATGTTCGTGGTGAAAATGCTTGCAGCAAAGAGGTTTACGGCAGACATGCTACATGCTTATGGCGAAAATACCAGACATGGTATTAATGTACAATACTAGTGGTCTACATTTATTAAAATAATCTTGCAAAATTTTATAAGTAATGGAATTATAAGAATAGGAGAAATACTCTCAGCCACAATAGGACATAAATATTTCCCCTAAATATGTCCTTTTCAAAAGGCCTTTCCAGATTTGTTGATTTTGCACTTACAAAAATTTTAGTAGGAATTGACAAAACTGAAACCATTGCTTCTTGCTAAAGGAAAGAAACAGTTATGACTGTGCATTTGAGCAATTTACCAAAAAGGAAAGGAGAGGCAGAGAGATATGTAAAAATTAACCATGCGGGTTGTAAATATGTATAGTAAAAAAACTGTTGTTCCCCACTCCCAGTTTCTGACTCCCCGGCTGTAGAGAAGGATCTGAGGATTTTCATTTCTAACAAGTCCTGAGAGAGGGTGATGCTGCTGGTCTGGGGACCACTCTTTGAGAATCATTTCACTGGGGTAACTTGCCCAAATTTGCTCAGCCAACAAATGGCAGAGTTGGATAGGATTTGTCTTCAGGGACATGTGCATTCGAAGCCTGCATTCTTAACTAGTACACTGGTACTAATATGCTTCTTTCCAGTAGGGCTTTTGGTGAATACCAAATATTTGGCACTTAGTGTACTTCATACTGTTTATTGTTTTATTTCCCACTCTTCAAACCAGAGCACATTATAATAAGCTCCCCTTGGCATCCCCAGTGCTCTACATAACCAAGACACTATAAAGTTTGGTTTGTTGTTTTCATCTCCCTCTCTACTTAATTTAGGCTATTTTGACTACAAGAATTCACAACTTGCTTAGGCTATCTTTTGCAGTGAAGGTTCATTATAAGGATATGTGTGACGATAAAAAAGAGAAATTCTGGCAGAACCTAAGCCTGCTCTCATTGATACTGGATCCGATGGAGTTGTGGACCCAAGCAGATTTGGGTACCTTGGCCACATCACCATTTTGAAGCTATTCTAAATATGTCTGTTTCCCTTTGTATCAATCTACTTCTATTCCTGTTGCTGTCCAGTTGATTCTTTTCATATTCTCAGGTCAGATTCCTTAAAGAAGGAACATCTGATAGGTCTAGATAATTACTATCATCCCTATTTGAGCAGGGCTTTTTATTCTTGACAAAGTAATGGTTTTCTGCCCTGTCTATGAATTGGGAACTTTTGCGGCAGATGCCCATCCCTGATCTAATCAGTTGTGGTCATCTAGGAAGGGCCTCAAAGTCCAGAATGTAGTTGATCATGGCCGTACTCTCAGGAAGGGCTGGGAGCACATTCCATGTGATTGACATGTTTAGTACAAAAATTACTTTCTACTAAGTCTCCTTGCATTATTTCTAATCATATAAAGTATTTAAGTAAATGGCATGAAGACTTTATAAATATATTCAGCAGTTGACAGAGTTTTCTTTTCTTACATCTTTTTGTTCATTTATTCTTTGATGTGATTTCTCCTGTAGTTTTACATGTAATACTATAGTCTCAATGGAGCAGCATAATAGAGCTATAAAGAATGAGAAATAACAGTGTAGAACTATTAATCCCTTACCCCAGGATGTGAGAATAGCATCTTAATCCCACATCTCAGAGGGTGAGAATGGATATGGGAGGGAAGTTCTGTTTTAGGTAAAATGACACTGACAGTCCCATAAATTCAATTGTCTGCTTGTGTTTGCTCTCTTGGCACAGTCAGAGTGATAATTGAAACCTTTTATTCTTCAAATAAAACCTATATTTTCAGAAAAACTTGGACAGAGATTTTGTTTTACCTTGGATAGTTTATACATTCTTTTAATTTTTTTTCTTTTTTTCTGCACACAGAATACCATATATTAAGTTTCCATAGTCAGTTAGGCAAACATATAAAATTTAAACCAATCTTACATTTTTAAAAGATTTCTATCTTAAGAATTGCTACCATTATTAATCCACTAAAAAAATCCAGACATTAAGCAAAGGTCCCAGCTGTGATTTTATTTGCTAGTTCTGCCCTGAATTTCATGATGACCTATCTCAGATTTCAGAATTTCATTCATCCATAAAACAGGGGTTCAGAATGACTTGTCTCTTGAAATCAGGTACTAAACTAATATACTTTATGGACTTTCCCGTCCAAATTCCTCTTCCAATTTGTCCTGCTTTGGGGATTATCTCTCTATGCTGTCCTCTTTATTCTCTAGGACTACTCAGAGCTCTGTATATGTGTGTGTGTGTGTGGATGTGTGTGTCTATGCATGTGCACATGCACGTGCCCGAGCTCTTGAATTTCTACAAGTTGATGCTTTACTCTAGAAATGGCGATTAAAATTTCATTTTTAAAACTTCCTGTGTGTTTTTTAAACATTAGAGATAAAGGGCCAGATCTACTTGTTCATTCTCAGTTATTTCCCAGTGGAGTAGGGTCATATGAAGAAACAGTTCATGATGCTGGAGAATTATTAAATGTATTTGGGTTTTTATGAATGCTCTTATTCACTGCCACAAGCATATTTCATAAATGAATTTTTAAAACAAGTTTTAAAGGTGGGAAAATGCTAGAACAAAGTAGCCTATTTCAACTTTGAGATATAATTGTTTGAAATTAGTCAAGAAAAAGTCATTTCCACAGACTTAGGTCACATAAAATGAAACTGCATCCTACTATCTATTGTCCTATGCTGGTGACCATTCTGGTAACCCAAAAGGGCAGGAGAACAGAACACTGTGTCCTTATGACTAGTCAGAGGCACGAAAGTAGACATGAAAAGGAATGGACTGAATGGTCTCAAATATAATTCATTCTTAAATGACATCATATTGAGATTGTACACCTATGAGAACATACAGAATGTAATCAGGAGTGCTAACTAGCCAGCACTGAAAGATATGCTTTACATCTGCTATTAGAAACAAAAGGTAGAAACTTAATTTAAAACTTAATTTATACCTGTAAATATAAAAGAGTTTCCTCTCTTTTAGGAGGCATATTATGACCTGCAACAAATTCCATGAAACCCTTTATAGGAGATGGGGGGAAGGGTGAACATCTGGATTCCCTCTGTATCATCAAAAGGCCCTGGGTTTGGCCTCTTAGGAACTTATTTATTCATTTTTCCAGTCAACCATGAGATTAGACAGAGGGAGGTGAAAAGGGGGTGAGAAAAATTACTTTGATACGATTAAAACTTTTTTTCTGGTAAGAATCAATAATTATGATCAAGTAAAAATAAAGAAGAGTGTAAGGAAGTTATATTGAAATACTGTGGAGATATAGTTAACAAGCTTTGCTTCTTCAATCATACAATGAAATTGCCCCTTGGCCTTTGTTTCTTTGGGCACATACATGAATCAAAACAGAATACAAGAATCTTTATTTACAATGAATTGGGATTCCCTTTACTGCCCGCTGCACCCCATCTGTTTCTAGCTACTCCTTATTGGACCTGAAACAAGAATTCAAAGGAAAGATGACATGTTTTGAATTGTAGAGAATTAATTATGTCTCATATTACCTTATTTATGACCCAACTGAACTTTAATTATTCAGTTCTGCTATCCTCAAAGTTGGCATGTAGAGTAATATATTATACAGAGCAGGAAACTTTTCCTAGGAGTCTCCTTGTCTAAGTTTGCACTATGTAATTTAGCTTCGATTAACTTCAGGGGGCTAACGGAATGGAAGAGGCAAGGTCTATAATTTCCAGTGCAGTTCAAAATAAAGATCACATTCAGAAAAGCTTTTTGTCTAATAGTTTTGCCTCTTCCTAAGATTGTAAAGCTCGTACTGGTCATTTTCTGTTGTTTCCTTCACAACAATATTAAGAATATCTGAAGCCTAAAGAAGAGTCAATCTTGCTTTCTCTGCTGCTGACTTGAGAAGACAAGTAAATAGGAATAGTTTCAATGAAGGTAACTCAGGATTATGGGTGAATTCAGAGTGACAGAAAGTGAAAATCTTTTATTAACTTAACTCTTTTCTACAGAAAAGTATGTATTATACTTCTGCCATTTTAGGTATACTAGAAATTTGTTATAACCTTTCTATCAAAGCCTTTTTAGGACCTACAATTCAGAGCTGAACACTAGAAAATTATAACAACAATATTAGTTATCACTTATTGAGTGCATCTTCTGTGCTATAAGAATCATGTGAGGCACTTTACAGGACTCACAACTCTGTATCTAATGCATTGCCTCTTTACAGATAAGAACACTGAAGCTGAGGCATGATCGTTTCCCATGGTCACCAATCCTGTAACAGTGCTGAGGCCTATGTCTGCTTTGCTACAAAGCTGAACCGGTTGTTTGTTCTTGCCTCAAAAAGCATTAGCATATGACATCAATAACCAAATAAGAGTAATTTACATTGGTGGTTAAGCCAATCTTGATGAAGTTGGAGGTAGAATTTCCATTCACTTTCAAAACATGTAGAATAAAACAACCTTTATTTTCCTAATATAGTCCTTGCAGGAGATTAGATTATATCCTCATTTCTAGAGGTTAAAACTGCTTTTAGGAAAAATGCAATTCACTCTTAAAAAACTCTAAAGCATAGAAGGGAAACTTAAGCTTTGCTTTCAAAGACCCATTAAACTATGCACATACAATTAAGGTTTCAATAACTGACGTCTTCTTTCCAAACTCTCCCCAAACTCTCCTTTACCCTAACTCTTCGCCCCACCTCACCATATTTTAGAAACAGCTTAGGCTTTTAGGCAAATTAAATTCCTTTAGAGTTTATGCAAAATTTCATTATTTTACCCAGACCATTTTTCTGTTTATAACAAGGATAAAACAGTAGGAATTTAATTCCAGTTCTGTTTGGTCCATGTCCAGGCTGGTGATATTTTCCTCCCCTTCTTTTCATTGTCATTAAATGCAATAGGCTCTTACAAAGCCAGACTTTGGTGGGACGGCACCACTCCCAATCTGCAACAGCTACAGAAATGTTAGGAAAATTCAGTTTCTAGTGATTAATAGCAAATTTGTAAACAAACAAACAAAGAAACAAAACAAAACAAAAGCTCTCATAGGTACAGAGAACAGATTGGTGGTTACCGGAGGGGGAAGGAGTTAAGGGGGTCAATTACATGGTGGTGGATAGTGACTAGAGTTTTGGGGATGATCATTTTGCAGTGTATACAGATGTTGAATTACAATATTGTACACCTGAAACTTAGATAATAATTTTAAAAGATAGCGAATTTTTGAAAAAACAAAAGATTAGCCAACAAACCCCTAAGATTTCTTTGGATTCCCCCAAAACCAATATTATCAGAATCCTATACTTTCTCCTGATAGTCTGCTAGGCATATATGTTATAAACAAAGCGTAACAATAAATTATGTTCTCTTAACCTATGTCAAGTCTCTTTATGACTTATTTATAATTTATAAAGCTATAGATAAAAGGACTTTGACTTTTACTGGTGAAAAGACATCCAAAGTTGTGTAGAAACTCTCAATGGCTAGAACCTTAACAGTCTATCATCCTTGAAATTTGCTTCAACCTGTCATTCTGTGAAAGAATCAAAAGGAACACAGTAGTCTTAAGTCTTAAGAAAGAAGAGAAAGCACTCTATTTATTTCCACTTTGATTCACCAGATTTACAAGGAAATCTTTCTAGTGACATGCCTATACCTTGATTGCCAATACATAAGAATATTATGTAAAACAATTAACATTTAGATATATTGTAATACTGTCTGCGAGATCACAAAAATATACCAATATCTTCTTAACTCTAACTCACTAAAGGAATTTTACTGAGCAGAGATTGTGTAACACTCTTGTGCCTCAAAGTTAATAAATATGGAATTTGAGACTTAAAGAGTTTAAAAAACTTAACCAAGGATACAGAGCTACCAAGTAATGGATGTGAACCCTGTTATTTCTGAGTTAAATCCATGCTTTTAATGTCTGAGTCAAAGCATGTACATAACCCACTTTAACAAGAGACAGAAAATAAACATCCTAAAAGAGGCATGCAAATCAGAGAAGGGAAATGTCACATTATATTGGAAAATGTAATGGACATAGTAGATCATGAGCTGGACCATGTAGGAAGGAGAGGATTATGAAGTTAGAAGAGGAGCATAAAGAATACCTGAAAGGAAAATTAATATGGATGGGACATGCTTAGGAACAAGTTCTTCCTACCTGTTATGCTCTGCCAATAGAGGGTTCTAGAGAGAGACTGCGAGTCTGGAGGAGAAGGAATCTTTTCCTTCCCGTTTGCTTTCTGTTCTTGTTAAGGTGATCCCAACAATGTTTTTTCAGTCTTGGGCAGAAATTTGTTCCTGGAGGAGGAGCAAAACAACTTCAGTTCGTTGTTTTGCCACATTACCAGAACCCAACGTCATTACACTCTTTCAGAAACACACCAACCAACCGGAAGCTACTCTGCAGATGTCTGGGGCCCAGCTCCATGGAGCCCCATCTCTGAACTACTAAGTTTAATAATTCCAACTTTTCTCTTTGCTTATTCCTGAATGATACCTCAGTGTTCCATTTTTGTCTTCCAGTTCTCCAATATCTGGTTCATCAGTATATTAAATCTCTGTTAAAATAACTGATATGGTTTTTCTGTCTCTGAAATATGACCTGACTGATACACATCATTCATGTGCTAATGCCCGAAACAACCACTGATGAGAAAAATTGTATGACTATAATGAGTTTATTATAAGCATTCAACATTGCACATGGAGAAGGGTTCATGAAGTACATATGTGACTAGTATCTGAATAAAATTGTGGGAGAAAGTTCTGTCAGCAAAGAGAAAGAGAGAAAGGACTATGAGGGGGACAAGTAAGAGTGACAGCCAGGAACACAGAAGATGAATAGAGGTAGCTAAGAGAAGGAAGAGGGAAAATATTCTAGGAAAGGAAAGAAGTTGCATGTGGGAGGGACCAGTTGGGAGAGACTGAGATTTATTCAAGAAACTGACAGAAGTACAGTATAGCTGGAGTAGTGAAAATAATAGCAAAAGGGAAATCAAATGAAGTTGAAGAGGTCATATATAGGAAGGAAAGAGTTTAAATGGCCCGGCGATTAAAGTCCAGAGTTTAGAAAACTGGTTATGAAATTTCTAAAAACAGGGATGTTATGAAAAGAAAAGTAAGATTTATGTTATGTTGAATCTAAGGGATTTGGCTGCAAGAGCATGTAATTTTTAACTTGATATGAGAAGTCTTGACCTGGGTCATCAAATTCAAGGCAATGAGTAAGCCACTAGAATAGAAATCATGTAAAGAAAAGAAAAAAACTAAGGCAAACTTTGGAGAATACAGATATTTTAGGAGTATGAGAAAAGAGATAATTGTCAGAGAGTGGAATTAAAGATGAGATACAATACTTCCCAAGAATGACTAGGTCAAAGACAAATATTTCCAGTGACTAGCTAAAGAGAAGTGGAGATAGATTAAATAGAATTAAGGACGTTAAATAGCCCTAAGGGGAAAGGGTCAGAAGGGTCAAGAACATGGATACTGAAGTTACTGATGATAATGACAATGGAAGGGATAGAAAGGAAGACAGAAGCAGGTGCTGAAGTCACTGAGAAAGTAGAAAGAGTTTTCCTGAAAACTGTAGATGACTAAGAAGAGAAAATGATGCAGACAGTATGATCTGAAGGATAGCCATGGTGGGGAGGATCATGGGGTTTGCAGTTTACTCTTTACCCAAACACATATTGTTAACTGACTAGTAGTTTAAAAGAGCCCAGAGTTCATCGTGACTCTTAAGCTTAAAGAGCAGAGATCATTTGAGAGTAAAAATAATAGGTATTTCAGTGAACACTGCAGTTGGAGATTTTATTGAGGGTTTAAGACTTAGTTCAGTACCACTTCCTGTAGTGTTTCTTCTTTTAGTGTTTTCAATAGTGTTCTGGTTATCTATTGCTGTGTAACAAACTATCCCAAAACTTAGTGGCTATAACAACAATTATTTAGTTATATTTTATGATTCTGTGGCTAGAAATTCAACTAGGACCCAACCATTGATTATTTTACTCCATTTGGCATCAATTAATAGCCGGGCAGATCTGGAGAATCCAAGATGCCATTTTGGTGAGAATGGCTGGATGGCTGGGTGCAGCTGGGCCTTTCTCCTTCTTTATTCAGTCTCAGGGTCTCTCTACGTGGTCTCCTCAGAGCAGTCTGACTTCTTACATCGTGATTAAAAGCTTCAAGAGTGCATGTTCTAGAGGTCAGGCTGAAGCTGCAATATTGCTTTGGAACAGGGCTTCCACTCATCGATCAATTAATTAAGTCATGAAGGCCAGCCCAAGAAACAAAGTTAATGAAGAAGTCCACTCCATCTCCTCATAGAAAGACTAGCAAAGAATTGGCAGCCATCTTTAATCTGCCACACCCGGATAAGTTTTTAATGCCCCATTCCTTTTAACTATGCAACAAACCTTCACTGTGCAAGAAATTATTTTTCAGGATTGTGTTATTTATTTGAGGAGAAAGGAGCATGAAATGGAACTAATATCAAGAGGCCAAAGTGATATTTTTGGTTCTGTTATGAGCTGTGTTGCTTTAAGCAAATTATTTATTTTTTCTGTGCCTTTTCCCTCATTTCTCAAATAAGTTTAATATACTACTTATCAGGATTCTTATAAGGATCATGTGATCATCTATATAAAAGGCAGGCATTGATACTAATGAACTCGCATTATGCAAAGTGTAATTATTGTTTGCTTGTGTCATTGAGATCATAACAAATCTTGATAGCTTAATCTTGCAAAGCACATATTTCCTAAATCAGAATTAGGGTGAGTTTTAGGGTAACTGAGGGACTCATCACGGGTTCCAGGTCTTCTAATATTTTGCAAACACTTAAAGAGAGCCCCTTGGAGTCTGCTGAGAGAAGCTCCTCTAAAATTGCCCCCCAAATAAAAGAATTACGTGATGGGATATAAATACATTCTGGCTTTTCTTAAGAGAAGCCTAATGTATCTTTTCATGCGGACAACACTTTCTGAGGTAAAAACTAAGGCCCAAACTCTAGGCCAGGAAGTACTTTTGTCAGTGGAAATATTAAATCAATTAGTAGCTTCCCTTTTTGACAGAGAAGCTGGCTAAAAATGAGCCACTTTAACAACAAAGATGCTATTTAAGATGCTCATTCTTAAATAAACATAATAATATAACACTACTCTTGAAGCTGATTTTCATTAATGGCTTAGATCTTATCCTAGAGAGTTTAATTTCTGACAATCCAAAGAGCCTGATTTTATAAAGGTTCCTAGTGGAAGGTGGTTTCTCAGTACACTGTAGGTTCTGGGGTATCACCTAGGAAGCTAGCTAAAGAGTCATTTGTTACAAGCTGCAACTCTTGTGAGTCAGAATCAGTAGGTCTGGAAGGAACCCAGGCATTGGCATGTTCTATTAGAAATCAAGATGATAATGATGCAGGGGTCTACATGTAAAAAAGATTGCCTAAAAATAGGGTTTAATGGGATGGCCCAGACTTGAATAAAAAGGTGATTATAAATATAAAGTGATATTATCACAATAAGTGCTTAAATTTCTGCAGATATTAACTCAAGGCAAAGGGGTATGACTGCCTTCTCTGAGACTTTTCCCTTAATTATACAGAGTATCATGGGTTACAGAGGAAACATCCTCTTCAATTCATGTCTCTCCTTGTGTTTCCAAAGCATCTCATACTTTCCTCTGTCACAGCACCTTTTACATTGTGTAGTAATTGGCCACTTACAACTCTCTCTCCCACTAGACGACAATCATGTCAATACATTGGACATTTTCTCCTTCATTATCTTTTTCCTAAGATGTGTCACTGTTCCAGGCATTTAAGAAGTGTTTAACAGATGGATGGATGGATAAAAATAATTAATACCTGAGAACTTAAATATCTTGTCTGTGGTTTCAGGGAAGACAAAGACAGACCTGATCTCTCAATTTGTAGTCCAGAGTTCTTATAACTACATGTTGCTATTCAGGGGCTTTCTCATTTAATGCATAAAATAATACCTGGCACATTGTAAATGCCCACTAACATATTGTCTGTCTTACCTTATTTTTATGTGAAGTAACAGAGAATGGTAGTACAGAACAGTAATTAAGAGCTTAAAGCTTGAAATCAAAAGAAACTGGTTTGATATTTAATGAAGATAACTCTGAGCCCTATGCTGCTTGAAATAATTTCTATAAAAGAGGATTATAGGGGTGAGTCCAGCCTTATTCAGCTATTCAACAAATGTTTATTGAGCCCCTATTATGTACCAGCCGCCTTTCTAGGCACGGTGGACACAGAAATGAGGAAAACAGGTAAAAATTTCTGGTTTCATGATGTTTAGGTTCAAGAAGAGGAAACAGATGGATATACAAATAAGGAGATTATATATTCTTCTAGATTTATCACAATAAATAATAGAAAGAGATAAACAGTAGCTAAGAATCAGATTTAACAAAGGTCAAGGTTTGGCCTGGCCAATGTGACAAAAACTGGGAAGGGCAAGGAAATTGAGGGCATATGCAAGGAAGTGACTATAACCATGTATCATGGAATCTAAAGTGAGTAGAAAGAGAAATCAGAACATGAGAGGATGCAGTGAAGGATAGAGGAAAGACAGCAGGATCAATGGAGCATGGGTCCCAGATGGGGCCGAACATTTGTTGAAATTGTTATGGATCTTAGATTGGGTTTCCCCAAACAGAGACCTTGAGACAAAGACTTGAGTGCAGGCAGTGTATTTGGAAGGCAATCCCAGAAAGCAAAAGTGAGGAAACGGGGAAGTAAGGAAGTAAGACAAGGTAGAAGATAAATCCAGTAAAGCTAGTTAACCAGGGTTCAGTCTCACAGGGGACAATCTAAAAACCATATAGAATATGCCTCAGAATTGTCCTACCAGAAACAGGGAGACTAAGATATTAGTCTCTGACTATCGCCATTGGCTGAGGGTTTCCCATGGGGGATGTTATGTGCCATTCCCACTATATATAGTGGAGGACGTTCCCATGACAGAAGTCTTTTTTACTTGAAAAAGCCCTCAGAAATAGAGAGAGAGAGAGAGAGAAAGAAAGGCACAAATGATTGAGATGGGATGCTGTCAGCTTGCTGGAAACTATATAGCTCCAGGTGAATACAGTTCAAGGGGGTATAGATGGAACATAAATAGTCTTTGCTTCAGGAAATCAGAGGCTATAAAAGAGAAAGGAGGAGATAGTTGTGGGTGAATGAGGTGCTTTAAAATGATATTATGGAATGATAGAAGTTATTACTAATAATAAGGTCAAAGGACTAAAAGCCAAGGCAGAGTAGATGAGAAGATCCATAGCAAAGAGGAAACTTATAGTGCATAATTTTGGAAAGATCATCTATGAGGATATTTAATTCACCCAAAATTATAATGAGTGGTGTTGAAGAAAGTGGCAATGAGTCAAGAACTAAAATTTTTAGAAAATTATGAAAAAGTGACCTAGGGAACTATAGATGGAAACAAAGAGGAATAATGCCTGATATAGTTTAATGGCATCAGAATCACAGTGATTTTTAGAAGCAGGGGAGAAGAATGATCACAAAACATCAATGAGGATGCAGAGAGGCAATTATACTACTTCCAGGCCCACTATAAAGAAGTGTGAAGAAGCAGTCCACTGAGGTTAAGAGCAAGGTTTTAGCAGTAACATGAAGGTAAAGAGAATCTTCATTAAAAAGGTTTAAATATGTAAAGAATTTCATTGAGGATTAACCTCGACAATGAGGGGGCCCAGATGACAGATTTCAGGGCTTAGAAATGGATGGGAAATAAGGTTAGAAAAGCACAGGCATGGAGCTAATGGAAATGTGGTCAGAGGCTATACAATCCTGGGTTTCATGTGGTTTGATCTTTACATTTTTGACAATTGTTACATATGTGAGAAGCCAATGGAAAGTGAGTTAATTTATCTAATTTGCCATCTTAAATTTTCTCCAATTCAATAATCTTAAGTGTCAAAGTGATTATTTATTTACGAAACTGAATATAGCAGTACTTAAGAGTAACAAAGGACTAGTGTCACAAATATATAATTACTAAATATCTCAATGGGAAAGAAAAAAATGCCTCCTCAAACAGCTTAAACACTTGAACATACACCTAAAAGAGGAGATTCGAATAGCCAATAAATACATTAAGTGTCCAACCTTATTTGTAGGGAAATGCAAATTAAGACCACAATGACATACCACTATTTTCTCAATAGGCAAATATGAAAATGTCTGGCAAAATCAAATGCTGGCAAGGATGAGTACAATGAGAACTCTCATACAATGAATGCTACAAGGTATCCTCATTGGTTTAACCACTTTTGAAAAATTTGGAGTCATCTAATAGAGTTAAAAGTATATATGTCCTATTACCCAGTAATTTTACTCTAGGTGTATTCCCTAGAGCAAATTATGCACATGTGATCTATGATTTAGACACAGACTGTTCATAAAAAAATTGATCATAATAAAAAAAATTAGAAAACAAACTAAATGTCCAAAAACATTTGAATAGAAAAAATACATGGTGGTATATTCATACAATGAAATACTATGCAGAAATAATAATTCTTACTACAAGTACTCCCCAAAACATAGATGAATTTCACAAACATAAGATTAAGCAAATGAAGCAAGCAAGAAAAGAAGGCATGCATTATGATTCCATTTATATAAATATAAAAATGAGGTAAACTAAATCATACTGTTTAGACATGCATACAGCATGGGCAAATCTAGAAAGGAAAGAAGGCAATGTAATAAAAGTTGAAAAGAGGTTGTGATTAGGCAGAGCACACAGGGGACTTCTAGGGTACTAACCAAGTTCTATTTCATGACCTGGAAGGAATTCCATAAGAGATGACTTGGTATGTATTTGCAAGCAATGCCTTTGATAAGGGCTTAATATCCAAAATATACAAAGAACTCAAACAACTCAATAACAAAAAATCAAACAATCCAATCAAAAAATGGGCAGACGATCTAAACAGACATTTCTCTCAAGAAGACATACAAATGGCCAACAAACATATGGAAAGATGTTCAACACCACTAGCTATTAGGGAAATGCAAATCAAAACCACAATGAGATACCATCTCACACCTGTTAGAATAGCTGTTATTAACTAGACAAGTAATAACTGTTGGAGAGGAGAAAAAGGAACCCTCATACACTGCTGGTGGAACTGCAAATTGGTACAACAACTATGAAAAACAGTATGGAGTTTCCTCATAAAACTAAGAATTGATCCAGCAATCCCTCTACTGGGTATTTACTCCAAAGACTTGAAACTCATGTCCGAAAAGATAGTTGCACACCGATGTTCATAGCAGCATTATTCACTGTGGCCAGGACATGGAAGCAACCTAAGTGTCCTACGATACATGATTGGCTAAAGAAGCTGTGGGACATATATATAATGGAATATTACTCAGCCATAAGAAGAGATGAAATACTGCCATTTGCAACAACGTGGATGGACCTTGAGATAATCATGCTAAGCGAAATAAGCCGGACAGAAAAAGTTGAAAACCACATGATATTACTTATATGTGGGATATAAACCTAAAAGCAACAAATGAACAGGACAAACAAACAAAGACTCATGGACATGGACAACAGACTAATGTTTACTGCAGAGGAGAGGGAGATGGAGAAGGAGAGAGGTAGATGAGGTAAAAGGGGTCAAATAGGTGGTGATAGAAAGAAAACTATGGGAGGGGAACACACAATGCAATATATATATATATATATATATATATACATGCCTAATGTTAAATTGTACAGCTGAAATGTACTGGATTTTGTCAACCAATGTCACCCCAAAAAATAAAATAAATAATAATAATTTTTAAAAATAAAGTCTTAAAAAATAACAAAAAAAGAGATGACTTCATAAATATTTTTACATTGTAAATTTATATTTTCTATATTTTCCTGTATGTACACCTCAAATTTTTTAATGTTAAAATGGAGATTTATTGAAAATTATATGCATGCTCACAAGATAATTTTTTTCAAGATCTGTTGATCAATAATTTTATTGCACATGTTTTTGCAATTTTGTACATTTGAGAATTATCACGAGTTTGCTGAGCATTTACCAAATAATTTTTAAATTGAAGCAAATTTCTCATTCTGACTTCCACTATATTTAGTTACTTCTACAGGCACTTTACTAAACTTAGCACAGTTTCTAAGAAATTGGAATTCCCAGAAACATCTGGAAGTTAAAAAATTTTTAATTAATAGCAACATTTTCATCGTGTTTCAGAGTATTGTCTATAATTCTTTTTTTCTTGACCATTTAAGAATAAGTCTAGCAATTTCTGTATGGGGAATTTTTTTTTTTAATCTATCCCCTACAATATTTGCACTTGGTAAGAACGAAGTTTCTTGAGATAAGCAGTCCCCATGGCTAATCTCCACGCATTATTTCCATTGCCTCTTAATAAAGACAACAGAGTTAGAAGCTTGCCCTTGTATGACAATACTATTTTTATTGGTTTCTAGGATATTCTCTACTTTTACACTCTCTCATACCAATAGATTTACACTGGTGTTTTCCACTAATTCTTTCTCTTCTCTTTTGCAGACATTGCAATTGATGATAACTAAAGTACTTAAGTACATAAAAATAAAGTTGCAAGTTCTTCTCACATTTATTTTCATTTGCTTTGGGGTAAATACGTTAATACCTAGCTAAGTAGTAATAACCACTAGAATTTCTCTTAAATCACCGACCTTCATATCACTTTGATCAAATTGAAGATTAGTAATTTCTCTATATTATAATTGTAGGTTAGTTACCTCCTGATGAATTGCAAAATACTTTTGTGGGGGAAATTCAGTAACTATCAGAAGAATTTAACATCTAGATCAATCGTTTAATTTCTGACCTTGATAACCACTTAAATATCAAAAGAATACACAAACATCACTTGTATACTTTAAACTGGCTCCCATTCAATCTGTGGTTTTATCTTATCAACCAACCAATTGAATACTTCCAGAGTTATGGCTAAAACAATCAAATATTTTAGAATGATTCAAATAATCAAATCATTCAGAGTACTTTGTTTCCACAAAATTAGTTCATTTTCTGGAAAAAATAGTGATTTGGTCCTGAAGGTTCTTTTTGGTTTTGAATACATAGCTGTCTTAGATGGTGTGCTTGTGTTTTAAGCTTTATTTATTGTAAGTGCTTAGTAACCCAAGCCACAAAATTGCAAAGACCTTATTCTTTTATTTTCCCAGTTTCTCTTTCTTCTCTTAGTGGTGCCAGCAACAAAAGGACCCGTAACTTTATCCTTTCTAGTTGCTAATACTTTACCTTTTAGACTCTGGAATGACAAGTTCTATAATTGCTGCTATTTTTCAACTATTCTTTTCCTTTTTGTGCTATGAAGTGGCTAGTATGTGCTTCCAAATTATATTTTTAAATAAAGTTCCTTTAAGTTGATGGAGGTTAAAGAAATATCCAAGCCAAAATATTTTGGACTTGGATTTTAAAACAGGATTTGGTTTTGCAGCTCCAGAAATGGGTCACTTGAAACTTTCCAGGTTTTCTTTTCTATAGCCTTTGTATGAAAGATAAATCCTTTTGTCCTCTGAAGAATATTTAGGTCATTATTACTTGGTATAAATTTAAAAGAGATCAGTTAACAATTTCATTTAACATATAATGAGTGTATGCAGTCTTCAGATTAACAATGGAATAACATAGAAAAAAAATAAACTGGAAATTACCATTACTGTGGGGGAAAAGGAGACAGAAATCTCTGACTCCTACAATTTAATAAGAGTTCTTAACAATTCAACATGAAACTTAAAAATTTGGATTTCTCCACTGCTTTTTGATATACAGTGGATTCATGCATCTTTTCTTCTTTTCTCATTTTTAGGATAGCAAAGAATGTTTTCTCTAATTCATCAGAAGTATATTCCCTGACCTCCCATAGTCCGTGATGAAGAGAGAGTATAATCCTAGAAATGATCACTGTCTCCAACATTGGCTAAAATTCCAGAAAATTTCATGGTTCTTCAACAGATGACAGTTCCCACATGACAGAGAATTAAGAAGATAAAAATATCCAATTTTTATATACAGAAACTTTTCATAATATAAACAAGTGTTCTCCACTACTTCAGTCTCTCTCCTTGGACACTTTATAGTTTATCTTTGTTCCAATTAAAAGGTGACATCATGTCTTGAACACACCATAGTGTATGGTTTTATTAGTGCAGAGTAGAACAGGTCTGTCATCATGCTTGCTGTGCATAGGGTACTTCTACCCACAAATCTTTCTCACACATGTTGCTCTTAAGCCATATATAATTTGTCTTAAATTTGTGCAGTGAGAATAGGGTCCTAAATTACTCCTATTAACTGTAAGCTTGACAGTATATAATGACAGCTAATCAATTCTGAACATTGATTCCATCATCTGATATATTTGATCACCATGCTGTTTTATATCATCTATAACTTTATCAAAGTCATAATTGAAAATATTGAACAGCACAGAGCCAAAGATAATATAAGTTAATTTTAATGAGTGATCTTTGTACATGGTTCCCCAACAAGTTACAAATCCATCTAATTGTACTATTTTCCATCTCAAATTTCTCCATCTAATATCACGAGAGTCTATCAAATGCTTTACTGAAATTAGGGAGCACCATTGCCATATCATGCCCCTGATCCCAGTCCAAAAAGGGAATGAATCCTAAACTAGTCATGCTTTTTTACATAAACCCAGTGATTTCCACTTATCTTTTGAGTGCAGACAGCCAATCTTTTAATAATCTGTTCTGGAATCTTTCTCAAGACCAGTAAAAAGTTTGCAGAATTCACTTTCTTGTGAATTTCAAAAAAAAAAGGATCTCATTTTCAGACATCTATAAGTTTCTTTTGGTAAAACTTAAACCACAAATAAAATTTATTTTCTTTTTTAACTAAAGTATAGTTGGCATACAATATTATATTAGTTTTAGGTGTTCAACATAGTGATTCAACGTTTATAAACTTTACAGTGCAATCACCGCACTAAGTCTAGTATCTGTCACCGTGCAAAGGTATCACACTATTATTGACTATATTCCCCTTTACCTTTTTTACCCATTCCTTCACCCCCATCCACTCTGGCAAACATCAGTTTGTTATTTGTTTCTATGAATCTGTTTTTGTTTTGTTTTGTTTTATTTGTTCATTTGTTGTTGTTGTTGTTGTTTTTGACTCCACATATAAGTAAAATCATGTGATATTTGTTATAAGTTTCTTCGTAACACTTTATAGATTGTCAGAGGCTCAAACATGCCAAAAACATTCTCAGTGTTCTATTCTGTAATATTTTCCAAACTAGGAGACTGAGATTCACTAACAGCACCAATATTTCAGAGCAGACTGTTCTGAAAAGAAAGAGAAGTACTGTGTTTACTAAATGAAAGAAAGGGACATATGCTTGAATGTAGCTAAAATTAATTTGCTTAAGAAAGGTGAAAAAGTGGGAACAGTTTTCATTAAAACCCTGCTAACACATATTTCCTTCTATAAAGTTTATTTCTTCTCCTCTTAGCTAGACAACAAAACCTGCTTTGAGTCAAGGATCTGATATAACCAGATATTTTAGTGTGACTTTAAGTCAATGTGTTCTCTTTCAAAGAGAGTATTTGTGTTTTAATCCCCACTTCTCTTATCTTCAACTGTGGAATTTAAATCTAGGTTCTTTGTAAAGGGAATTTCAAGTATCATAGAGCAGATAGAAGAAATTTGGGTAAGCTGGGAGGGAGAGAAGGTCTCTTAGTTATCCCTGAAATCATACCACTTAAATGCTACCCTTCCTTGGACTCTTAACTAAAAACCACCTGACAAAACAAAACAAAACAGAACAAAACAAAACCATGACAACAATTTAAGGGAGATAGTGGATCTGCCATAAGAGTCAACCAAGTTCTGACCCTTTCATCTGAAATATGAATTTGAAAATATAAGCCTATGTTTATTTTCAGATATATGAATCTTAAATTCAGCATTCACTGCTGAAAGGTTGTAAGACAGACACTGGAGATGAAAGCTGGAAGTCACCGCAAGTTTAGTCAGAGAACATTTCAGAGACTGAGTTTTGATCCATGTACCATCTCCTCCTCACAGTGGTTACTCTGAATGATGCCAATTTGGAAGCTTAACAAAAATGTTTAGGCACAATTTTAGCATAATTCACATCTAATGATAAATATAATCATAATCATATTTTCAGTTAAAATTGGCTTTTAAGTCTTTCGAATAACTGTTCATGTGTTATATACCTCCTAGAACTTCAATGTGTTTAATCACCTGTGATGACCTTTTCTAAGTCAATCCTTATATATATTTTTAGATGAAAACATTTCATTCTAATATCATCTCACCCAATAAAATGCTAGCTCAATGCCAGTTGTGTTTTAGGTCAGACATTTATGGGAGAATAAAAAAACCAACTCTACCCAGGAGAATTACTTAATGCCCTAAGCAATGAGACATTCTAAGAAGAAATCATGAAAATGAAAAGATAGGGTGGAGTAGCATTCGGCATAAATCAAAAATTTATTTCTCATATTTTGGTGCTTTCATTTACACTTCTAGGAATTTAGTTTACTGTAAATCTTTTTCTTTTTCTTCCAACACATATTTTTGAAATTGGAAAAGCATCTGAGAAATGACAGAAAATTAATGATATCTCAATACACCCTTGGCAAGTAAGGAAACAGATTTGAATAATTATCACCTATTCCAATTGTGAATTTATTGAAAAAAATCTGATGCAATTTCCTTTATGTTAAAAAAAAAAGGCATAATCGAGTTGACTTAATCTATTGATATGTTGTCTCGATCTTCTGTAACATAAAGTAAGCAACATACAAGCAGAGTCACATACTTCTGAATGTGCCACTATCTTTTGTATTTGAGGATAAAATAATGGAATAGATAATGTTAGATAGATATACAACCTGATATGAACAAGAAATCAGTTTTCGTTGGTGGTTTTTGCTATGACAGCTTCAAGGTAAAACAATTACTTCTTAATTCCAGTACTACAGATTAGGTCACACATCTCAGGTCAATTTTGAACACAAGAATATTTGAAAAAAATGTTTTTTTAATTGGGCTCAGTTTGGATTTGATAACCTAGTTTCTTAGTAAAAATATAACATCCAGTCCAATTATTCTTTTAAAATACTATTAGACACACCTTCTACTTAAAAATATTTGAGCAAAAATTGGAGTCGGGATGGGTACAAACTAGTTTGGGGTGGGGTAGAAGAGAAGTATTTTGGTAACTACTTTACATCATAGCCTTAACTATAATTTTTAAAATAAAAAAATCCTGGAAGATATAATTATTCCCATTTCAGAGATAAGAAAATCACAGCTCAGAGATATTAAAGAGCCTGCCTAATATTGCTCAACCAGAGTTCAAATCAATTATGTTAATTCCAAAATCCACGCACTTTCTGCCACACCACATAAATGTTCAATAACAAGAGGAAAGATTAATAAAAATTTCAAGCCATCAACTTTTGGAGTATTGTATAACACTAAAATTATATTTATGAAATTTAATGCCCTAGGAAATCTTTATGATAATTGTTCCATCAACAAGAATTCCAAATCGTAGTCATCTTGTAATTACTATTATGTCAAAAAATTATTTGATAAAGTGATAAGATTATTAAAGATTCTAAATATAGTTCTTATCATTGTTCTAAAGACATTTGTGAAAAAATACATATAGAGAGATAGTGAATGTCTATTTCTCGTTCCTTGAATATGGTCAAAATGAATGTGTTGGGATAGATTTTTTAGTTAGGAATGCATTTTTAAATAACAGATTTAAATGTGCTATCTCATTTAATCCTCATAAATATTCAAAGCAGGATCATTATTATCCATATTTTACAGTTTAGAAAAATGAAGAAGAGATAAATTATGTAACTTGGATACCATTACCCAGCTCATTACTAATGGAGGCAGATGTATCCACAACTCACATTTTAGCCATAGCACCTGTGCTGCTAATATTTAGGAAAGATAAAATAAATGAACAGCTCTTACTTTATGAAATGAAAGCTGGATGTGAATAGATTACATAACAATAACAAAATGCAACTAATAATAAATACCTAAGAATAACATAGAAAGACTCAAAAGGATAGGTAAAAAATTAAACGTTAGGAATATGTCCAAAAGTCACTAATACTAATATGGTATTACAAAGGTAAACCATACCAAGGGATGAATAGAGAACAACTTAAATATATTTTATGGAAGTTAACAAAAATAAACAAACTAGAAATATATTGAGATTGGTATCTTAAAAAACAATTGAACAGTTATGGAAAACTAGGAGAAAATTCGGGAATAGAATAAAAATTCCATATATAGGAATAAATAAAAATGATCTAGACTGACAGAGTGGAGGAGATACAACAAGTAAATAAGATAAAAGAATAGAGGAGAAAATCATGTACTTTATGTTTCTCTGTATTTTATAATTCTGGAATAATTCACCAATGAAATTCATTGAATTGAGTTTTATCTAAATAAGATTTTTTTTTTTTAGTATGAGGTCTACCATCTTAACAAAATTTAAATGCACAGCATCATATTGCTAACTGCAGACACTATGTTGTAAATCAGGTCTCTAGAACTTACTCATCTTGTATAACTGTAACTTATATCCATTGAACAACTCCCCATTTCTTCCTCCCCTATCTCCTAACAATTGCCATTCTATTTTCTGCTTCTATAAGTTTGACTATTTTAAATACCTCGTATAAGTTGAAGCCTGCAGAATTTGTCTTTATGTATCTTGCTTTCAATTATTTTGGATATATATCCAGAAGTGAGATTTCCAGATCATATACTAGTTCTATTTTTAGAGGTACCTTTATACTATTTTCCATATTGGTCACACCATTTTATATTTCTATCAACAGTGTACACACTTCTAAACTCATTTTATGAGTAATCTGCTACCAAAGACAAAGACAATACAAAAAAAGAAAACTACAGGCCAATATCCATGTGAACATAAATACATCATCAACTAAATATTAGTAAATAGAAGTCAATAGCACATTAAAATGATCATACACAATGATCAAGTGGACTTTGTCCCTAGGATGCAAGGATGGTTCAACATATATAAACCAATTAATATGATACCACATTAACAGAATGAGGGATTAAAATCACATGATCATATCAATAGATGCAGGAAAAACATTGGACAAAATTTAACACCTTTTCATTATAAAAACACTCAACAAATTAGGTACAGAAGAAATGTACCCCATACAATCAAGGCCATATATGACAAGCCCACAGCTAACATCATATTTAAAAGAGAAAGGTTGAAAACTTTTCCTCTGATGACAGGAGTAAGACATGGATGCCCACTCTTGCTACTTCTGTTTAACATAGTACTGGAAATTGTAAACAGAGCAATTAGGCAAGAAAAAAAATACGTCCAGATCAGAAAGAAAGAAGTAAAATTATCTGTTTGAAGATAACATAATCTTATACATACCTAGCAAACTCTAAAAACTCTACCGGAAAAGCTAACAAATGAATTTGGTCAAGTTGCAGGATACAAAATCAACATACAAAAATCAGTTGCACTTCTATACACGAACAATGAACTGTCTGAAAAGAAAATTAAGAAAACAATCCCATTTATAATAGCATCAAAAAGAATTAAATACTTATGAATAAACTGAATCAAGGAAGTGAATGATTTATATGCTGAAGACCAATATATTGGTGAAAGAAGTTAAAGAACACACAAATAAATGGAAAGATATCTTGTGTTCCTGGATTAGAAGACTTAATATTGTTAAAATAAAAGTTTCCATATGTTTTAGTTCTATAGTAGAGGTCGAGAACTCATCTACTCATGCTTTGCCACCATCTATGTAAACTCAGTCTTCTCCACTCTCATTTTCCCAAACTGCAAAGGAAGGAGTGAGGCTGGGAGAGTATGTAAGTTTGACCTGTGAGCCTAAGCAATTTCTGAGCTATATGTCACCAGTTCCATTATTTGAACATAGTGACAGTTGAAACGTGTGAAAGGGAGAGAGGATCCATAATAGTAACATTTATGGCAGTAGTCTAAACAAAATGACTAACACATGCAAATAGTTATTTAAGTTCATATTCCTCATAAGTATTTACTAATTTTTTTTATTTATGGCAAATTGTTTTAATACACCCAACTTTAATAGCACATCTTGAAGCTCAAGGACTGTGCAAAGACAGAAGAGACTTCAAAGGTGGCAGGGACTGTTTAAATGTCCTGCCTTGATCCTAGCTAAGGGATTTACTTAATCTCTTTGAGCCTCAGTTTCCTCATCTGTGGGCTAGTATTATCTGTTTTAAGGATTATGATGAGGATTAAGGAGATAAACAATGTAAATTAGTTAGCCCAATGATTGCCATACCACAGTGGAGTTAATGAGTAACACTGATCAGCCTTATCAGTTGAGTAGCAGTCCATGCAGATTTAAAGATTGAGAGAAATAAACCAGGCACAGGTTCATTATCCTGGCTCTATGCAGACAGCCTACAAAGTGAAAGTATGCCAGAAAATAAAATAGGGAGAGGTAGTTGACAAAAACATGAGGAAATCAACACTGGAGAATGCAGATAAAAGTAGGAAAAAATCATAAACTGAGAAGAAAACTATTTTGATTCTGAACGTTTTGATTCAGTATATGACCGATAAAGCTGTGACCCTTCCCAGGCAGGGCAGAAGGTGGTCGCCAAGTTTAAATGTGATCTCAAGAACACACTGACCTAGATTCTAGTTTTAGTGCATCTATACATAAAGTCAATGACAATTTTAAAACCCGATAAGACATTAGCTACAAAAGGAAAACTTGCAAATCGTTTGTTAATTTTAAATAAGAAATATGTGCATACAGTCTGCTTCTCACTTACTTAAAGCAGATATTAAAGAGAGGGACAAGCCCTTGGGTCCTGAAGTTTTCACACACACCCCAGATTGATGGCTCTATAGGATCATCAGGGGCATCATTTTGTTCTTTAGGAACTAAAGTGTGTGCTTAGGAACCAATGACAAACTCTACACGGGAAACTGTGTTGAGAAATGTACACATGTAACTATTCACAGATCAATTAATATAAACTGCACTTATCTATCTTCCTGCTTTTGTTCCTGCTCTTCTCTGCCCGAAGGGCTCTGCTTTTCACAATTTATAGTTTTCAACTTTCAGCTCCAATGGCATCTTTGTGAAGAGTTTCTTTTCTCTAGAACCGTAGTCCAAGCAATCATTTTTCTTCTCAAGTCTCCCGCACCATCATTTACACTTTCCTTATGACATATATTTTGCTTTATATCATACAGTTAGTTTTATGCCTCTCTTTTCCTCATAGAGAATTTGGTTTATTACTCTTTGATCATCACCATGCCAAGTGCGCATTTTCCCAGTTGTACATACTCACTGAGTGTTTGTTGAGTAAATGCAATGTTACAATTTATCAACGGTTTTAGATGCTAAAGAATGTGACAAAAATTTATGAGTAGGCCTTACTCCTAATGTCGCTCCCTGAAACAGCCTGAGGCCAGCAGTCACAACAATACCACAGAAACTAGTAGGCCAGCAGATTCTGAGTCTTCAAGGCGAAGTTAGTTTCACAAGCTTCTTTCAGGCTTCATGAGCCTATTCTCCTCCTGAGACAGTTATCTTTTCATCTGATCAGTTTTAACAAACTTGTCGTATTCGAGGTCACAAAAGTCATCACATTTAAGATTAATTTAATATGTATACTGAGCACTTCCCATAAGGTGCAAACTGAGGATAAAAGATCAATAAACAGAAAACCCTCCCACCTTGTGCTCCTGATGTAGCAGAGGAAGTAATGTTCTGTAAGGCCAGAGACCATGCTCGCCTTGCTCCCTCCTGTATCCTCACAGCTTGATGCAGGTCCTGGCACATCTGGGGCACTCAGTCAGAATTTGTTGAATTGAAAAATGAATTAAAATCAGTGTTATACAGAGGTATGAGTAAAGTTGGTGAAAGCACGTGAAAGGCAAAAATTTGTTCTGCATACGGGAAGAGTGAAAAGAGTGACTTCAGAAAGGAGAAAATGTCATTACTAAATCTTGAATGATAAGTAGAAATGTATTGAATTGAGACAGGGCTAAGAGCTGCCAAGGCTGATTGAACAACATGGGAGAAAGTATGTGACAAGTCATCTGGTATGACCTATCAGTCTCACCACTCTTTGGGTTATAGACCATTCTGAGACTTTGATGACCACTTTGACCAACTTGCTCCAGAAAAAACAAACAAACAAAGAAAAAAACACTTAAATATACACGAGAGTGTGTTTCTCTGCACAGTTTTGGCAAAGGCCCAAAGGTAGGTGTCCTCGACCTCCATATTCCAAATTAAGATCCTATACCACCTCTGCAGTATTTGCAAGAACTGGTTTTGAAATCCTCTGCTCATCATGTATCTTGAGGTTACATAAGAGGATTGAGGGAGGAGAAGGCTGTTATTACAATGTAAGAGAATTGTGTGAGGCTGAGTTATTTTCCTTATTGCTTCATGTGGGGCAGGGAGAGCAGAGGAAGGAGTGGAGCCAAGTGAGAGGACTACAAGGTACCTACTCAGAGTACTTAGGAGACACAGAGAGCTAAGCTCTACCTCATGGCTGAGAAATACGAAGCCACCGAGTGACTGAGAAAGACGAGGATGCACTGGGAGTGAGCTTCATTTCTCCAAAATAAAGGCACCGCAGGAGGGGACCAGCCTGGGGTCCTTTTGAAAGAGACTCCATTCAAAAGTACTGGAAGTCAGTAAGCAAAATGACCCAGCAGAAAGGTGGACTCCTGAGGCCTGGAGGCTGAGGCGGCCAGCTAGAGGAGGGAAGATGGCACTGGATATTCCCAGTGGTGGAACTTTCCAAGAAACTCACAAAAAATGTACCAATAAGAAAAAGCCCAGAGATCACCAATACCAGGTCTCAATGACAGCAGCTGAAGTCCCTTCCACAAATCCTGTCTCACCTCACCAGTAGTTAGGAGGCAGAATCTTAGTGAGCAAGTGGAGAAGAACTGACAAAGTAAGGACGAAAGAAGCCAGGGCCTTCTAGGTCTGAAGTAGTACCCATGTGGGCAAAAGGAGCTCTAAATTAGAGAAGAGCTCGAAGGTTTTATTGTCACACTGGACTGGAGTGTCAAATAATAAACAAATCTGGATTTTTTAAATAAAAGACTTTATTCAAAAGGCTTATTGCAGGGTGAGGAAAGGACTGCCGCCATAGGGGGATGGGCACAATCGGGTGGGGAGAACACTCTGACCAGAAGATCTGCAAGCATTGCAGGTTTAGGCAGAAGTTTTCTGTTATAGGTAGGAGTAAACAAAGCTAGAAAGAACTAGGCGTTGGTTAAGTGCGTTGAAAGTGTGGTGTGACTTGGGAGTAGATTAGCAGCGGGCCCCAACCTTTTTGGCACTAGGGACCGGTGCTCCTATGAGAATCTAATGCCTGATGATCTGAAGTGGAGCTGAGGTGGTGATGCTAGTGCTGGAGAGTGGCTGCAAATACAGATGAAGTTTCGCTCACCTGCTGCCGCTCACCTCCTGCTGTGTGGCTGGTTTCCTAACAGGCCACAGACCCAGATGGGTAACAGTCTGCAGGCCAGGGTTTGGGGACCCCTGTATTAGAGAATTTTTACTTTGAAGCCAGCCTTCTCTCAGGAGAGTTTGTATGTAGCTCAGGCTGAGGAAAGGTCGAAATTCAGGGGCCTGGAAGAAGGAGAGAAACTTCCTAAGTTTGGTTAACAACGGATTTCGTTCCTATTGATCAATGGGGACAAGTCATCCAACCACTCTTTTACAAGGCGAAGAATGAGAATATACAGGGTCTGCGACTGGCTTTGCCTAGGTAAACAAGGGGGCATGCATTTGTCTTATCGAGGTCACGTGGGGAAGGGTGGTAATTGGTAATAAGCTGTTTCCCAGAACACAAAATGGGAGGAATTCTTAACTATAACTGTTTTCTGGTGGCCCAGGGCTCGGGTAAAATTTAGCATTGTCAAGACTTTTCAATTTCTGTGATAAGATTGTAGCTATGATTGGAAAGGGGCAGGAAATCTGTAAAAGTTGCCAAAATTTTATGCAAGAGCCAGAAAAACTAGCCCATTGGACATACTTGAAAATGGTGGCTCATTAAACCCCTTAAGTCCACCTCATTTAATTTAACAATTGCATATGTAAACACAATTGCATGTGCAGTTTTGGGGCTTCTTCAGATCCCAGGCTAAGTGAAGATTCCTGGACTCAAGGATCTCCGGGTGTACAGTATGGGGGACATTGGAAGCAGAAAAGGCAGTATGCTTATGCAAGCAGCCTTGATGGTTCTCAGAATTAGATAAATAAGATATCAAGGAGCTTTTACACCAAGAGAGAGAAAAATATAAAAACATTATTGTGAGAATAGAAACGTACAAATACCATGAGAGAGACAAAAATTCTGAAGAAGGAAATCTTCATAGCCCAGAGAGATATGAGAATTCAGAGGATCCTAATACTTCTTGTGTTTTTTCCTGAGAGGATCAGGAAAGTCTTCTGAAAGGATAGCATAGAGCCGATCCTGGTTCAGTATGGGATTAGAAAATGTGAAGAGAGGAAGGACTGGGACATTCCAGCTAGAGGTGACAGTAGGCACAGGTGGAGAGGCAGGACCTGAGAAGACTATGTGAAGACTTGCAAGTAGCTGGTACAGGGGACACAGGAAAAGAAGATGGGGAGTAATGTTCTCAAGGAGGTAGCAACCCATGACTGCCAGATACTAAAGGAGTTTAATGTGATTTCATTCTACATGAAAGAATAAGCCCCAGAAAATATTTGACAAATGGCATGATCAGATCTGTGCTTCAAGAACTATAACTGCATTATTGTATAAAAAGAATTGAAGAGAGAAGGTCTGGAGTTAAGATGGGTCAATGCCACATTTGACATGCAGAATTTACATGAATCACTTTTTAACAATCTCTTTATTTTAAGTAAATCATGAAGTAAAATAAATAATAATGGATAGAAAAGAAGAGCAGAAATTAAGATTTTTTTCTATAATTTCGTGATATAATTATACCACTAAAAATTAAAAACAAAATCAATATGATAGAGCAAATACATGTATATACATATAGATAAACTTCTTAATGTTTTTAAATGTATTGTTGAAAAAGGAAAATCTTATATATACAGATTAGCCTGCCATAGTAATAAATATTAACATCAAAGTTTTTAAGAGTCTTAATTTTTGCAACTTTATCAAAATTGACATTTTGCATATTCCCAGTCAATAGCAAATATAACCAGATTTGTCAATTTCTCTTTATTCTGAGTTGATAAGAAAACATGTTTTCTTAATTTTAAGTTTGAAAATTTTCTTTCACATGAGGCAACCAATATTCTGTGGTCAGTTACAGCCTTAAATATAAGAATAAGTTTGGCAGAGATTCATAAACATCCTATGTCACAATAATTTAGAAAATTTAAATACAAATGAAAACTCCACATGATCATATAGACTGACAGAATAGAATTGACTCAAATCCTGCTTTTTTTTATTTTTACAGACCCTGGGCTATTTGTTTTCATATTTCATTATTTATTTCAGATCTACTGTTTAAATGCAAGAATATGTAATACCACAGGTTTGAGAGATTCAAATGGCATCTGAAGCATGTTAAACATTTCCATACTCAGAGAGCAAAGGCATATAGCTTAGTGTGTGTGTGTCAGGGTGGGACTATATAAAGGGAAATTCTTTATTTTTGTTAAAAGATAAATAATACAAACATGCTAATTTGAAGCTATTGTAATTTGAAGTTACTGTTGAAATTCAATAGCAACAACAGTAATTCTTTAGAATTTATACTAACAAAAAAAATTTAAAGGGGAAACATTTTATCATTGACATGTTTAGAGTGGTACGTGTCCAGTATATCACGCAAAATGATCTTTTAGTCATTTATATTGTTGCTTTTAAATTTCCTAAAATTTAAAATGGACTCCTTTATTACCTGTAACCAAGGCAACAGTTTCCACTGCCCTGCTCTTAAATCCTCCACAGAGAAGAAAGGGGAAAATGAAAACTGGTATTTTAGAAAGTATCAACACAGTGCCTAATAGTATGTTGGATTCTTATGTAAGAATAACTCTTTGAAGAGAAATTATTTTGTCATTTTAGGATGAGGAACATAAGGATCAATTGCCAAAGATTACATAGAAAAGTAAGTGGTGAAGCTGAAATTCAAACTGGGTTTTTCTGACTCCAAAGCATATATCTACTCTATCACAGTTTCTTAATGGAAGGTGGAAGGGAAGTGATTTTTAAGGCTGTGGCAAAATTTAGACGTACTTGGGGCTTGACTTTGGCAGCATCAGGAGAATGGAGAGAAAAAGCATGGTGGGGAGTGAGGGGTGGTGTGCTGGCGATACTGCAGGGTCAAAATGGACCAAACCTGACAACATATTGGATCTGGGAACAATGGAGATGGTGAAATTCATGTTTAAAAGCCTGGAAAGAGCAGGGCCAGGCAATATCTGAGACATCAATACCAAGCAGTTGCCAATACCTGATTGAAATTACAATGAGATGAAGAAAAATCTACCTACTAGCACTCCTGTTAGCGAGAGACTTGTATAGTAAGAGTGAATACTTTAATAAAGCTCCTAGGCATGGATAAGGGGCATTCTCTTGAAACAACAGTTGATCACAAATTGCCTGCTAAGAATGAGTAGTCCAGTTAATCATAACTTTTGCTTACTAAGTAGGAAATGCAAGTTTGGAGGCAGAGCTGAATTGCTCTGGAAGGCATAGAAGAGTTTAAGGATGCTGAGATTTTTAGTGCCATGCATTTGCCCTGTAAACTCAGCCTCTCTTCTAAATAAAAGATACAATTTTTTTTTCAAATGTAACAGTTCAAAGTGTCACTAAATTGCCGGCTTTCCAAATACACCTATGTTGAGTAATGCCATAAGAGTAGTATTACTTAAAAAATAAGGTAGATAGATAGATAGATACATAGATACGTAGATAGAACAAAGGAACAGATTTGCAAAGGCCAATCTACAGCAGTGCATGCAAACTCACAGCAATTTAGGGCAAGTCTGTACATGCCATTTGAATTAATGACATCTTTCTTCCCAGGTATCATACTTCCCAGGTCGGATCATTCTGACACTTGTTTGTTTTCTTCTGTGGGTAGAATCCTGCTTCTTTTCTTATCATCCATTTCCCCAGTGGTCTTTACTGATAAGACTAGAGAAGTGTGTTTACCTTTCTAGTACTCTATGTTTTCATGGAGTCTCACTGACCACCTGCAGGGAGGAGACTGCACTGACATCAACTGCCACTATGGGGCAGCAGGAAGCTATGTCTCTGCATATCAGAATATCATTGGATTTCACATTCCTAGGACTGAACACTCATTTCGTATCTATTTATAATTTAAATAATACTTTCATATGGCAAATTCTTTTATGATAGGTCTATTACCTATTTCTTAAATCTTTACAATGAAAAAGATGTATTCCTACCATATATATAGAGAGACTTAAATACTTTGTATCTTAGCCTTTAACGACATATATTAATGTGGTTAGTTTAAATTAATCATTTACGGGATTCTGAGAATCAATTTTGAAAAGTTTACTCTTTCCCACATCTTAAAAGTCACATCTACTTTTAGTCATTAAGAGCTAACTGAGCTCATATGTGCCAAGCATATTTTTAGGTGCTTTGTATACATTAACTCATTTAATCTTCACAACTCTCTGAGGTAGTTTTCATTCTCAACACTTTTTTTAAGATGATAAAACTAATTAGAGGTGTCAAAACATTCCAAAAGTCATGTAGCTAGTAAGGGAATCTCATATTTACATGCAAATGGTATTGTCTAGCCCCAAACCTGGCTCTCTGAACTCACAAACTCTAAGGAAGGCCCTAATAATAATAATAAAAATACAATTTAACAATTAAACTTTAATAAACTCCACTGTCGCACCATAGAAATCTATGAATATTATGGTCTTATAACAGGTCTACAAAAATCACAAGTTCTGAGGTGATTCAGCAAGACTCATCACTGAAATATGGAGCAAACTAAAATAGAGAGGGAAGGAAAAACTACTTTGAAAGGGTTAAGGATTCCAGAAGGCTATAATAGCAGGTTTGCAATCAAGAGCCACCATAAAGAAACAGCAGGAGATGGGGGAGGTGATCTCGGTCATGCTGTGAGTGCACAAGTCTTTAGTTTAGAATTGTGTCAAACCACCCAGGAGCAGAAGAGAAAGCTGTGTTTAAACTTTGTTCCATTTCAGAATGGACATGTTTTGTTTTGTTTTTTTTTCCCCCTGAAGCCAGAAAACTGAAGATTAACTTAGAGCACTTGATTCAATAGAACCCATTTGAAAAGTTGGACTGAGATTTTGCTAACTGGGTTAGTCGGGATAAGTCTATTTTTCCATCGTAAAATAAAATAAAAATTATCCATATTATTTAGCAGCAAAAAGTTTTTGAACCCACTTCCCAAGTAAAACCGCAACATCCTTCAGTTCTGCTCTCTGGTAGGTCGATCAATCTGGACTTAAAAAAAAAAAAAGGATGAAGAAGATATGCTTGTTTAAATATGTTACTTCAGCAACCCACTAATTCCCTTTACCCATTTGGAAGAGAGATACATTTAGGCCATCCATGCCCTTTCATTCATATCTATGGGTATAACTTGGGTTTTTGAGGTACAGAACTCTCTCAGGAGTATGGTCATGCACTTATATATTTTTTCCAAGTAGGAAAGCCAAATCTTGAGGTTTGGAAGAGCTAAATGAAAATGATGTTGGCAATACTTTCTATGGCAAGTTGATCCAGTCTGAAAATGGGCACTTTATTTTTGCATACTGGGTCCTTTAACCACCCTTTCTGAATCCTGATTGATTCATGCAAATCAATAAAAGAACAGGTTTTTAGGATAAAAAGTCAAAATTACTACTCAGGTGATTGAAAAGACACTGATATTTGGCAACTCTGTTTTTATGAAGCATCATTTCTATTAAACAGAAAGAACTTGAGAAGAAGAAAATGTAGAGGTTTTCCCATTTCTCCAAGAAGTCAGCCGTCGCCCTAAAAGCCTCAACATTGTGCCCAGTGGTTTCTACTTAGGATCAGACCAACAGAGAAATTAGAATTATCTCAGTCATGGGCTGCTAGGAGAGGACCAGGTAAACACCTCTCAGATAGAAAGAATATTTAAAAAAAAAAAGTTTTTCTTTAGATGTTAGTACTAATTGCCTACTTTCTATTTAATATTAGTATTTCTTTTTAATACAAAAACACTCATAAAATAACTTTAGAAGACATTAACTTTCATAAGCACATTTTCTAATTAAATTGTCCATAATGATGACATAGAGCCTTTTTATAGATTTGTTCCAATCAACTCCACTTTGCATTCATTTGCTTACGAAAGCATTAATCTTCTTACTCATTCTGAATGCAAATGGATCCAAAAGTTCCCTAATTTCTCTCAATCAGAATGGGTTCTCTATAATCCACAATGTCCAAACTACCCCTCTTTCCCCAGATTTCTTTCTTCCTGAGCACTTCTGATTGTTTTCACAAAGGGAATCACAACGCAGTGTACTTTCTGCTCCAGCTTGCTCAGGGACCTCAGTTTGAATGAAAGATTTATTGTATGACTGGGATTGTAAAAAATCCAAATCCTTATTCTTTCTGATTGAACATGTTTCTTCACTTATTCACTAAATATGTTCAAATCTCAGTGTGATTTCGTTAAAAGGAAAATCATGGAATTTCTAAAAATTATCAGTGTTTTTAAGGTGAAACTCCCAGTTTTCTCTCACTTGAGATAAAACTGAAAGCCCAAATCTGTTGAAATAATAGTCCCTTTGTATGTGTTAATTGTAAGCACACAATAAAGTTCCAAAAATAAATCAGCAGTCCTTGTTTCAAGTATGAAGAAACTGAGACTAGAAAGAAAAAAAAAACAAGAATTTAATGATCCCCGTAAAAAAATCCTATGTGAAAATACTGCCACCCACCATCATTTTTTTTTTCTTTTGCTAACTACAGCACAGTTTTTCAAAGAATTTTTGGCATCTCCAGATGATAAATTATGTGAATTATTGTTGGATCAAAATTCCTTTGAAATAACTGCAGGTGTTCAAGATCCTGTCAGAGCAAATATATTTTAAGTACCCTGAAGACTCTGACACTCAGCCATTTCTAAGGCTTCTTTGAGGTAGAGCTCCTGTTGGGAGTGGCTTTGTTTAAAATTGGAGACATATGGAGAGCTACGCAGTGAAGACAGGAGGAGGCCTATCCAACTGGCACAGAATTAGAATCTAACTCTTGATTTAAGTCTATATTTGAGGGCCTTTCTTTTTCCTGCTATGTGTCCTCCCCTTTATTTCTTCTTACTCCATAGTAAAATGCTACACAGGTAGTATCTCGTTGCTAGGTTGGGAACTGCAGCTTCTTGGAAATATAATTTAGTTGAACATAATGATATTAATTATAATGTGATTTGCATTGGACAAATCATCTGCATTCACATTTTATTTTCTTTGAGTTCCTCTAAAATGGGTTTAAAGCATTGTTTTTAAAATTAATACAAGAAGTAAAATCTAGTGGGTGAATACTATCTTGTATTTTAAGAAAAAGAGAACTGAGTATACATAAATTATAAGTCAGATGTTATAAGCATATTACATGTCTCATTAAATTCCATAATATTTAGAAAATAATTATTGTTCACACTTGTCTATTAAGAAAATTGAGGGCTAGAAAATTTAAGTGTTTCCAAGTCATACAAATAGAGAGTAGATTTTTCCAGTTTTGCTTTACTCCTACAAATGCCCATTCTCTTTTTATTTTACTCTTATTTCCAAAGGATCAACTTTAGGCTTTGAGAATTGTCTCTACTGTATTCAAACCATAATTTCTAGGATTCAACTATTTTTGACCACCAAATATGTTAATTACATATAAATCCGAAGTAATTTTTTGTTTTCTATGTCATTTCCTGCTTTCTTCATTATTTTTTTCTTATCCTTTTCATTT
This sequence comes from Pteropus medius, assembly GCF_902729225.1. Taxonomy (NCBI): domain Eukaryota; kingdom Metazoa; phylum Chordata; class Mammalia; order Chiroptera; family Pteropodidae; genus Pteropus; species Pteropus medius. The sequence continues at coordinate 19,814,124 of NW_024352785.1, read as the reverse complement.
ATTTGTTATACTTCTAAGTTTAAACAGTTCGTTATTTTAGTTCCTTTTTATTATATGCACAAAGTTTTTAAATTATAAGTATCTTGGCAATATTCCACTAATTTCGATAAATAGTATTTCCATTATCACTTAGTTTCAAATAATTTCTATTTTTGATTCTTTAACTCATGAGTTATTAAAAAAACTATGTTTTAACTTAATCAAATGTATTTTAGATATATTTATGGATTTCTAAAATTGTGCTGTAGTTAAAAAGTGGCTTCTATGATACTAATTTTTAATATAATCATAAGATCTACATTATATGAACCTAACCTACAGTCAGTTTTTATAAATATTCCATTGTACTTAACAAGAATGTATATATCCTAATTGTGAGGTACAGAGTCCTATTGTTAATTATGTTTCTCGATTTGTCTATAACCATACTAATTTTGGATTGCTAGATATTTGAAATGCTGAGAGATTTTTTTCAGTTAGAGTTGACATTTAATATTATTTTATATTCGTTTCAAGTGTACAGCAGAGTAGTAACACATTTATATAATTTACAAAGTGATCCCCCTGATGAGTCTAGTATCCACCTGGCGCTATATGTGGTTATTACAATATTACTGACTATATTCCCTATGCTGTATTTCACATCTCCATGGCTATTTTGTAACTACCAATTTACACTTCTTAATCCCTTTACCTTTTTCACCCAGTCCCCTAACCTTCCTTCCATCTAGCAATCACCATTTTGTTCTCTGTGTCTATACATTTGTTTTCATTTTGTTTGTTCATTTATTTTGTTCTTTAGATTCCACATATAAATGAAATTATATGGTATTTTTCTTTGTCTGACTTTGTTCACTCAGCATGATACCCTCTAGGTCCATCTGTGTTGTTGGAAATGGTAAGATTTCATTTTTTATGGCTGAGTAATATTCCATTGTATATGTACCACCTCTTCTTTATCTAATTGTCTATCGAAGGGCATTTAGATTGCTTTCATATCTTGGCTATTGTAAATAGTGTTGCAGTGAACATAGGGGTGCACATGTCTTTTCGAATTAGTGTTTTGGTTTTCTTTAGATAAATATCCAGAAGTGCAATTGCTGGGTCATGTGGTAATTCTATTTTTAATTGTTTGAGGAAACTCCAAACTGTTTTCCACAGTAGCTGTACCAATCTGCAATTCCACCAGCAGTGCACAGAGTTCTCTCTTCTACACATCCTCGACAACACTTCTTGTTTTTTGATTCATTGATGTCAGCCATTGTGACAGGTGTGGGGGGATATCTCATTGGAGTTTTAATTTGCCTTTCTCTGATGATTAGTGATGTTGAGCATCTGTTCATATGTCTGTTGGCCATCTGTATGTCCTTTTTGAAGATATACCTATTCAGATCTTCTGCCCGTTTTTTAATTGGATTGTTTGTTTTTGATGTTGAGTTGTATGAGTTCTTTATAAATTTTTAATATTAACCCCTTATCAGATATATCATAGGCAAATATCTCCTGTTCAGTAGGTTAGGTTTTTGTTTCATTGAAGGTTTCTTTGTTGTGCAAAAACTTTTTAGTTTGATGTAGTCTCACTTATTTATTTATTTTTGTTTCCCTTGCCCGAGAAGATATATCAGAAAAATTACTAAGAGCAATGTCACTGAGTTTGCTGCCTATGTTTTCTTCCAGGAGTTTTATGGTTTCAGGTCTTACATTTAAGTCTCTAATCTATTTAAATTTATTCTTATATATGGTGTAAGAAGGTGGTCAGATTTCATTTTTGTGTGTGTATCTGTCCAGTTTTCCCAACACCATTTATTGAAGAGACTGTCTTTACTCCCTTATATACTCTTGCCTCCTTTGTCAGAGATTAAATGACCATATAGGCAAGGAGTTATTTCTGGGTTCTCCATTCTGTTCCATTGATCTTCATGTCTGTTTTTGTGCCAGTACCATGCTGTTTTGATTACTATAGACTTGTAGTATAGTTTGATATCTGGTAGTATGATACCTCCAACTTTGTTCAACTTTCTCAAGATCGTTATGGCTATATGGGGTCTTTTATGGTTAAATTTAAATTTTAGGATTATTTGTTCTAATTCTGTAAAAAATGCCATTGGTATTTTGATAGAGATTGCATTGAATTTATGGACTGCTTTGGGTAGTATGGACATTTTAGGAATATTAATTCTTCTAATCCATGATCACAGTACATGCTTCCATTTATTTGTATCTTCTTCAAAATTTTTCTTCAATGTTTTATACTTTTCCAAGTACAGGTCTTTTACCACCTTGGTTAAATTTATTCCTAGGTATTTTATTGTTTTTGGTGAAATTGTAAATGAGATTGTTTTCTTAATTTTTCTTTCTGCTAGGTCATCATTGGTGTATAAATGTGCAATCGATTTCTGGATATTTATTTTTTATCATGCTACTTTACTGAATTCATTTATCAGTTCTGACAGGTTTTTGGTGGAATCTTTAGGGTTCTCTTTATGTAGTTTCATGTCATCTGCAAATAATGACTGTTTTACTTCTTCCTTTCCAATTTGGATGCTTCTTCTTCTCTTTCTTGTCTGATTGCTATGCTTAGCATTTCTAATACTATGTTGCATAAAAGTAGTGAGAGTGGACATCTTTGTCTTGTTCCTGATCTTAAGAAAAATGCTTTTAGCTTTTTTCCATTGGTATGATGTTAGCTGTGGGTTTTTCGTATATAGGCTTTATTATGTTGCAGTATAGTCCCTCTGTTCCCTTTTTGCTGAGAGTTTTTATCGTAAATGGATGCTAGATATAGTCGAATGCTCTTTCTCCATCTATTGATATGATCATATGATTTTAATCTTTCAATTTGTTAATCTGTAACACATTAATTGACTTGTGGATATCGAACCAACCTTGCATCCCAGGAGTAAATCCCACCTGATCATGGTATATTATCTTTTTAATGTATTGCTAAATTTGGTTTGCTATTATTTTGTTGAAGATTTTTACATGTATGTTCATCAGGGATATTGACCTATAATTTTCTTTTTCTGTAATGTCCTCATCTGGTTTTGGAATCACAGTAATGGTGGACTCATAAAATGAGGTTGGAAGCCTTCCCACCTCTTGAATTTTTTGGAATAGTTTGAGAAAAATAGGTATTGATTTCTCTTTGAATGTTTGGTAAAATTCTCCTGTGAAGCTATGTGGTTGAGACTTTTGTTTGTTGGATGTTTTTTGATTACTGATTTGATTTCGTTAGTAGTAATCATTTGGTTCAGATTTGTTGTTTCGTTTTGACTCAGTCTTGGGACATTGCATGTTTCTAGGAATGTATCCATGAAATACTGAGATATTATTTAAAAAGTATTAAAATGTTCCATTCTGTTGACAGAGAGATAACATTAACCTTGGGGTTAATAGTGAAGATGAGAAAGGAAAGATAATCGAAGTCCATAATGAAAGGCTTAGGGTGTGATGCCAAGGAATGTACCCTTAATGCTATAGATCACTGTTTTCTTTTCCTGGGATGGAGCATGATCATCCTAATCACCTGGGAAACTACTGATCATAATCACCTGAGAAACTATTGAAAAGGCAGATTTTCAGACTCTATAAACCCATGTTTTTTTACTAATTCCTCTTACAATTCTGATGACTATCCAAGTTCAGGGATTATAGATATAGGTTTTGAAAGTGCTGCTGCATGATATTTACTGGGATGAATACCATATCCTACTTTCCTTTAAGAAAGATTATTTTGATGCAATAAAACATCAGCCTGATTCCAAGAGAATTATAGGCTAGGAATTTATTTAGAATGTTTTTATTGTAATTCAGAAGAAAAGAGTGAGATCGATCAAGAGGAAGAGATAAACTCAAGAATAATTTCAGAGGTAAAATTAACAAAATGGTACCCAGTGAAATTTGGGAGATAAGTGAAAATGAAGTGTATAAATTCCAGATTTACAGCACATGTACCAGCATATATTGTCAGTCTAGAACACCAAAACAAGAACTAAATGGAGGAAAAGACAGTTGGAATGTGAGGTTTCTATGTGCCATCAACCTAGAAACAGTATGTATCATTTGTTTGAATCTGGCTTCTCTTTTTGAAGGTTCTGGTTTTGTAGGGATTCATTTTAGAAATTACACCAATTAAAAGACTTCTTAACTAAACGTATTTGATTATTTTTTCCAAAATTTCTATAACCTCTTAAGATTTTCAACTTTATTTCCACTTTCATGAAAACAGTCATTTATAGTTTTCATGTTGGTAGAAAAGATTCCTTTCTATCCCTAGGAAAGTTAACATCGTTACATATACTGACAGTGGACAACATGAAATGCTTAACAGCATAATAATGAAAAGTAAACTTAAGCAGTCCTTACTAATAATATGTAAGAAAAACAATTCAAAATGCCATTCGATTAGCCTGTCAGCAGTCACAATGCACATATATTCTAAAATTTAGACACTTAAGATATTACTATTTATGTATACATAGCCAATTCTTTTCAGTAATGAACAAAAATTCAAGATAAGCACTAAGTGAAGTATACAACATTTGAAATTGATTTGAATTTTTTGCCCAGCTTTTATAAGAGGTTCTCACATCTCTATAGAAATTCTGGTCTATGAACTATGTAAATTACTCCTTTAAGTGCAGTTTACAATCAAGGCTATACTCCAGAGACTGGGCTGTCATCAGGGATAGAACCCCTGTTCCAGGCTATTTATTAAAAAAGCATATAAAATTTTTTATTAATATGTAGATGTTCTTTGGGGAAAACAATATACTTCTTTCATTCATTTTTAACAATTCCCTGGAGACAGTAAAGAGAATGCTTTATCTCCACATGAGAAAGCTGAGTTTAAAAGAGTTGATTCTGTTGGCACTTATTATATTCTGGCAAAGTTTTTATTTATAGATATTCAGGACAATCTTTACAACATATGAAATTACATATATAATGTAAACTGAAAGTTCATGGAAGGCCCTGTACATAAAATTTACTATCTTTAATATCTAGAAAATGTATATCAAGATTCATTAGGTTGAGTCATTGACATTAAAAAAGAAGTTGACTATCTTGAATGATTAAAAGGCAAATGTTGCAAGAAAGGTAGCACATTTAAAACTTTGTTATTATTTATACTTAATCTAAACTTATCAGATCATCTCCCTCCTTAACAGCTAGCTGAGATCAGGCCACTAAGTAAGAAAGGGAGAGGAAGGTGAGATAGGAATAATTTTAGAGATTAAGGCAGTTCCCACATAGAAGATCAGATGGTTAATTTTACGTGTCAATTTGGCTAGCCACAGGATGGGAAGATTAAGCCTATTTCTGGAAGTGTCTGTGAGGGCGAGTCTATATAAGATTAGTATTTGAATTGGTGGACTCAATAAAGTAGATTGCCCTCCCTAATGTGGGTGGGTATCATCTAGTCCTTAAGGGTGCGAATAGAACAAAAGGCGAGGAAGGAGGAATTTGCTCCTTTTTTCTACCTCAAGGCTGAGCTGGTACACCTCCTCTCTTTTCTGACCCTTAGCCTGGGATTTATACTATCCACCCCACTAGTTCTTCGAGCCCTCAGATTCGGACTGAATTATAACACCAACTGTTCTGGGTCTCCAGTTTGCTGATGGCAGGTCATGGGACTGTTGTGGCACAATCAATTCTAAGACCCACGGAGCCAATTGACATGAATTATGAGCTTTTATTAGCCAGCTGGCGATTGACTCTCTACCACGCAGGGTTCGAGGAGATCAGCCCCAAGCTGAGGAATGTCTCTCAGCAGCCATCCCCTGGATGGGGCAGGTCCTCGCCCAAGGTGGCCAGGGTCACGGGTCTTAGGAGATCTCCCCCTCTGGAGAGATCTCGCTGGGGCTTCCAAATGTTGTGGCGTGATCAATTCTAAGACCCACGGAGCCAATCGAGATGAATTATGAGCCTTTATTAGCCGGCGGTGACTGACTCTCTACCATGCAGGGTTCGAGATCAGCCCTGAGCTCCCAAAAGAGGCAGTTTATAAAGCCTAGAACCACACCCTGATTTAACATCAAGCAAGCAAACAGATTAACCGCACCCTAGTTAACATCAAAAAAGCAAGCAGATCACAGAAGCAGAAGTTGGCCCTTAGCATATCTTTGCCCAGAACCACACCCTTAATAAGACTTCTCTGCCTCCATAATCATAGGAGCCAATTACACATATATCTTCTACTGTTTATTTCTTTGTAGAACCCCGACTAATACAGAAGATATTTGAAGAAATGTCTCTGTGAGTAACCTAAAATCTCTAGCATCCTGAACAGTTTAGAGATAGCGAGTATTCAAAGTAAACAAATATAGCCAAAAAGGAGCTTCACAATTTAGTCAATGATAATCCCAGGATACAGCTTCTACTTTTACTATATCCTTGTGTTTCCTATACTGCCTGTGCCACCATCACTCTCCAGTGGCTTGTGGAATGCCTCATCCACAGGCATAGAATCCCACACAGCATAGCATTGGACGAGGGGACTGTCTGACTACTGTACAGGAAAGACAGTGCAGGAGTGAGCCCATGACCTAGGGAGCCCACGACTTTGGGATCCACTAGATATATCTTTCGAGAAAGGAAAAGGGCAGTAAGACTAGTTAAAATTCTTAACCTTACAAAAAGTATTAAGTACAGAATTTAGAATACATCACCCTATATGGTTGTCTGAGAACCAAGTTATACAAGTATTTGTATAGACGTATTATTTCCTTTCCTTTGGGTAAACAGCTACTAATAAAATTGCTGAGCCCTTCGGTATGTGTTTATATAAAAATGATATTAAAAACTAACAAACTGTTTTCCAAAGGGGCTTTACAGCTAAATAAAAAACTGTCAAAATGTTGTACAATTTTACATTTCTACCAACAATATATAGGAATTCCAGATGCTCCATATATTAGCAGACTTTTGGTGTTGTCAGCCTATTTAATTTTAGACATTCTAGAAGATGTGTAGTGGCATCTCACTGAAGTTTAAAGATGCATTTTCCTAATGACTAATTAATGATGTTGATGAGCATTTATTTATGTGCTTATTGGACATTTATGTATCTCCTTTTGTAAAATATCCATACAAAGATTTGCCTTTATTTAAATATGGTATTTGTCTTCATATTATTGAGATATAGGAATTTATCATATGTTCTGTATACCAACAGTTGGTCAGATATATGCATTACAAATTTGCCTTTTCATTTTCTTAACAGTGTCTTTGGAAGAGCAGAAGTTCTTCAATGTTGTTGATGACCAATTTATCAATATTGTTCTTTTATGCTTTGTGTTTTTGCGTCCCTTAAAGAAATCTTTGCCTAACCCTAGCCATGAATATTTTTTCCTGTTTTCTTTTGAAAAATTTTATAGTTTACCTCTTATCTTGTTTTAGTTGTCTATTGCTGCATAACAAAACATACCACAATGCAGTGACTTAAGATAGCAACAACATTCATTTGGCTCATAAATTTGCAATTTGAACCAAGCCTGGAGAGGACTGCTTATATCTGCCTCACTTAATGTCAGTTGGGACAGCTAGGGCTGAAATCATCTCAAGGATCATTCACTCACATGTGTGGTATGGTCTATCAGCTGAGATTACAGCTGGAGTTAGTGGCTAGAATACCTACATATGGCCTGGGCTTTCTACATATGGCTGGGTTCAAACAACATCTTCAGCAAAAGAGCCAGAAAGATGATGTCATACACCTTAAAACCTAGCCTCAGAAGTCACGCAATCACCTATTCTCAGAGCAAGCTGCTAACATTGGTCATATTCAAACTGGCCTATATTCAAGAAGACTCAGCATTTTGCAGATGTGTTTAAAACCACTATTTACTTGTAGGTGTAGATCCATTTTGAGTTATTTTTTTAGTATGGTATGAGGTAAGGTTTATAGTTAATTATTTTTCCAAAGTTGATATTCAGTTTCTCTACCATTAGTTGAAAAGACATTATTTCCCCCTTTGAATTTACATTGAAATCTTTTGGAAAAATAAAATTACCATATACGGACAGACCTCCCTCTGGAATTACTCTTCTGTTCTATTCTTTACATTACAATCCTAACACCAATACCACTCTTTCTTGATAACAGTGATTTTAAAATACCTTGAAATTAGGTAATAGAAGTCCTCCAACTTTTTCCTTTATTTTCAAAATTGTTTTGGATATTCTAGTCCCTGTACATTTCCACATGCTAGAATCAGATTGAATATATCTACCCAAAACAATGCTGAGATTTTGATCAGATTTGCATAAAATCTATGGATCAATTTAAAGAAAATTGACATTTTAACAATATTGAGTTTTTCAATTCATGAACGTGGGATAAGGCTACATTTATTTAGTCATTCTATAATTTCTCTAAGGGTTTTTTAGAGGAGGAGTCTATTTTCCAATGTACAGGTTTGCACATATGCTGTTTTATTTTTCTTTAGATATGTTATATTTTAAATGCTTTCTAAATGACATTTTAAAATTTTCACTTTCTTTTGTTCATTACTACTATATAGGAATATGTTTGAATTTTTGCAGTTTGATTTTGTATTCTGTAACTCTGCTAAATGCATTTAATAGTTGTAATAGCTTTTTTTTTTTTGTAGATTCCTTTAGGTTATTTATATAATCTTCCTTTCCAATCTGTATATCTTTTACTTCTTTGTCCTGCTTTATTACATTGGCTAGGATCTACTGTATAACGTTGAATAGAAGTCTTGAGAACAAACCTACTTTCCATTTCCTGATCTTGTGGCAAATTTATTCAGTCTTTTACTAATAAGTATAATATTAACTTTAAGTTTTTTAGATGCCTTTTATGAAGCTGAGAGAGTTTTTCTTCCTTCCTTCCTTTCCTTCCTTCCTTCCTTCTTCCTTCCTTCCTTCCTTCCTTCCTTCCTTCCTTCCTCCCCTCCTTCCTCTTTCTTCAGAAAAGTGCCTAAAGGTTTTAGTATATAAAGAGCTTTCATAAATCAGAAAAACAAAAATGAATAATACAATTGCACAAAGCAATATGCAATTGACCAAAAATATAAGAAAACCATGTTTATCACCACGATTTTAAAAATTAAAGGTGAGATATATTTTCTAACTATCAGCTTTGTATAGATTTAAAGATACATATATAGTTTTTAATAAATATTTTATATATTTAAGGTGTACAACATTATGATGTGATATATATCTAACACCGAAATGTTACTATAGTCAAGCTAATTAATGTCATCACATGTAAAGAAAGTTTCTTTCTATTCTTAGTTTGCTGGGACTTTTAAACACAAATAGATATTGTATTTTGTCAAATATGTTTCCAAGGAGCATTTATCGATATGGTCATATGACTTTCTCCTTAATGCTCTTAATATGATGAATTGTATTGATTGATTTTCAAAAGCTAAAAAAACTTGGATTCCTGGAATATACTCTATATGATCATGATGTATTTTCCTTTTCATATATTATGAAATATACTTTGCTTTTTTAAAGAATAGTTATATCTGTGTTCAGGAGAGATATTTGTCTAATGTTTTCTATACTTTTAATAATATCTGGTTTTGGAGAGAGTAATGCTGAATTCATAAAATGAGTTGAGAAGTATCCCCAGGTTCTCTACTTCCTCAGTATATATAGGATTAGTACAATTTCTTTTAAAATAGTTGGTAGAACTGACCAGTGAAGCTATCTGGCCTCAGGGGGTGTGTGTGTGTGTGTGTGTGTGTGTGTGTGTGTGTGTGTGTTGGAAAGTTTAGAGTTATAAATTCAATTTTTAGATACATAGCAAGATGTTTAGATTTCCTATTTCTTCCATATTACTTTTGGTAATTGGCATCTTTTAATTTTTTTTCCATTTCATTTAAACTACCAAATTTATTGTACAAAGTTGTTAATGATATTGCCGTATTATTATTTTTGTTAATGTAAGATCTCCTTTTTCACATATGATATTGGTAATTTGTATCTTCTTTCTTGTTCAGTCAAGCTAACTTTTAATCAACTGTATGATTTTTATCAAAGAACTAGCTTTGGTTTCATTTATTTTCTCGATTGCTTCTGTTTCTACTTCATTGATTTATTCATTATTTTTTTCCTTTCCTTAGATAAAATTTTCTCCACTTTTTGTGCTTTTTAAGGTAGAAGTTCAGTCACTGATTTTAGATCTTCTTTGCTAAGATAAGCCTTTAAAGCTATATATTTTTCTAACTGCTTTAACTGCAATCCATAAATTATGATATGTTGTTTTTATTTTCATTCAGTTCAAAACACTTTTAAATTTTCCTGTAATTTCTTCTTTGCTCAATGGGTTATTTAAAGATATATTGCTTATTTTCCAAATATTTGAGAATTAAAAAATTTTTTTGTTATTGATTTCTAACTTAATTCTGATTTGGTCAGAGAGCATTTTCTCTGTAGGTTTGTTTTACAGTGCAGCACCTTGACTATCCTGGTGAATGTTCAATGTGTACTTGAAAAGAATGTGTGGTCTGCTGTCATTGGGTAGGTTGTTTTATAAATGTCAGTGTCAAAGTCAAGTTGGTTGAGGTCTTCTATATACTAATCTGTATATTTCTATCAATTACTGACAGAGAATGTCAAATTTTCCAACTAAAGTTGTACATCTGTCTATTTCTGCTTGCAGTTCTATCAGTTTTTGCCTTACATATATTTAATCTCTGTTATTAGGTGCACAAATATTTGGGATTTTTTTATTCCTTTGATGAAGTTTTACCTCCTTTATCATCATGAATTGATTCTCTTTGTAAAAAAGTGTTTTCATAATTTAAGTGGTAGTTGAAACCATGGTTTGGAATGATATATGAGGGTGAGAAAGGAGAATATAGAATGAGAAAAGACAAAGGTTAGCAGCAGAAACCTGGAGAACACTAACATTTAAAGAGTTGATGAAAGAAAAGTAGCCTATGACAGAGACTAGAATGGAGTCAAGATCAAACTTGAAGAAGTACCATGAAAAAATAGTAAAATGAAAATAAAATGAAAAGAGAATTTCAGGAAGAACATATTTAACCATGTCAAATGCTTCTGAGCCACTATTTAAGATGATATCTGAAAACTGATAATAGAAGGTAGCATGGAGAAGGTTATTGATAACACGAGCAAAAACATTGCGATAATGAGTTAGACTCACAATGGATATGAAAAGAAGAGTTTTAATATCTTGAAGACTTACTAAGGAGAGGGCTATATGATGAGAAATATTAGATCATGTTTATGTAATGAGACAAAAAGAATTTGAAGGTACAGAAGAAAGAGGGGATCATGATCTCAGTGAGAGGAGAATATATTTTATAGTTATAAGTTGATTGGAACAAAAAAATATAATATAATGACAATGTTGTCATGATGTATATTATTATGGCAGCATTTTATTACTTTTAATAAACTTCAATTATCATTTCCACATATTTTATGGCATTATTTAACTTCATTTATCCCTAATTGTCTTTGTAGAGGACATACCAACTATTTTTGACATATTTGGCTTTTCACAGAAGCACTTATGATTTACCAATTATTTTCCTTTAATTTCATTAGTTTTCTCTTCCTGCAGTGCTATGCCTCTCTACATAAGAACACCATGTTTTCTCCTTTTGTTAATGTATACAACGCCAAGAAAATATGTTTTCCAAGCAACATTCTGTGTATAAATTACATATTTTCTATCACTTTTAATTTGGAACACAACAGTTTCTTTCTGGTTTCTAACATCACATAACAATTTAAAATTTGAAGAACCCCATAATCATAACAATTTCTAAAATGTTATTGGTATAAATAAAAACAGTAACAAAGCACTTTTCTTATACACATGTCAATGTGTAATTTCCATATACATTACATATTCTTTAAAAGGCCTTGATGATGTATCTGATTCTTTATTTATAGTGGTGGAGCCACTCTTTGCCTGTTACTAAAATGCTGCTCTATTGGAGTCTTCAATCAGTTTTGAGTCACAGATAAGCTTAAGAACCTGATGGAAATCATGCTCCATGCTCCTAGAAGAAATATACATATACCTATTTGCACATATAATTTTGCATACTCTTTTAAGAATTAAAAAAAGCACCTGATTTAGAGGAATATGAGCTTTTTGAACATTAATGGTAACGTCAAAGGAAAAATAAAGGCATTATAGTATCATGATTCAAAAGCATGAGTTTTGGCCAAGTTACTTCATTATAGCATCATGATTCAAAAGCATGAGTTTTGGCCAAGTTACTTCTTAGCTTAAGTATACTCATATGTAAAATGGGGTTGGAGCAAGTTCTAAATCAGATAAAAATTAAAGTACATGACAAGTACATATAATGTAGATAATCAGTGTTTGTTTTATATATCAGGGAAACAATTTCAATGGAATAGTTCTTAAAGGCATGAAACTATTTAGATTTTGCTATTCATGTTCAAATCTGTTAGACATGGATTAAGAATCTCTCAGAGAGTTTATCTCAAACTCCAGCTTTCTAATTGAAGATTTGAATAGAAGAAGTTTCACTGAATTAGATACACATTGCTCAGGCAGTGCCCAGCTCTGGTGGGGGGAACCTGTTAGGGATCACTCATGGTCACCAAGTGACAAGACACCATGTGTTAGAGGACACAATTAATTAATATTTGAAATATTCCATAGAGTGACATGTGTTTTATAGGGTTGTACCCAATACTAGTGAATCAAAAGATAGCTATTCATAAAAGATGTTTAACATTGCCACAAAAAATATGCATATATATTTCACAAACAAGATGGGATAATTTTTGATGTAATTTTATCAAGTGACCTGAGTCACCAACCTATGTTTCAGCTACCAAGGTAATGTTCTTAGAATATGTAAATATTTCTAGATTTTAAAATAAATTATAAGGTTACAAAAGTAATCTTGGTTGCAAACCAATTTTCGTTTGGGTTCATATTGACATATTTCGCCTCTTACAATGGTGCTCTCCCCAAAAGTCCTGTAGTCTGAGGCACAGCCTCACTAAACGGGGTAGGGCTTTAATTTGAATTTCCACATCTCTTCTCTGATTTCAACCAATGAACAGTATCCGAAGGCGGTGTGCTGACCTCGGAACATAAGTCTAGACAGAACACTAAAAATTGCCTTTAAAAGGTGCCATGAACTGTATCCAAAATATCATCCCTTGAATGGGTTAGACAATTTATTGTGCCAAAATCCTTCTATGTGTGGCTGCACCCAAAGCAGGTGCTTCTATGGAAAATATATCCAAAACCAATTCTGTCTCAGTTTACTTTGAGCAAAGCCAGTTTTTAATTTAAAAAGTACATGCTTAGATGTCTCTGAGATGTTTTACTGACTTAGTAATCCAAGTAACTTCTGACTGAGGCTAAGGGAAGGTATCTTTCTCTAAGGATCCTTATCATAGAGCAAGAGCTATAAAATGTTTTGGGAATGCTCCACCCTTCTGAAATTGAGTTTTGTTCAGGATATGAAGATTTTAAGGACATTTGCTTCCTTGCCAATTTTATTATATACCACTATTTTTTTTTTTTTAATTTAAATTGCAGATTCTTTTTTGTGTCTTTCTCCATGAGAGGCTGGCACGAGATCATCCCCTGAGTAGAGCAGACATTCCAAAGGATGTCCTGCCAACAATAATGGAAAGCTGGACACAACTGAATGGTATAAAATGGTACCTGAGATGCTTAGAAAACTGTAAAGCTTAATGCTGCACACCCAGAGCAGATGCCAATGAAAATAGCTGCTGGTTATACATGATAAATGTGTGTGTGTGTGTGTGTGTAGATGCACGTGTGTGCATGCTCACTTTTTAATTCATGGCTTTTTTAATTTTTTGCTTATGACTCTCTGGACATCTGTCTTTTAAAATGTCTTGTTTATAGGGTTCACAATTTCTGTCTAATAAGATGAGCCAAAAGACCTTTAATCACTCACAGACTCATAAGGAAAATGACAATGTGTCCCAAATAAAAGATTGAGCAGAAATTATTGCTAAAATATCTTCAATGTTCTCCAATAACATTTGCCAAACATAATTTATAACAGTGACTGAACCTTTCTTCCCCTTAGGAGATGTACACTCATTTGAAGGAAATTGTATATAATCAATGCCTTTTGAAATCTCAAAATGTTAAGCTGCCTCTTTAAATTCTAAAATACATTGGAAAATATTAAGAAACTATCTCTTTTATTTAAACAAATGGCATGATGCACTCACCAAACATCCAACTACCATAAATAACATTGAGAATACTGAAGGACACATGAAAGTCTTATTTTCCCAGAAAATCTGTGTTTCACAAGGAAAGCACATCACTTTTCTGAAAGTCTTGGTTATTGCACTTTCAAAGATGATTTGATTATTCATTAAGCAATGGTGTCCTAAGTCACAGAACTATGGTGAAGAATAACTTTAAAAAACATATTAAAAATGTAAATTAAGAAAGCCTTGAAGACAAACATATTTCATATAATTTCATAAGAAAAGGAGACATAAGAAAAGGAGATATGGCTATAACATGCAAAAAAGTTTTGAAACAATTAAAGAGACAATGACACGAATTGATATTACACTTAAGGAAGCTATCCTTCTTAAATGAGACTTTTTTCACACTGATACTAGAAGACCCACTATGGTGTAGCTGATTTAAAGCACTAGGGGTTTAAACGGTCACAATATATTATTTTCGGTAAGTACACTTCTGGAATGTTTCAGTTTGGATTAAGCATCCTGAAACATGGATTTAATTAAAGGAGCCCTTCAGATAATTATGGGACTGATTTTCAAAGGCGTGCTAGATGATTCAAATTCCTAGCAACATTCTGAGCTGCATCATTTAAAATCTGGTCTGGAAGGGCTATCCTCTAAGAATTTACCATTTTCCAAGAACTAAAGATATTTCTTGGCTGAACATCTAGAAGTCAAAAATTGAGATTTAGAGAATCTTTATCTTAAATATTATCAACTTTGAGTGACTTTTAGAGGCCTCTTAGGGAGGCCTCAAAAGTTATCGCTGGGATTTAACAAGACAAGGAAACATATGATTGTCCAGAGCCAGCTAAGAGTTCTTGGATCCCCGCCGCCCCACCAAAGTCCTGTTCTGTGAAGAGACTCCTGTGGACACTCTATACACTAAAACATTTCCTCTCAAGGATAGGTAAAAACAGTAATCCCTAAAACAGAAATTTGTGCACCCCACCAGGAGTGGGGAAAACAAGCCATTGGAATCTGGAAAGAAAACAATACTTCCATCTATATGTACTTTTAAGTCATTTTTAAACGTTTATGTATACATTTAGACTGTATCTAATAGATTATAACAGTAGCATATGAAAGTAATGTATAAATAAATGGATATGCATGTGTTTGAACATATGATCAATGTTTATCTAAATGGATATCCCAAATTCTGAGACAGATCCACATTCAGGGACCTCTCAGCTGAATGTGGGGTGAAGGGTCAGTGAGCATGCCACCTGGCATTGCCTGATGGAAAACTAGGGTGGTCAGGTGTCCCAGTGTTGGAGATAAATCCGAATAGGTGGGCTGCAGACTCACCTATTCAACAAATATTTACAGACACCTATGAGATCTAAGGGTGAAAGAGTGAACAAAAAAGACACAGTTGCAGCTTTCATACAGCTTATATTCTAATGAGGAGATGGAAG
This sequence comes from Pteropus medius, assembly GCF_902729225.1. Taxonomy (NCBI): domain Eukaryota; kingdom Metazoa; phylum Chordata; class Mammalia; order Chiroptera; family Pteropodidae; genus Pteropus; species Pteropus medius. Next base: position 19,798,453 of record NW_024352785.1, on the reverse strand, counting down.
ATAAACAAGCAAGAAAATAAGGAAAATATAAAGATAGGCAGCATCACATCCTCTTGACATGAGATGGTGGTATTGCCTGTGATATTCCTGCCAAAACTGTTGAACTGGACTATAATCATGAGAAAATAATTAAACACATTGAAATTCAAGAATAATTTTTCAAAATTGTTAATAACATGAAAGACAAAAAGAAGTTGGGGAACTGTTCTAGATTAAAGATGACTAAAGAGATAAAATAAAATGTAATATGTGATTTTTTTTAAGATACTGGACTGAAGAAAAAAACAGATATTAATATATAACATTGGAACAACTGAGTAATTCAAATATGGACTGAATGTTACATAACACAATTAGATCAATATAATTTTTGTTAAGTGTGATAATTTTATTGTGATTTTTTTTTTTTTAAAGAATGACCTTGTTCTTGGGAGATGCACACTGAAGTAGGTAAAACCAGATGAAAGGTAGATGCTGGTTGACTATTCTTGCAGGTTTTTTTTATAAACTTAAAAATTTTCAAAAGGAATATTGTAGGATAATAAAAATGTGTGTCTATGTGTGTACAGCAATGTAAGGGGTTAAAGAGTAAGGAGAGTAGAGGTGTGGGTACTGTTTTATGTTGTTGATAACAGAAGCAAAGATGTAACAGAAAGAAGTGAAGAAGCAGACCACGCTTGTCTGAGAAACAAGAGTTCCAAGTAGCACACCTGCCGTACCTGAGAAACAGAAAAGATACCAGTGGGACTGAAGCAAAGTGAATGAGAGAGACAATGGGAAGAGACAAGATCACAGAAGGACCTGGGAGTAATCTCATTACTGAGCCTTACGAGGCAGGATGAGAGCACTGAAATTTTACTCTAAGTATGAAGAGAAACCTTTGGAGGATTCAGAACTGAAATATAACGTAGTCGATTTTTCATTCTACTGTGAATGCAACTGTTTTCTTAATTTACTTTTAGAATTGCTCATTGCCAGTATATGGAAATACAATCGGTTTTTGTGTATTGATCTTGTATCCTGCAAACTTACTGAATCCATTTATTAGTTCTAGTAGTATTTTAGTTGATTCTTATGTATGATCACATTTCTATGAATATGATCATGTCTAAAGAGAGTTTTATTGCTTCTTTTTCAATCTGAATATTTTTTAGCTCTTTTTCTCGCCTAATTGCACTAGCTAGAACCTCCAATCTAATGTTAAAAAGAATTGTTGAGAGTGGAAATCTTTTTATTTTACCCAATCTTAAGGAGAAAGCATTCAGTATGTCACCATTAAGTATGATTTTACCTGTAGGCTTTTTTTGTAAATGTCTTTTTTTTTTTTTTTCCTGGTGAGGGAAGTTCTCTATTTCTTGTTTGTTGAGAGCTTTTATTATGCATGGCGATTGGCTTTTGTCAAATGTTTTCTCTACACCTATCAAATTTTTTGTCCAATTTGAAAGAAACACTTTTATGGCTTTTAGGGAAGTATGAGCAAAAGGTAGAATAGGAAGATCATTTAGAAAGTGGTTTTAATAATCTAACAACAGATTGTGATGAATTGGATTATGGTGGTAGCTGTGGAGATGGTGAGAAGTAGATTTTGATTGAATTTAAATATAGTACAATGGGATTTGCTGATGAATACAAAGATATGATAAATGACAGAACAGAAGTCAAGGATGACTTTAGAGTTGGTTTTTAATTTTTTTTTTGAACAAGAATGAGAATGAATTTTTTTTTTTTTTTTTTTTAGGTGAAGTAACCCTTGGTTGATCTCACAGATTGCAAGGAATTTGTCAGCTTGTAATCCCTTATTTTTTATTTTTTATGCCTATAGCATCTGGTCTTCCTAGGTGGTCTCCCATTCAATTACTAACCAGATCTGACCCTGCTTAGCTTCCGAGATCAGACAGGATCAGGCTTGTTCAGGGTGGCATGGCCGTAGACGACAATGAAATTTTTATTAACTAAAATGGAGAAATTATTTTAATATACTTTATTTTTTATAACAGTTTTAGGTTCATGGAAAAGTTGAAAGAATAGAGAATTCTCATACGTATTCCACCCTCCCCACACACACAGCATCCCCTCACTCATGTGGTATATTTGTTTCAACTGATGAATCAATATCGATATCATTATCAATTATGGTTAACTCTTGGTGTTACAGTTCTGCGGGTTTTGCCAAATGTATAGTGATATGTATCCACCGTTATAGGATCATGCAGAATAGTTTCACAGTCCCCAAAATCCTCAGTGCTTCACCTGGTCACCTGTATCATCTCCTTAACCCCTGGCAATCACTGACCTTTTTACTGTCTCCATAATTTTGCCTTTACAAAATGTCATATATTTGGAATCATATAGTATATTGATTTTCAGATTGGCTGTCTTCACTTAGTAATATGTATTTAAGGTTCCTCCTTGTTTTTGTGGCTTGATAACTCTACCTTTTAGTAATGGATAATACTCTATTGTGTGGATCTATCACAGTTTATTTACTGAGTCACCTACTGAAGGACATCTTGATAGCTTCCAATTGGGGGCAATTATGAATATAGCTGTTATAAATATCCATATGCAAGTATTTACATAGATATAAGTTTTCGACTCATTTGGATAAATATCAAAGAATGTAATTGCAGGATCCTATGGTAAGAGTACATTTAGTTGTATAAGAAACTGACAAACTGTATTCCAAAGTGGTTGTAGTATTTTGCATTTCCACCAGTAATGTATCAGTTTTCACTGTTCCACATTCTTGCCAACATTTGGTGTCGTCAGTGTTTTTGATTTTATTTGTTTTAATAGATGTGTAACAGAAATTGCATTTTATCCTCTGCTAGGACACCCGCGCATGCGCGTGCACGTTTGCGCGCGCGCACACACACACACACGCACACACAATTTAAAGTAAAAAATAATATTCAAGTCATGACCTTTTAGACTCAACATGAAACTTTTCCATAGAGGAATTTGTGCTAAGCTTGAATCTCATCACATTGCATAAGATAGGAGCACTGTAAAATATTCCACTTTCATAGCTATGAGTAATAGATTATGCCAGAGTTACAGATTTGACCAACAGTACTACCTTATATAAGCAGTAAGACACAAATGATGTACATGATCTGAATAAATTTACATTGCAGTGCCATTGTACATGTGTTCTCTAAATGAGCTCTTATATTTTGAGGGTTCTAACAGAACATCTTGTATATGCATGGCATTGTCTTTGATAAAGATCTGCAATCTTTTCTTATAAGACTTTGAAAAGCATTTTTCTTGAATTGTAAATGCCGAAAAGAACCTTAAAGGATATTTAGACTGAATCTTTCATGTTCCACCTGAGGCAGCTGAGGCCCAGTACCTCTAAGTAATTTATCCAGCTCATGTTTGGATGATTTGTAGTAGAATAGCCACAAGAACTCTACTTTACACTCCTTCCATTATACCATGATACCCCTTTAAATTAACGGTAGATAGTGTCCTTCCAACGGCAAATTCTGCTTGCATTTCTTGCCTGTGCAACTGCAATTCACTAGTTTCCTATCTGCTTCATAAAAGCTCTGTCTCTTTTTGAAATGATAAATCTTCTACTTATAATATGAAAACTGATGACAGTGAAGATAATTCTAAAATCATGAGTATTCATAGAGTACTTTTACAAATCTTAATTTTCCTTAAATAAATTTCAAAACCTATCATTTATATATCTGAATCATTAAATATTTTCTCATCCCTCTTTTTCTGTCATCCTCTTTTCTTTAAAGCTGTAATATTTCCCTTCCCTTGAGTGAACTCTGATATCCTTTCTATGGTTTTTCTGTACTTTTGGGTCCCTTCTTTTCCTAGCAGATTCTCCTTTAAGTTCATGAAGACTCATACTCTAGTCACTTTGACATCTACCTTTTATATTACCTGTCTTTTTTATTTTAAAAATTGATTTGATTTTATTTATATTCTACATTGTTCAAAAAAATGTTAAAAAATTGAAAAGGGAAGTACAATATAACAAGATAAAATGAGTAAGAACAAAGCTACAAAACACAAGTAAGAAAAAAAAATGACAAAAAGGAAAATAAAGGTAAAGTAAATTGGAACTAGAGCAAGATTAGTGTACAAAACACATGCCATTAAGCCGTAGGTGTTTGCTACAGGGAGAGTCCAAATTTGCTGTTATGTCTCCCAGCAACATGTGTCAACTGTTACAAGATTCTCAATTCCTAATAAAAACCAAACCAGCCCTGGAAAAGCACAACTCTCTTTACTAATGAGGCTAGAGAGAAGATTCTCCCATGTGTCCTCACATACATGGAAGTATATTAGGATAAACTGGAATTGAAATCACAGACTTTCTGAGGAGCTGGGGATCATCTAGTCCAAATCTCTCTCCAGAAACTTGAACAGAAACTTCTCAAGGTCACATCTCAGCACTGGGTTTACTGGATTTGCAGAAGGAGGAAAGAACTGGAGGACCTCTTTTTTAACACAGCAGACCTCGGGAGAAGGTCGGGATGTATCTTGATCTAAACACAGATGCCCTTTCGCCTGGCAGGGGAGTTATTTTTCTCCTTTTTGAGTGAATGATCACCAAAGGCCTGGCTGGAGTAGCAGCCCCTCTCAGTCTAGAGGACTCCTTGAGGGAGTTCTCTGAGGCCCCAGAAAGGAGGGCCAAGGAGCTGGAGGAAAGAACCTGACGCCCACTTCCAAAAAGACCATTTAGCCTGGCTGGTTGGCAGAATTGGTTAAAAAGTGCAGAAATTATTTCTCTGGGCAAAAGGCGGAGTGGGGAGCACCATTTAGAGCTCTAAATACCCAATATGTTAATGAAAGAGGCTTAATTACTTGTGAGAAGAGGGAGAGGGGTAGGAGAGGTTACTGAAGGGACAATGGAGCTCCATCTACCATATCCCCTTAGGGAAGACACCAAAGAAAACCACTCAGTTTGATGCAGGACAGGGCAAATTTCCCCTAGTTGGTGGGGAGACAAAGCCCTGCATGGAGAGAAGAGGGTCCTTTGATGGAGAGTGTGGAAAGAATTCAACACATGCCAAGTTAGAATCAGAAGGAAAGTTTATTAGAAAAGGGATAACACTCCATAGACAGAGTATATCTTTTCTCAGAGGCAGACAGTAAGAGGGATCTATGTTACCTTTCTTTTCTAGACTTATAAACTTCACTTTCTCTGTGCAAATACTAATATTCTAATCTTAGATATAACAGCGCATATTGTTCTTCTCCTAGTAATAAAAAAGAAAATGTTACTTCCAAGTCAATATTATAAAATAACAAATTACATCAGCAAGTGGAGAAGCAATTTATTTCCTGACTTCCTGAATTAAGAAAAATGTCATCTGAACAAACATCAGAAACATATTGTGATAAGAAATCTATTAACAAAGATGCAATTAGTGTGTTCAAATATGAGGTTGCTGAAGTAGGGATTTATCACTATAAAAAATATAGAGGCAACTGGCATTAATATCCTCGGGGAAATTAAAAAATAATAAATAAATAAAGAGCCAGCAAGTAACTGTGAATGAGAAGATACAGATGTTTCGTAAAAATAAAACATTGTCTTAATGTTGCTATGACTGTAGTTAAGTATAATAAATCCATACAATGACAGATTATCCTAAGACACTAATGGAAAAGAGGTTATCATTATGAGATATTTTTAATACTAGGTTCTGCCTCCATGTCTAATTGAACTATTAGACATGATATATGCTTAGCAGATACAATCATTCTATAACCATATGAAAAATGAGACTCAAACATAAGAAAAAGTATGATGCTACTAGAGGTGAAGAGGGTAGATTTTATAAAGATATGAATGTTGGATTTGAAATGGAAATCAGTCATCTTAGACATTAGTGGCTGACATATTTAATTTAGTTTGATTTGTTAGTCGATTTCAAAAAGTCATTTAGATGAATCTTTTCTTTATATAACATTAAATGAGTTCAATATTTGAACTTTTGAGAAAGTAACATGACATTTAAATTTTGAAAATATAGATACTGTAAGTTTGTTCCTGTGATAGACTTCAAACTATCTACCATTCTTCTAAACAGTTTAACGTGTTTGATTATTGAAAATAAGCATTTAATGATGCATTGTATACAGTTGCACTGGACAAAAATACAAGTCATTCTTGGGATGTAGTATTAAGACATTATTTTGTCTCCCACCATCTCGTAATTTTAAGTGCGCCCTCTTCAACAGATCCGCTAAAGAAATTCTTCCCAGATCCTCTTTGATCCTACACATGTTGACCCTTTTATTCTGTAGATGGGATTGAAGGGTCTAAAGAGTACTGTATCTAATTTTCTACTTTCTCCTTTAAGTATATACAGTTGTACTGGCACTTCACTTTGGAAAGTCATATTAATAGCTCTTAGTGCTTCAGTTTAAATTACCATCTGTATTCTTGGTAGTACCAACTCCCATTAATTCCATACATCAAGATTAAATAGTAAAAAACTAAGTAATGATGGTATAAATAGTTCAAGAAAATGTATACAGTTCTAAAAAATTGACATTCTGGTACCTGTGTTGTTAAATGTTTATAAATTAAAAGTCCTGACATTTATGTGGCTATAGGATATTTGCATATTCTGGTGTCAAAACCAGGTGGAGCAGAGCTTTGTAAAAACACACTCATGTCTTTAATAAATATTTGCAAATAGAAGATGCAAGATGATCTTTTGAACAATTTCTGTCTGGGTCTCACTACCCCTTACATGTGGCCAGAGTAAGTCAGCGGGGATTCCTATGATTTATATCCAGAATGACCAGTATGTTCTGGTAATCAGTCTGTCCATGGTGGTCTAGGATTACAGTACAAATTAGCAAGACTGTAAGACTTGTTAGTGTTTCAGGCTTATTTGTGGTCCAAACCATTATTACATTTATGTTGGTTCGTGTATTTGATCCATCCAGTGTTTATAGCATGGACAATGTGCTCAGAGTACTACGTCCAGACCACCAGATCATTCGGGAGAAGCCTAATGATCATTGCTGAAGAGCTGATTCAGATGTTGGCTATATATTTATCTTTCTGTATGTCTCCTTATAGATCTGAAAGAAACTCTACCCTCTAGCTGCTAATATCAAAAGGTGGTTATGGCTGAGTGAGAGGGTTGGAATGGGGCTTTCACTGGCTCTTACTAAGATTTGAGTTTCTGCTGCTTTCTGGCATTGTCCCCAGACCTGTTAAGTGGGTTGATTCCAGCCCCACTGGAAAGAGACCCCATCACTCACCACCCTCCATCCCCACCCCCTTTACTCCAGGCTCCACCAAGCAAGATACTCCAAAGGTGGGGCACATGACTAACCATGGACAATACCTGCCATCTCCCACATTGTCTGTGTGACCTTGGGCAGGTCGCTTTAGCTTTCAGGCTTCAGTTTCCTCATCTCTAAAATTAGAAAAATAGTAATACTTAACTCATAGGGCTCTTATAAGGATTAAATGAGCTCATTCATGAAGCGACTCTCAGTCAGCAATCAATATGTTCAGTGGACACTAGGGATTTTTATGGACTGAAGAAGTCACATGAAAATTTCTTGCAACCAAACACAGCACACCTAAGATATAAATCATATATGTATACAATGTGCTATATACCTATGAATATAAATTTGCATGCTGACAAGTATTTAATATACCTCACCAAGTGCTTTGAAATATTCGCTGCAATTACAGAATGAGGTTTCAAAAAATGTATGTAATGGTGAAAATATTTAACTCATAATTCTAAGGTAATTATCTGAACTATTCATTTATATATATTGAAATCTGATATTGTGTACATATTTCTATTAAGTAACAGAGTGGGAAAAGTTTAAGTGTCAGATCCAGGAGCAAGTCTTTGCCAAGACCCGCAGAGTAAGTCTCCAACTTACAAAAATGACTTCTCCACATATATCAGATTAAAGGGAGTAGAGAAGGGATTTCTTTCTTTTGTGGACCGCCAAGGATTACATCAGTAAAATGAGGTACTAGTCCTAACTCTGTCACTAGTTCTGTGCGACAGTAAAAAAAGGTAATATCTGTGGACCCCAATTTTCTCAGTCTTCAATGAAGAGGTTGGTTTTATATGCTTTGAGCTACAATGACCAGACAACCTTGACTCAACTATCTTAAATGATCAAGAGACATACCATCTTACTCACAAGACTTCCATAAATGGAACAAGGGTTTTGTTTTGCTCCTCTGCGATTCTCTTGGTGGCAGCCTTGTCCATGAGGAGGCTACAGCCCAGGTGACTTCTTTCATGATCATGAAAGAAGGGTGTTACTAAGCTATGCGTCACTTATAAACAAGATAAGATCCAACAGAAAAAGGGGTGCTTTCTAAGATAAGAAAACCTTTCCCCGAATCATCCTAGCAGTCTTCTCTGGAGCCTCATTGGCTAGGAGATAAAGTCACATGACTTTTTCCAAGGAAGTCATTGTCAAGAACAATCAGGTTTCCACAAATGGTAAAACAAGTTGGAGTTTAGCTCACAATCATGCTGGGAAAAGTTTAACAGCTGATAATAATTAGGTTTTTATCAACAAGGCTCTGGAGTAGGCAACCAACAGTATTTACTATCATCCTACAGGTCTCTTTCTTGTAAAATAATAGGATTAAGATCTTTTTGTCATTGTTTGATTAATTATGCCATGCTATGTGATAATGTAACACTGAAGTAACTGGCTTAAAAAGACAAATAACAATTGTATATGTCACGTGCTTCATGGAGAAGATTCAGATCCTAAAGAGATTCAAGTATGCTGAAAATGTTCTCGTAGCTCTGGATGGCCCCACTAATATGGGAAGGGGATGATTAACTTTACCTAGTTCATTTTCATTTCCTTTGGGGTAACAGTAAAATTGGTCAATCTTTCCTAAGGACTTAACAAATGAAGCCTGTGAGAAGCAAATTGCATCCTGGCTACCAAACTAGAAGTCAGCCTTGTGAAAGTTTAACTCTTAAAATTAATATATATTTTTCTCATACACAGTTATTCTCTTCCCCTTTCTAGCATAGAGCATAGTTAAGCTTTCCACTAGAAAGACCTTTCCCCACTCTTTTCTTTCTTTCTTTTCTTTTGCTTTCCTTTGCTTTCTTGTTTTTCTTCCTTTCTTTCATTTTCATTCTCTCTCTCTCCTCCCATCCTTTCTCTTTCTCTCATTTCATTAAGACTAATAACATTATTTCTCTATTTTGGAGAACCAGCCAGTGGCGTTTGGAAGATAGCTCATACTGGCTCACTGGAGCTAATTATGCACATCGCTTCTCAACTCTGAATTTGGTAACAATACGTTAGTAATGTAAAATTGGTTATAATGGGATAATTTACAAAACATAATTTGGCAAACACTGCAAATCAGTGTCTCCCCCCGCCCCCGCCAGAGTCAGTTCACCAGCACACTGTCAGAGGCAGCACATCAGGGTAACTAAGAGCAAGGATCCTGGAATTATACTATTTCACTTTAAAAATTGTCTTTCTTATTTAATCTCTCTGACCATCAGTTTTCTCATATGTAAAATAGAGATAAATAATACATATTTCATAAGGTAAAAATATAATGGAATAGTGCATTTTATAAGCATTATTATTACTTGTGGTAGAGTACAGGTAGACACAAATTCTTTGTATGGAAAGGTGGGATCTGTGTTCCCTCTCCTAGAATTGACATGTACATTGTGACTAGAATCTGATAACATGATGATACGCCAGTTTCCAGTCCCAGGTCTTAAAGAAAGTGACAGCTTTCACTTCTTGTCTCTTGGAATGCTCTTTTTGGAGTATGCCAGTGTGCTCCAGAGAAACAGAAACAATAGGAGATGGATGGATGGATGGATGGATGGATGGATGGATGGATGGATGGATGAATGGATGGATGGATGGATGGATGGATGGATGGATGGATGGATGGATGGATAGATGATAGATAGATAGATAGATAGATAGATAGATAGATAGAGATAGAGATAGATTGCTTTTAAGGAATTTGCTCATGTAATTGTAGGTTCCGACAAGTCCAAAGCTTTTAGTGCAGGCTGGCAGGCTGAAGACTCAAGGAAAAGTTGATGCTGCAGTCTCAAGTCCAAAGTCATTCTGGAGGTAGGATTCTCTCCTCCTCTGGGGACCTTAGTCTTTTTCTCTTAAGGTCTTTAACTGAGTATATGAAGCCTACACACATTATGAAGGGTAATCTGCTTTATTCAAAGTCCACTAATTTAAATGTTGATTACATCTAAAAATTCCTTCAGAGCAACATTTACCAACATTGACCAAACATCTGGGCAACATAGCCTAGACAAATTGACACATAAAATTAACCATCACATGAGGATAGCTACTTCCAGGTAAGAAGTCCAACTACATGCTGCAGCAAACAAATAAAGAGACCCTGATACTACATGGAGATAGACAGGAGAGCAGCTGAGAGTAGCCTTCCAGATATACCTGCCAAGGTATATGAATGAAACCACCTTGGATCCTCCAGTCCAACCCAGTCATCTGCTAACCACCACCGAATGAACCCAGTCAACACCACAGAGCCAAAGAATTGCCTAGCTGAGTTCTGCTTGAATTTTTGGCACATGAAATCATAATACAATAAAAAGGTTGTTTTAATTTACTAAGTTTTAGAGTAGTTCTTTATGCAGGAAGAGACAGCTGAACACTGTCTTTATGTAGGCTAGGCTTTATTCAGAGAATAGTAATGTAGATATTACTGCTATAGGAACTAAAAGAAATGCTAAGAAAACGTGACCTTTTAGGGAAATAAGTCCTGAGTAACAATGACTTTTAAAGCAAACTGTACTGTTGCTACTGACTTTTAACTGAAGGAATGTAGTGGTTATTGACTTAGTTGATCTTTTTAATATTAATGATAAATGAAAAGGTTTTTATTACATAAAAACAATTACAGATTACAGAAACAATCAATGTTCATTTTAGACTCTAGAAATCTATAAGAAAACCAAAAGTGATATGAAAGTGATAGAATAATAATTCAAAATTTGAAGAATATACTTCATGGGGTTTTATCCCAAGGAAAATTAGAATTACATAAATTAGAGCTCCATAAACATTCTCCCTAATTTATAATTTGGAAATGAAATAACCAAACCCAATTTAGAAGAAATGTTTAAGATGATTAATTTAAAATGTTTCATCAAAATTCTTTAAATGTCGCAGGGGAACACAATGTTTTAAAATAAAATCCAGAAAAAAACTTTAAACTATGAAAAAAATCTCAATTGTATATTTATAATATTTTTAAAGAACATTCAGAATAAGGACATTACAGACCAAGCAGCTTTAATGGGCTCTCTTTCTAAAACGTCCCTGTGACAGTCTTTTTAGGAGAAAGATAATCTGCTTGTCTTTCTGTCTTCTTTGAATGACCTCCTGAGAAAAAGAAAATGATGCCTCCTTGGCTGCATTTAAAAACTCATTTTCCAGTCAGCAATGCTTAATTCTCCTCATCCATTTATTCATCCTAGCCCAGGCCAAGAATATTCTGGCATGGTTCAGAACTAGAGGGTTAGATGGGTGGTGTCTGATAGTTTATTCTTTGGAACAGTTATCATCACTGGTGGAATAATGACTCATTTGATCAGAAAGGCTGAAGAACAAATTGGAGAGGCCTGGGAAGCAGAACTAAGTTCCAACAAAATAGTGTAGTAGGTCAAATTTGTTTTCAGCTTTCTTGATCACTTCCCTTTCATTAATTTCTCCTTATCAATTTCCTCACTGTGAGGCTCAGCTTGGATGTAACCTCAGACAGGGCACTACGATCTGGATCTTTTCTTCTCTTTGTTCTTTCATCTTGCACACTTCATTATCCTACATCAGCGATCCCCAACCTTTTTGGCACTAGGGACCAGTGCTCCTATGAGAATCTAATGCCTGATGATATGAGCGGGAGCTGAGGCAGTGATACTAGCACTGGGGAGCAGCTGCAAATACAGATGAAGCTTCTCTCGCTTGCCCGTCGCTGCTCGCCCCTTGCTGTGCAGCTCAGTTCCTAACAGGCCACAGACCTGTATTGGGGATCCTGTTCTAGATGACATTTATTGACATAATCAATTAATCTTCAGTAATGTGTTAGTGCACATCAGTGACTTTGTGTGTTACTCTATCCACAATCATTAGTGTTTTAACATAGACCTATAGAACATGAAAACTTTAATTTCTCTCTTGGCAGCTGATAGAGAATTTTGAAGGCACAGGAATAGGAGGACCACTCCAAAGCCTTCAAATCTGAATCGCATCTGTAGCATATTTATGGTCTTTTTCTTTGATAATGGGCATTATTTTTATTTCTTCTCTAATGTGTAATATGTTAATGAGTTTATATGAAAGGAACAATCTCCTATTAGATATTTATAAGAAGACTATTTTGTTGTTTAAGATTATAATTATCTTCTTAAGGTGAGGGTCACAGTCTAAAATGTCCACAGGAGCTAGGTGGGTGAAATAAATGTGTGAATCTGGCAGTACATACTCCTGCCTAGAAGTATTAAAATTCAACTGTTTTTATCATTATGCTGGCTAAGTTAAAATGTTTGCATGCCCTGTTTTAAGATCCATAACAACAAAGCCACACATTCTAGTAAGAAGCTGATGCTTCACAGGTAGAGATGAGTCATGTCTTGGACTCTTGACTTTAGGATGTAAAAATTGAGATTGAGAGGGAGGCAGAAGGCACTCCACCTCTCCTGGTCTTGGCACTGGAGTAAAGGTCAAGCTATTTAATCTGTAATTAAGAGAAAAGAGCTAATTACTAAGCAGTAAATATCCCACATTTAAAAAAAATATGTCTGTGTGTAAATAGATGGTGAGATTATGGGATTTTTTTCTGCTTTATAATTTAATCTATTTTCAAGTGTTATACAATAAACGAATAATGTTTTTATAGTAAGAGAACAATGAAACTTTTGTTCACTAAGATTAATATGTTTATAAGGCAGCGTTTATACTACTATGTCTACCGGACCCTGCCCAAGTGGCAGACATTAGAATAGTGGCAACCACTGGGATCTGAGCCAGAATGTGAGGAAGTTTCCTGAGAATTATGGTTGCAAAGTGGAGCACTCTGAAGTGATTAACTCAGAATCATGTGCCTTGTATGCGAAATGTCTATGTTACTTATCCATCTGTGTATTTTTCATTTTTTCCCTAGTCGTTTTGAAGGTCCAGACTGTCTAAACTATGCTGATGGAAACAAGAGAAAGAGCTTTTTGTCCATATTCAAGCTTGTAGAGTGTGGTAAAGAACAAACTCCCAGAAATCCAGCATGGTGGTAACAGCTGTAATTGAAGACCCCTGGGAGGTAAAGGGAAGGTCTGAAAGGCAGCTGACCTTGAGTCTCCTTCCAAAGTCATGCTGGGAGTTTAGGATTTACATTTTTCTTGGAGGGGAAAACAGTATTCCCTACACCCGGAATAAAATGAGTCATCCAATGCCCTTGAAACCCCAATTTTTAATTTTATTTCATTGCCCTTAGACATTCTTTCACAAGAGAAATGTGACTCAAGCTTAAGCTTCAATAGACTTTCAGAGATGAAGTAACTTCATCTCAAAGGAGGTTGGGGGGAAGCCCTACAAAATTAGTTTATGAGGGAGCCAAAAAATTTTCCTTCTGTGCCTTGACTACTGACGTTGTCTATGGCCACTACTAAGCAAAAGAGGAAGGGGAAGAAATGCGGTTTCTTCAGATGGTTGATTGTACTAACTTGCACCTTGGTCAGAGTTGAAGACCTAAAGCTTCAGGACCCTGATGACGTTTTCCCTAACTGCTCACCAGTTAACATGTGCACATCTCAGTCTGTATTTAAAGCATCCACATCATGCCCCTGATTTATTTTCTATTGATGTGCAACCACAAATTACCGCAATTTTAGCGGATTAAAATGACAATGATTTATTGTCTCACAGTTTTCTAGGTCAGAAATCCAGGAGAGCTCAGATGGGGATCCTACTTTAGGTCTCACAAGATCAAAGTCAAGGTGTAAGCCAACCTATCTCTTATCTAGAGGCTCTGGGAGAAAATCCACTTGCAGGAGCATTCAGATTGTTGGCAGAATTTGGTTTCATGCAATCATAGGACGGGGGTCTTGTTTCCTTGTTGACTGATGACTAGAGATTGTTCACAGTTTCTAGAGATTGGCAGCCTCTTCCTCAAAGCCAGCAATCATTCATTGAATTCTTCTCGTGCTTTGAATATCTCTGGCTTCTCCTGCCTTCCTCTTCTGCCACTAGTCTGAGAAGGATCTTTACTTTAAGGGCTCATATACTTACATTGGGCCTACCTGGATAATCCAGGATAATATTTCAATTTTAAAATCAGCTGATTAGTAACTTTGATTTTATTACCAAAGTCTTTGTTTTTCCATGAAAAGTAACATATTCATAAATATGGTATCTCATCATATTCACAGGATTCAAGGATTAGGAAATGAAATCATAGGGGTAGAGACATTTTTAGAATTCTGCCTATCAAAGACCCTATGCAATACTCCTAGCCAGCAGTCCCCAACCTTTTTGGCACCAGGGACAGGTGCTCCTATGAGAATCTAATGCCTGATGATTTGGGGTGGAGCTGAGGCGGTGATGCTAGCACTGGGGAGTGGCTGCAAATACAGATGAAGCTTCGCTTGATGGCCCATCGCTTACCTCCTGCTGTGCTGTCCAGTTCCCAACAGGCCATGGACCCAAACCGGTCTGTGGCCCAGAGGTTGGGGATCTCTGCTCCTAGCAATATTAAGACAACTCATTCCCACAAACTACCCCCATAGTATTCTGACTGTGTACCTTTTCTTACCCAGTTTCTTCTGCCTAGTATGTATCTTTCTCTTTACATTCCACTACCCAACCTCACCTACTTAGGTCCTGCTGATGCTTCAACTTCCAAAGGCTTCTCCATCAAGAATCTCTCTCAGTGCAATCTTTTGATTCTAATTACATTTTGCATTCCATTTTATTAACCTTTATACTTAGTCCTTGATCATGTAAATTGATGCAAATGCCTGGAAGGCTATGACCGGGTCCTCATCACCTTTGAGTACCTCCACCTTTCAGTTCTTTGTTCTTAATTGAATTATCACATACTCAATATGGTATCTACTGAAAAGAAAAATTTCATTCTTTTCTCCAAGGGACCAATGGCTTAAACTTGCATATAGGACCCTCCTGATCTGCTTTGCATGTACTATTGTGTGTCCTCTTTCCCAGCACTTACAACACTGCAGTGATAGTATCTCTTTACATTTCAGCCTCTAAAATAAAATGCCTTGAGGACAGGGCCTGTACTTTAGTTATTCATTCATTCATTCATCTGGCACAGGTTATTGAGTGCCTCCTAGTTAGTGCTAGGCCTTGTGCCACATATAGAGATAATCACAGTGAACAAAATAGACCTCATTCAGTCTGATGGGAAAGGCAGGCATTAGAAAAACAATCACAGAAACAAATGTGTACTTAAAAAGTGCAGTAAGGAGTCTGAAAGAAAAGTGAAAGATGCTATAAGAGAGAATACCAGGGAACCTTACTGAGGTAAAAGAGGCAAACAACAGGCTTCCTTGAAGAAGTGACATTTAATCTGAAAACCGAAAGAAGCACGGGAAATTTTCAGGAAAAGAAAAGTTGGTAAGAATGATCTAGGCAGTGGTAGTGTAAGTAGGGGAGATGATGTGAAATGAATCTAGAGAAATAGAAAGTCAGGTCATTCAGAGCCTGCTGAGAATTCAGATTTTATCTTAATTGCCGTTAAATTATTACGATTAAAGTTTTAAGTAAAGAAGCAACATAGCTAGACTGAATTTTTCAAAAGAACAGGTGATAGTAGAGAGATGAATTGAAGGAATCATCCAGGAAAGCAGGGAGAGCCATTGGGAAGTCACTACAGCCATTCAGAGGACTTGCCATTTACGAATATGGCATAACCCACAAAGTTTTCCATTGAAGATTAACTGGACTCGGGCTTCCACTAGGTAGAGAGACTATACATTTACTTTACTATAGTTGTAAAGGCCTTTAAAATGTTATCTAATAATACTTTTCCGAAAGCTTAAAATACGTTTCTGTCAGTACAGATGATCTGACTGGTAATGTTTATGTGACACAATTAAGTTCCATGTATAAAATAACTCATACATCAATGGCCTATGGTAAGTGATCCAAAAATATTAACACCCTTGTGCCTCCTCTTTATATGATCCTCTCTGAAACACGGCATGCTGGTGCCATTTCATTTAAACTACTTTTTCCTCATCAGAAACTCAACATAGTTCAATATTCAAATGTTCTAAGTTTTAAGAATCCAATTATCCAATAAATTTTCCAAAGTATATCTAAATTATGTATTATTTGTTTATACTCCTAAGTGTATAATATACATCAGTAAAAGTCACCATTGTATTGGTCAATACAGTCATTACCAACATGATTCCTGAAAAGGGTAAAACCCTAGTGAACATTCTTCTGAACTGGCTATGTACTCCACTGCACTGAGTTCAGAGTCAGTAAAACAGAAGTGATAAATGACTTAGCATGACCCAATAACAATAAGTACTCTGCCCACATGAGTTTTTATCCAAGGCAGCTCAAAAATCTTGAGGAGGAAAAAATAGACTAGTGGCAGAGAGCCTGGAAAAACTAGAATATTTTGGAAAAGTTTTGAAAGACCTATAATCAGAATAACATCCAAAGAGAATAAAGTAGGTGAAATTAGAAAGACTAAACTATAAAATGTGAAGAAAATCAGCATGATTGGCACACTGAATACATTTTTATTGAAATAAGAGTATAGAAATTTTAGTGATGATTATGCATGTGAAGTATTAGAGATTTCAATTGATTCACAAATTGATGCAGTTATTGACTAATCTTGGATGAGAGTTTAGTTCTTCTGACATTCCTTCTCCGAATTGACAATTCACCCTTCTTCACCTTGCTCATTATCTATGGAAGATGACTTGCATGTATTATATCAATGGGCTCCTAAATCCTCTGGAACCCACTTTGGTTTGGCCAACAGGTGACTGAGAGTGGGAGGAAATCGAGGATAGAGTATTTGCTTCTCCAGTTTTCATGCTGTTAATTCACCATGGGCGGCCTGTGTCCCTTAACAAAAGGTCACTTTTCTACTCTAGGTGTCAGCCCTCCATATTTAAAGTGGACTTAGAGGAGACAGTTGAGCTTCCAGAAATTCTGATGTGACCTTCAATGACTCATATTATCACCTGAAACCATGTGTACCTTGATGAAGATTTTGAGGTCTCAAATCTCGCATATCTACCTGACCTGAGAAATGTTGCTGATCTTTCTGCTCTTAATTGTGGCTGCTCTGGCTTCATTCTCCACTCTTTGACTATGCCAACTTTGTCTAACATACCCCAGTAGTGTCTGCTCAGTGCAAACCTGCTCTTGACATTTGTCAGTACAACAGTCATGTGACTTACTATCTTCATGATTTATGCCTGATTTGCATACTACTTTTCAATCCATTTTAAATCCGCTCCTTATTTTAACAAATATTGACTAAAATATCAGTAAAATCACTGATTTGATGTGCTAGTTATATGATTTCTTATACACATTAAGATAAATATACAACACTGTTTGGTTTCTGTCAATATAATAGGCTAAGTACCTGGGTTACCCTTTTGTTGAAATCAATTGAAAGTCTTAGGTAAAAAGAATTTTTAAATCTCCATAAAAGCACAGATGAGCTGGCAGAAAAGTAAACAATTCCCAGATGCTGCCCAAAAGTAGGTTTTTCACAGCCTTATGAGAGGCAGGATTAAGAGATAAGCGTCAATGCAGAGCCAAAAGGGGATCTAAGAGGAGAGTTCCTCTACTCATAAAACTTTGACTTTCAAAAGTTTTGGGCTGCTCAGTGGTTAGTAGAAATAAACTCTCCTCTAATTAGACACAGAAAAAGGAGAAAAATATTGTTGAAAATTAGGAACTAGAAAGTAGCCTTTTTCAGCTTGAACCTATACTGCCAAGGCAGACCAAAATTACCCAATTTGTAATTGTTATTCGGAGTGTACCCACATGCTTAACTGAAGCAAACACAATCCTAACTGGAGGAATTACCTAGATCCTAGACCTCAGAGGATTTCTGGAAATAAATTGACAATAAAAATGAGCAATAGCAGGCCAAATAACTAGTCATACAAATAAAGAAAGCTCCCCGAAGAAGAAAAATAAAGACAACAAAGACAAGAGACAGAAACACAGGAATTTCAGAAACTAAAAATATCAGGGCACGTATTCTGAAAACACATACTTAAGTTTAAAGAAAAAAAAGACATTAATGAAAATATATGCAAGTATCAAGAAACTGTAAGAAATTACCACGCAGATTTTAAAGAATCAAATAAAACTTCCAGAAATAAAAATTTTAATGAGTGTATGGGTTTAACAGCAGTTTATACATACCTCAAAAAATAATTAGTTAACTGGAAGATAAATCTGAATTATCCAAAATGTATCACAAAGAAGCAAAGAGAAAACATGAAATTGAAAATAAAAGACAGGAAAAATAGAGTAAGAAGTTTAACATATATAAAGAAATAGTTCTGTATACAAAAAAAGAGAACGAACCAGAAATAATTATTTAAAGATAACAATATTTGAGAATATTTCAGAACGGATGAAAGACATCAACCCCCTGATTAAAAAATACCTAACAAATGCTAAACTAAGCAGAGTAAGTAAAAAGAAATCCATATCTAGACACCATAATGAACCTTCAAACAGCAAAGAAAAAGAGAAACTCTTAAGAACCACGATTATTAAAAAATATAAAAATGAAAACAAAAAAAACCACATTATTTCCAAATAAATAATGTTAGATGAACAATTGATACACAGGGAGAAAGTAAGTGTCAACTTAAAGTTATAAAATCTGCCAATATCTTTTAAGAATAAAAATGAATTAAAGATGTTTTCAGGCAAATCAATACTGAGAAAATTTGGTACTTAAAGGCCCTTCCTTACTAAAAGAAAATTCTAAAATATGTTTAGTAAAGGGGATGGCTCCATAATGTAGTGGTTAGCACGTCTGCTTTACATGCAGAAGGTCCTGGGTTCACGCCCCAGGTGGAGCCATGGACCTACCCTGGGTGCGCCTGGCCCTGGGGGACATGCCACGAGCCTGAGGGAGGAGATGCCCTGCTTTCAGAGATCCAGTTCTTAGGGGAAAATGGCAACATCCATAGGTCAGGGGTGGAAGTGTGTGTGTGGGGGGTGTGGGTTGGGATTGGTGGCGGGAAATTAAAGAGGGAAGAAAAATAAAATAAAAAATAAAATAAAATATGTTTAATAAGAAAAAAAAGAATTGATGAAAACTTTTAAAAGAAATAATAGAAAACAATAAAGCTAAAAAGCAATTTTTTTGGCAATAATTTATGAAATAAATATCTAACAAAACTGATGAAGGAACAATAAGATGAAAGCCATAAAACAATGCAGAGAGAAGGATAAATGCAAATAAAAGAGAAACTAATAAAATAAACCACAAGAGAGGACCATGAACAACTTAAAATTAAATTTTAGAACTTGAATAAAATGATCAATTTTCCCCCAAAATTGTAATATAAGAAAACTGAAAAAAAATTTAAAAACCTGAATTGGCATTTTAACATTCAAAGAAATGGTATAAGGAGTTAAAAATATTCCAACAATAACAAAAGGAATTCTTACCAGGATCAGATAGACAGTAGCATTCCAACTTATATTTAAGGAAAAGGTAATCTTTCTCTTAAACTTACTGCTTCAGGGAATTAAAACATAGGAAAGATCCCAAAATCATTTCACAAGACGCGTATAACCTCAAATACCAAACCTGACAAAGATAGTACAAGAACAAAAAATTATAGACAAATCTTACTTAGGAACATAGACATAAGGAACCCTAATAAAATTGCTTTCATTGATTCACACCATGCCATGTACCAAGGCCAATAAGCTTCAAGACTGTAATACAAGCCTTAATTAATATTGTAAATCTATAACTATAGTTCACCACTATAAATAGATTAAAGGAGAAAATCATATGACTATTCTAGCAAATACAAAAATAACATTTGATAAAATGGAACCCCATTCAAAAACAAAACCTTCGACCAAGCAGAATAAAAGAGCAATTCTTTAACTTGTTAATGCTTATATACCAAAAATCTAGAGTGAATAACATACCTAAGACTGAAATAGCAGAAGGAATTTCACTGCTACTCTGCCTAAATTCTTCCATAGGTCACCATTTCTCTGCCCAGGAAACCACTCCTGCTGTTATATCTCAACCAAACGCCCAAGGCAAATTTCAAATGGGTGTACGTGGTGTGTTGAGGGGTGGTAAAATGGATCTTCCTTAGAAATCACCCTCAATTTTCAATAATATATCATTACCATCACAAGCAGAACAGTTTCCCTCATTTCCTGGTCCAGAATATTAGTCTAAGCCCCCAGGAGAATGTCTTGTGCGTTTTTACGCCAAGATTGAAAAGAACAGCAGCCATTGGGTACCCCTTGCTTTCCAAGAAGAGTTTTTGTTTTTGTGGAAATTCAAAATGCAAATGGAGTTCTCAGGGTTCGCTGCCTACATTTCTTCTATGCAGTCGTTCCCCTCATCTACGGAGGATACGTTCCAGGACCCCAGTGAAAGCACTGAACCTTATACCATACTACGTTTTCCCCTACACATACACACCTATGATAAAGTTTGATTTATAAATTAGGCACAGTAAGACATTAAGAACAGTAATTAATAACAAAATAGAACAATTATAACAATATACTATAATAAAAGTATATGAATGTAGTCTCTTTCTCAAAATACCCATCTGGTGATGATGTGAGACGATAAAATGCCTTAAGTCATGAACTTTCACCTTTTTACTTAAGGGAAGCACTTTACAGTTTCTCTTTTGCATATCCAAATTGCCAGCATCATTATTGTCAACTGATGGACCCAGAAGCCACAAAGCCTTCGAAGAGTCTGCTTCATTTCAGACCAACAACTCCCCAATAAGGGCAAAAATACTGATTAAAATAAACCTTCTTTGGAGGCTATAATGAGTCTTTGGAGCAGATGTGTGCTGCAGAACATGCTCAGCAATCCTGGACTTGGACCCACAAGTAGTGGGAAGTAGTGGGAAGAAGTGGGAAGAAGTCCAGGCAACCAGAAGTTAACACCAACAGTTAATGTTTATTGAGAAATTATTATGTGCCTGATGTTATTCTAACTGTTCTAACTTGTTTATTCCTCACAACAACCTTGTGGCATGGGTACTATTATTGATCTTGTATTACAGATAAAACAACCAAGTAGCAGAAAGGCTAAGACATTTGTCCAAGTTCACATTGACGGCAATTACAGAGACATGACTTGAACCTATGGAACAATTTAGTTTATATTCTGAACCACTGTTCTAGGCTTCTAGAGATAGCACACTTTCTTTATTTTCTTTTAATAAACTTAAGTTGCTCCCTGGGTCATCAGATGGAAGAAAGTTCCATCTTGGTCACTATTTGGCACCAACTCAAATGTCTGCAGTCCTGTAGGGTATGAACCATCTTGTGTGCATTTCTAGGTAGGTTCATGTGCAGTGGCTCAGAATTTTACTCTAGAATGTCCCATTACTGTGTGTCTCTAAAACAAAGTATTACCTCCAAATGCCTACCTACTTGAATGATAGGAGGTTTTAGTTCAGTCAAGTTTGTATGGACTTCTTCAAGAATCTTTAAGCTTATGCAAGAATCCCAGAGGCACAAGTAGGACAGGACATTTGGGAAAGCATCTCTGTTTTCTAGGTCCCCTTGGTCTCTATTACAAACTGCTCACTGGGGGTGTGTTCATTGTCCAATCCTGCCTGGTGCCTTGAAGTCAGAAATTTTGCTGGTTAGATGCCCAGCTTGAGCTCAGGGGTCAGTATTAGGATACAGCATTGCAGTACTTTGTACCTAGCTTCAGAAAGGACACTAGTCATCCAATCCCCAGAAATCCTGACAGTCTCCGGGGTCCTGGGAAACAGCATAGTGCAGTAAGTCTCATACATCTATTCCCATACTTGGTCCTGGGAGAAGCTCTCAAAACCTTTCTACCTCCTCAGCTTTGCCCAGTTCTTGGAGGTCTCCCTCACCTTAGACAATGTGATTCCACTGCTCCATGAATCTACCTTTAACAAAAGCTCTCAGTGGGTATTGTTTTTTTGTTGTTGTTGTTCTTTTTTGGTCTGGTAACTTTACTTCTAGCCCTGCCACACAAAAGCCATTATTAACTTCCAGCAGTAAGGGGAAAAAGCTTGGCTGCTATCTTGGAAAATGGAAGTGGAAATTACCTACAGCAAAAGAACAAAAGAAAATTATTATTTCAATAAGTTATCCTATTCCTCATAAATGTTTACTTAAAAATAATCCTAATGGATATATCCCAAAATAGTAATAGCATGTATCATGGTCTCCTGAGCTTTTAAATCACTTTTTTTCATTTAATCATATTTTTAAAGTTTTCTATAATGACTGTATACTTGTGAATTTTTTTAAATGTTGACTTTTTATTTAAAAGTGTTCACACTGAGGTTTTTGTTAACTAACTCAAAAGTTAAAAGTTTTCCTTCATTAAAAAATGCTAAAAAAGATTTTGCAGTTTGAAATCAGACAAATATATCTCTGTAGTGTATATGGTATGTGATTTCAGTGAATAGAGATTGTATACACCAGATTCTATTTTAACCTTAAAAAAACACTTTAAGGGAAAAAAAAAGCTAAATATACTGTTCAATTCCTGAGAAAAAAGAAGAAACGACCACCCACTCACTGAGAAGTAAAATGAAAGTCACATCCATTAGGTTCCCCCATTCCAGAAAAAAATGGACTCAAAACCACTTCAGTTTGTCCTGTCTTACTTCAATCACTGTCTTAAAGGAAAACTTTTTTTGTAATTTAAAAAATTAGTGGAATTCAGAAACAATGAATTTTTTATTGTGGTGAACCTAGTACACTTTATATCACTTTCAATGACATCAATGACAAGCCACAGTTTGACTAGGGAGATTAAAATTTATCTCACAGCTATTCAACTCCAGTTCATTTGGGGTTTTATAACCAATTTTCCAAAATAGATCATCGCTCCTGATGCTGAAGGTTAGACAGTTTTGAGTGTGTGTGTGTATGTGTGTATATTTTTACAGAAAAGGAAAACAGACCACCCCAGAAGTTAGGATATTTCCGATATATTTTGGGGGCACAAATAGGTTTTCCAGAAGTTGGGGAGTAAAAATCATAATAGTAACTGTTGGAATTTTCCATTATCTAACAGTTTTCTTAGAAGAATAGAAAAATAAGGTTCTCAAGAATTATGTTGCATGCCAAAGAAGTGTTTAATCAGCTGGCTTCCATACATAGCTTAGCAGTGAGGCACTAATTAGAAATCTCACACATTTTTAAGAGTAGCTTGTTAGCAGAGCATCCTTGATATTGACTTGAATTGGACAGAGTAACCAATTGCTTCTACCCTTGGTTTTTAATTATAACTTACTGTTAATTTAAGTTCAATACTATCAATTTAGTTTGTTAAAGGCTGTAGTGACATATATTTGAATCAAGAGTGGTTTGTTTGTTTTTGGGGGGGGTGATAGGGAAGTTAGGATATCCAGTAAATTACATCTAAAATGTATAAGCTACACATTTCAAATATGAATGTCACACCCTACTGCTAAATTACATGTACTCAGTGTCTACCATCGCCATCACTTACCACCACTACCACCCCAAAATAGAATGTGATTAAACAGTGATACCCACTATTATTAAAGTCCTTTACCATTGTAGTGTGAATGGTTATGGCTTTTTATTAGAGTAAAAACTTTCAGAAGAAACTTAGATTGCCACCACTCTACAATTTCAAACTTAGCAGAAATTAATTTAAATAAAGGGGTAAATTACTACCATTCCCAATTATAAAACTCCAAGCATCTTGAATATTTTGAAGGTAAAAAATAAAGACACTAAAAAGAAAAATCAACACGTGGTGTTTTCTAAAAGATATATATATGTATATATATATAATTTTTAACTTGAGATAATTAAAGATGTTAATATAAGTTAAAAGGAAAAAAATTAAGACCTTATCTCTTGTATTCGCATTTTTTTGCTTTTAAATTATATTTCTTTAAAAATGTATTTTAATTTCTTTACCTTTTTAAAATTTTTATTCAAACTTTTGATCAAGACCAAAAATTACGAAAAGAAAGTTTTAGACGATTATGAAATTAGCATTAAAGAAGAAATCATAAACAGAGCCATCAAGGAAAAAAAGAAAAGACTACATAAAGAGAATGAGAGCAAGAAATTCTTAAGGAAAGTTGTGGTAGGCTTCAATGGCCCTCAATGAAGCTCACCTGCCAGCAGTCTTCCCTGTATGAGTCTGGGCTTGTCATGTGACTAGGCTTGGCAAATGGGACACTGGCATTTGTAAAGTACACAGAGGCTTGATAAGTGCTTGTACATTAGGATTTGCCTTCTTTGAATGTTCCTTCCTGAAACCCAATTCTGGGGATGCCCAAGAAGCCATACAGGGAATCTCTGGTGGAGGATACCTAAGATCCCAGCTATGCTCTCAGCCAGGGACCAATACCAGTTACTGTTCATGTGCATGAGACCATTTTGAACCTTTTAACCATCCTAGTGCCCCTACATTAAACAGAAGAAACTCCCAGTCATACCACAGATTTATAAGAAATAATAAATTGTTACTGTGTTAGGCCACTATATTTTAAAAGGTTTGTTTCATGCAATAGCTATATTTAAAAAAAAAAGAAAAGAAAAGAAAAGAAAGAAACTAGAAAAAATGACTCTCAGAAAATTTAAGAAATTTTCCTAAGGTCACAAGTAGGTAAATTGTGGATCAAGGTTCAAAATACATGACTTAAAACCTATATTCTTGGTCCCATGTTACCCACTGTTAATGTTTAAATAAAAGGAAAATGAGGAAGCTCTTCTTTTTCTTAACAGGACAGACCTTATAGCTTCCTTTTTCAGAGAGCAGGAATACATAAAAATGCCTTTATCTTATGCTTGGGGCCAGAAACTCCACCTGGATCCCATCTCAGAGCTCTTAGAGGAACTACTCCAGAGACTTATCCTCCAGATAAACAGTATTCTATGTGTGGCAAGTCTAATTCATACCTGCTACACTAAACTGATAGAGACCAACACAGGTGTTTGACACATTTCTCAACTAAAAGAGAGAAAACTGGCTAGTTTTGAAAAATGAAAGTTATATAATTTATTAAGAGAAAGGTTTAGAGCTCACATCATTAAAAATTTTAATGTAATGGGCTAAAACTTCTCTGTTCACAATTTTATGATGTAGAATTTGAAGGAGAATTAGGAAGATGCATGTTGAGATAGTATAGTCCATGGACATTTCTATTTAGTAAAGTAAAAATCAAATGGTCTTCTACAGAAAGAAAATGTATGAACAATCAAAATGCAGATGAAAGTGTTTATTAGACCTCTGGGAAATGCGAATTAAAATGACAATGAGATACAATTACACATCCACCAGAATGGCTAAAGTTAAAACACTAAATGTTGGTCAATATATGGAGAAACTATTAATTCTCATACATCATTAGTGAGAACAAAAAATTATACAACCACTCTGGGATAAACCCTGACAATTTTTGGAAAAACAACTATATACCATATCTAGCAATTCTATCCTTAGGTATTTACAGTAGAGAAATTAAAATGTATGCCAATAAAGAGAATTGTACAAAAATACTGATATTCTCATAAGTAGAATTCTCAGGTTTGTTCATAATAGCCAAAAAACTTGAAACAGCCTAGATTTCTATCACTAGAATGGATAAACAAACTGTGTTATAGCCATACAATGGAATACTACTCTGGTGGTCATGAATTGACATCACTCAGATCTCCTGCTGGGTAGTGGGGGAGGGCATAACTTACTGACAGCACCAGCTGCTGCCCCTCTAGATTCACCCTTATGTTTCTTATGGCTGCTTCTAGCAGATGCCATGCTGGGTGTAATAATGGACACCTTGAGACTCCTTTAACAGGCAACTCCAGCTTGAGGACTTCCCATTGGCCTGCCTGAAACTTTCTCAGAGTTGCTCTGGAGTGTGAGGCTCCTCCTACCCACTCCTCCTACTAGCTTCCTCTCCAACACAGGTGTCAGGCCCACATGAGTTTGAAGGCTCCCCCTACCTACTCTGATTCCCTTCCTTTTATCCTTCACAAGTATTTTCCTCAACAAATCTTTTACACGTCTAATCCTTTCTTCCCATCTGCTTCTCTGTGAAGTTCTAGAGAGGTAAAACTAATCTATGATGTCAAAAGTCAGAAAAATGGTTGCCTCAAGGGGTAAAGGATAGGCACAAACTGGGAAGAGATATAACAGAACTTTCTGTGGTGATGATAATGTTCTATATTTTGAGGGTGGTTTGGATTGCACAAACTTCACCTAATGGTAGCATAATATTTGTGCATTTTATCACACGAAAATTTTACCACAAAACAAGAACTATAAACAAGTATTGAATTTTAGTTGATGATGTATGTTGAAATATCTGGAAAGAAGTATACTAATTTCTACAACTTAATCAAAAAAGCAAGGTGATTTGATGAATGGAGAGAATAATGAATAGATAGACAGATGTGATAAAACAAGTACAATAAAATGTTAATGTTACCATCTAAATGAGAGTATATAGGTATTTATATGAAATTCTTTAAATTTTTCTTTCTGGTTACAAATTTTCATAATAAATCCCAGTTTAAAAAAATATCCAGAAACATGGTGGAGTGAGAGACATCCCCAGATCGCTCCCCTTGAAACAACAATAATCTGAATATCTAAAACTCAACAAAAAATACCCAAAATGAACACCAGCACGTCTGAGTGTGGGATCTGTGCATAAGAGCTACCACAGATCAGAACCCCGAGTGTCTTCAGGCAGTGGACTGGGAGAAACAAAGAAATTGCCTCTCGCAGCCGGAGCTCCCTGTAGGAGGAGGGAGAAGGGAGAAGGTAGGGTGAGTTCCATGTACAGCCCTGCGTAGGATTGCTGTGACCTTCACGTGGACGACGGCAGGGCCCAGTCATCAGGGCAGAAAGCAGAGAAGCAGGGATGGCAGAGAAGCAGGAGTGGCAGAGACACAACAGTTGATTTTTCCAGCTTTGGTTGCAAAACCGAGGCTGAGATGCAGCCATCATCCCCCAACCCAGAGGGCACCTCCACCCGTATCCTCTGAGACCAAGCACTGCGGAGCCCAGGGGAATCTGAGCAAACGCTACTGAAACTGTCGCTAACACTGACAGTGAATGAGACTGAGGATACCGAGCATGATTAAACATCTATAAGAAAACTAAAGGCATTATTAAGACTTTCTATAAAGCAGGAATCAAAGAGGCTTAGACACCACCTACTGGAAACCAAAAGAAAATGCCTTCTTTGCAACGGGCTAAAGAGAGACCTTTATAAAATGAATCTTCTTTCTGGAAAAAAACAAACAAAAACAAACAAACAAACAAAAAACCGAATACACTTCCATTAATGCCCGGGCAGAGAAATAGTCTATTAAACACCATGAACAACCAAGGTGACAAGACAGCTCAGAAAGAAATAGAAAAATCTCCAGAAAATAAGCTTAAAGACATAGAAATATGCGACTTATATGACAGAGAATGCAGGATTGTACTTCTGAAAAAAATCAGTGAGAACCAAAATGATTCATATCAACAATTTCAGGAATTGAAAAAACAACTAGATGAGCAGAATGAGTTCTTTAGCAAGGAGATTGAAACCCGAATAGAACTCCTGGAGATAAAGAACATGCTGTAAGAGTTGAAAAATGAAATAGCAAGCTTGGGAAATAGAGTAGATCAAATGGAGGAAAAGATCAGTGATATCGAAGACAGAAATCTAGAGATAAATCAGAAGAAAGAAGAGAGAAACCGAAGAATGAAAAATAATGAAAGAGAAAGACAAGAATTAGCTGATACCATCAGGAGAGGAAACAAGAATAACGGGCATTCTCGAAGGGGAGGAAAAGGAGCAGGGATTAGAAAGCATTTTCAAACAAATAGTTGATGAAAATTTCTTGAATCTAAGGAATGAGCTGGAGCTTGGAATTCAAGAAGTCAACAAAACACCCAATTTCTCAACCCAAAATGACTTTCACCAAGACACATTGTATTAGAATTATCAAAAATAAATGACAAAGAATTCTCAGGGCAGCCAGGGAAAAGAAGACAGTAACCTATAAAAGAAAACTCATTAGGTTATCGCTGGACTTCTCAACACAAAATTTAAAAGCTAGAAAGGAGTGGAATCAAATATTCAAACTATTAAATGAAATGAACTACCAGCCAAGAATAATATATCCAGCAAAGCTCTCCTCTAGATATGAAGGAGAAATAAAGACCTTTCCAGACATATAAAAATTGAGAGAATTCTCTACTATGAGGCCTACATTACAGGAAATGCTGAAAAGAGTCAACTTGGCTAAAACAAAATGACAAAAAGAAAAATACATATCTAGGAGTAATACATAACTAGGCAACCTGCAGGCAGATAGAAGCAGAGGAGTGCAACCCTTATTAAAAACAGGGCATTATAAGCTTAAACGATAAAAAGAGATTTGCTATTGCAAAATAGTAATGAATGTTCAGCATACATAGGGACAAACTAAGACAACAATAACAGAAAAGGGGAAGATTCAAAGATCCGAATTCGCAAAAGGGAATGGAGATAAGGCACACACAGAAGAAAATGGACGACCATATATGTATAACTATCTTTTACATATTAGTAATAGTAACCACACACCAAAGATTCAGAACTGAAGTATATAACATAAAATGAAAAGAACCAGAGGGAAAACTCACAAAAGCCTATATAAATAAAGAAAGCAGAAACACAAGGACGTGGAAGCAATGGAAACATCGAGCTACTAGTAAGCAAAACTTTAAATGGCTATAAGAATATCTCATATTTCAATAATTACCCTAAATATAAATGGACTGAACTCACCAATAAAAGGTATAGAGTTGCAGATTGAATCAAAAAACAAAACCCAACCAATCGTATTCTACCTCCAGGAGACACATCTCAGTTCCAAAGACAAATATAGACTCAAAGTGAAAGTATGGAAAAAGATATTTCAGGCAAATGGCAGAGAAAAGCAGGAGTAGCAATACTAATACCAGATGAAATAGACTGCAAAATAAAAAAGGTAAAGAAAGATACTGAGGGACACTTCATAATAATAAAGGAAATCATGCACCAAGAACATAACACTTATTAATATCTATGCTCCCAATCAGGGATCCCCGAAATATATAAAGCAATTACTAACAGAACTAAAGGGAGAAACAGACCGAAACACTATCACAGTAGGGGGCCTAAATACCCCACTGTCAGATATGGACTGATCATCCAAACAGAAAGTCAATAAGGAAATAACATCTTTAAATGACACGTTAGACAAACTGGACATAATTGACATTTACAGAGACCTTCATCCCAAAACAATTGCTTATACATTCTTCTCTAGTGCACATGGAACATTCTCAAGAATCGACCACATACTGGGACACAGAGATAGCCTCAGTAAATATAAGAAGGTTGAAATCATACCAACCATATTCTCTGACCATAAAGCTTTGAAGCTGGAGATCAACTGTAAAAAGAAAGCAGGAGGAACCACAAATACATGGAGATTAAACAACATGCTACTGAATAATGACTGGGTCAGAGAAGAAATAAAAACAGAGATCAAGAGATACATAGAAACGAATGATAATGACAGTACAACATATCAAAACTTTTGGGACATGGCAAAAGCAGTCATAAGAGCAAAGTTCATATCGTTACAGGCCTACTTCCAAAACAAGAACAAGTCCAAATAAACAACCTAACACTTCATCTTAAACTAGAAAAGGAAGAACAAATGAAGCCTAAAGTCAGCTTCATTTTGATATTCCTTTCCTTCTATGAAGGAAAGGAATATCAAAATTAGAGCAGAAATAAATGAAATTGAAAAAAAAAACAATAGAAAAAATAAATGCAACAAAGAGCTGGTTCTCTAAAGTTAATAAAATTGACAAATCTCTGGCTAGACTCACTAAAGAAGAAAGAGAAAGGACACAAATAAACAAAATCAGAGACGAAAGAGGGGAAATTATGACAGACACCGCAGAAATAGAAAGGATCATACAAGAATACTATGAAAAAGTATATAACACCAAATTTAATAACCTAGAAGAAATGGACAAGTATTTAGAAATATACAATCTTCCTAGACTGAATCAAAAAGAACTGGAAAATCTAAATAGACCGACCAGCAGTATGGAAATTGAAACAATCATCAAAAACCTACCAAAAAGTAAAAGTCCAGGACCAGATGGCTTCATCAGTGAATTCTACTCAACATTCAAAGATGAATACCTATGGTCCTCAAACTCTTTCAAAAAGTTAAAGAGGAGGTAATATTTCCCAACTCATTTTATGAAGCCAATATTACCCCGCTACGAAACCTGGTAAAGATAACACAAAAAAAGAAAACTACAGACCAATATCTCTCATGAACACAGGTGCAAAAATCTTAGATAAGATATTAGTGAGCTGAATACAACAACATATTAAAAAGATTATACGCCACGGTCAAGTGGGCTTCATCCCAGGGGTACAGGAATGGTTCAATATATGCAAATCGATTAATGTGATACAACACATAAACAAATTAAAAAATAAGAATCATGATCATATCAATAGATGCAGAAAAAGCCTTCAACAAGATACGTATCCATTTATGATCAAAACATTTATGATCAAAATCAGTATAGAAGAAAAGTAGCTTAACATAAAAAATGACAATAATAACATAATATATGACAAATAACATAATATATGACAAACCCTCGGCCAACATTATACTTAATGGTGAAAAACTAAAAACCTCTCTAAGATCAAAAACAAGGCAAGGCTGTCCACTATCGCACTGTTATTCAGTATAACTGGAGATTCTAGTGAGTGCAATTGGGCAAGAGAAAGAGATAAAAGGCATTGAAATAGGAAATAAAGAAATCAAACTGTCACTATTTGTGGATGACATGATTCTCTATTTAGAAAACCCTAAAGACCCACAAGAACACTACTAGGAACAATAAGCAAATACAGTAGTTTCTAGATATAAAATCAATGTTTGAAAACCCATAGCATTCCTATATTCTTATAATGAAGTATCTGAAAAAGAAGTGGAAAAAATAATTCCTTTTGCAATTGCAACAAAAAAAATAAAATACCTAGGAATAAATCTTATGAAACATGTGAAGGACCTATATAATGAAAACTATAAGACCCTATTAAAAGAAATTGAAGAAGATACAAAGAAATGGAAAGATATTCTGTGTTCTTGGATTGGAAGAATCAACATAGTTAAAATGACCATATAACCTAAAGCATTATACAGATTTAATGCAATCCCCATCAAAACTCATCAGCATTTTTTAAGAAATAGAACAAAAAATCATCAAATTTTTATGGAAGCACGAGAGACCCCGAATTGCCAAAGCCATTCTGAAAAAAAAGAACAAGGCTGGAGGCATCACTCTGCCTGACTTCAAATTATACTACAATGCGACAGTAATCAAAACGGCATGGTATTGGCAGAAAAACAAGCACACAGACCAGTGGAACAGAATCGAGTCCAGAAGTAAGCCTATATTAATATGGGCAAATAATTTTCGACAAAAAAAGCCCAAAACATACTGTGGAGAAAGGAAAGCCTTTCCAATAAATGGTGCTGAGAAAACTGGAAAGCCACCTGCAAAAGAATAAAACTAGACAGTTGTCTATCACCACACATCAAAATTAACTCAAAATGGATTAAGCACCTGAATATAAGACCTGAAACAATAAAATGCATAGAAGAAATCATAGGAACTAAACTCTAGGACCTTGGACTTAAAGAGGATTTTATGAATTTGACCTCAAAAGCAAAAGAAGTAAAAGCTAAAATAAATGAATGGGACTACATCAAACTAAAAAGTTTCTGCTCAGCAAAAGAAATTGTCGACAAGGTAAAGAGACAACCATGCAAATGGGAAAATATATTTGCAAGCAACTCCTCTGATAAGGGCCTAATATCTAAAATATACAAAGAACTCATACAATTCAATAACAACAAAAAAACAAATAATCCAATCAAAAAATGAACAGAGGACC
This sequence comes from Pteropus medius, assembly GCF_902729225.1. Classification (NCBI taxonomy): domain Eukaryota; kingdom Metazoa; phylum Chordata; class Mammalia; order Chiroptera; family Pteropodidae; genus Pteropus; species Pteropus medius. The sequence goes on along the minus strand of NW_024352785.1, from coordinate 19,766,186 downwards.
TGAACAGACATTTCTTCCTAGAGGACACACAAATGACCAACAAATATTTGAAAAGATGCTCAATGGTGGGCCTGCAGATTGGTACAGCCAGTATGGAAAACAGTATGGAGGTTCCTCAAAAAACTAAGAATTGATCTACCATAGTATCCAGCAATCTCTCTACTGGGTATTTACCCCAAAGACTTGAAAACCCATATCTGAAAAGATATTGGCACACTGATGCTCATAGCAGCATTATTCACAGTGGCTAGGACGTGGATGCAACTAAAGTGCCCTACGATAGATGATTGGCTAAAGAAGCTGTGGTACATATATACAATGGATACTGCCATTTGCGACAACATGGATGGACCTCAAGATAATCATGCTAAGCGAAATAAGCCAGACAGAAAAAGTTGAAAATCACATGATATCACTTATATGTGGGATATAAACTTAAAAGCAACAAATGTACAGAATAAAATAACAGAGACTTACAGACATTGATTATAGACTAGTGATTACCAGAGGACTATAGAGTAGTGGTTACTAGTGGGGTGGGGGAGAAGGGGAGAAGTAGACAGGGTAAAGTGGGTCAAATATAGAGGGGTAAGGGAAAGGTGAAGTGGGTAAAGGGGATCAAATATATGGTAGCTGAAGGAAACTGGACTTTGAGTGGTGAACACACAATAGAATATACAGATGTCAAATAATAATGTAAACCTGAAAATGATATAATTGTATTAACCAATGTTACCCCAATAAACTGATTTAAAAAAATGTTTGGCTCTGGTAAAACATACCACCAAAATAGAAATGAAATTCTTGACCTTCTGCCCAATTCCCAGAACAAAGTCATTTCCCAGACCAAAGTTTCCATTAATGAAGAAGAACTGAATGACCTTGAAGGGCAATAAAATCAGAAGTAATGAATTCAGAGAAGAGGTGCATTGCATAGAGATAAGGGCTTGGATTCCGGAGTTAGATTACCTGGATTCAAATTCTGACTTCACTTGTGCTCGCTTCGACAGCACATATACTCAAATTCTGGCTCCACTATTTACTAGTTGTCTGACTTTTGGCATTTAACAAGTTAATTGTGTCATATAGGAAAAGAAAAATGTCCAAAAATTTAGAGAAATATAGGACACTGTCTAAGAGCCCAACACTAATCCTTGAGAACCAAGGATTCTGTGCTACCCACCACTATCCATAGAATGAAACTAACAGGCATTTTGTCAACCTCAAGGTAAGCCAGGTCTTGGCATTTCACACAACACTACTGACCAAAGCATTTACTGCACATTAAATATGACCAGTGGATACATTAGTTTTATCATGTGCCTATCTAGAGTCAAAAAGAGGTGAGATAGGCTAGTGAATATTGATTTAAGTCATCATGTAGGAGAAATACTTTGAAAACTCATGGTGCAGTTCTGTACATAAAATAACTATCCAGAATCAGCAAGCAGTAAGTGATTTTGTTTTACTCAAAGCCAAATTTTATTCATCCAGGAACCAAGGGCTTGAGAAACGGTACTATTCACAATTACCTAATGACTAATTACACACTACAAAATTTTGCTTGTATCCCTTCATCTCCAGCCTCTCCTGGTGTGGAGATTATAGAAAAGAGAGGAACATTTTCAGCGATTAATAGAGCTAAGACTGCCAGCGGGCCATGTCATACTCCTTATGCCACTGTGAAAACAGGCCAAAAAGAGAGAGAGAGTGTGTTTTAGCCTGGTTTGATTGATTCTAATTCTCAAGGAAAAAAAAAAAACAGGATTGCTATTCTACAATGAGAGTGGGGAGGAGAATAAACAGAACACCTTCTCATATTACCAAGTCCTGCTAAAAGTTAATCAAAGACTCTGGCAATCCATTCAGGCAGAACCACCAAAAGCTTAGATCCCTCAGAAATGAAGGTTTGGGGAGGCCCTAAGTGGGTAAAGAATCCCAGCCAGCCAAGGCACTAGCAGAGGGCAAAGCAAACAGAAATGCTTGGTGGAGGAAGAAAGTCATAAAGAGCTACTGCCTCATGACCAGTTGCAGAAACAAAGACTAATGTCTCTACCAATTTTTTCTTCTTTGTTGAGTCATGAGCATATTCACACATTTTAATTACGCTCCCTTTTCTTAGCGAGGTTTGTTGGTAGTAATTAATGATATAATACATGCCAACAGTGGCAGAATTCTGAAGTAGGACTGTGCAAAACTACAGAAAATGGACAACACCCAAAGGTTTTGGAGGTGGAGCCTGACTCACTTCCAAGCTGGGGAGAGAAGGAGCACATTTTAAGTAGTATGTGGAATAGTTCCATTATGTTGGGCGAAAGCATTTTTCAATGTAAATATGTGCAGAAGGATAAATAAAGGTAGACAAAGGGGTAAACAGTAGTGAATGACTGTCATCTGTTGACTACACAAACCCTTTCCTATTTGAAGAAATCCTCATTGTGTGTGTCTTGGGGAGATGCAAAGGCCAAAGGAAGCCAAATATGCCCTTCCCCAGCCCCAGCAGCAATAACAGAGACAGTGCCCAGTCTCAGTCATCAGGCTTTTTCCACCAGCTTTTGTACCTTTAATGAGCGATGCAGAGATGAAGTTTATGGGGCAGCGTTCAGTGGCAGGGATGGGCAGCAATAGTAGCTTTACAGTCAGGACATTGTCAGCAGTAGAGACAGGGCCAGGGCCTCCTTTTGATTCTTACCTTCCCGGGAAATTCTATCTCCTTAAATCAATCAGAGTTGTGTCCCATTGGTTGCAACCAAGAGCCAAGTGAGACCAAACTGTTTCTACTTTAGAAGAAAGACAGCTATTTCGTTAGGGCTAGCCGATCTGAAAGAAGGAAGAATATATGGCTTTGTTAAGAGGCCCTTTCTGCCTGTAGCCAGGAACCAAATGCGTCAGAAAGTCAGATAATATTGAGCCAAAATCTCTGCCCCAAGCTAAAATAGCGAGAGAAAATGCAGAAGGGGAAACATTGTAAGATTTACGCCTGAGACCTGGGAATGCCTGACCCCATGCTGGCCCAAGCACCAACTCTAGTGCACTCTCTGACAAAGATGTCAACTACCTATGCACCAACTTTGTATATAATTTCAGGAGTTCATGGATCCTAAAAGAACTTCCTTGCCTTAGAGGCTCCAAAACAAATAGTAATTCAACAGATAATAAGTAATTAAGTGTAGGGACATTGCCACTAACGAAATCCCCAAAGTAAATATGACTAAACTATTGATTAAGTTTTGAAAACAGCACAGAATCGAGCATTACATTTAACAAGGCAATGGAGAAAAAAATCTACAAAGTACATTTTTTGTAAGTCAAGGCAGAAACTCAAGAACCGTATAAACTTTCCACATAAATGTCTTTTTTTTTACAATTTAATAACTATACATTAAATGAAGTTTTGCTAGAGTGTAATACTTGCGTTAACTCCTCTTTATTTAGTCAATTTTAAAATATCCTCTTTTCTTTAACAATATCCAAATGAAGTTTTTGTCTTTTCCTATTCCAGCTTTTTTTTTTGTATGTTCCAAATGGAGTAGTGCCCAGCACTGCTGAAGGGAGAATTTCTCCTCTGGAGTCAGTGGCTTCCATAGAGGCCAATAATTCAAGTTTCCTCTGTTAATCTAAATCTAGCACCGGAAATAAAGCTTTGTTCCTGGCCAGCTATCCCCTCTCAGCCAGATTCGGCTGAACTCATTTGAAGGTGCAGCAATGCAGCATAGCACCCAAATGCAATCTCTATTTCAGATGTCCCTCGTGAGCCCCAGCTTTGTCCTGCATTCCCTCTCTCAGTAAGAAGCAATACAATCAGCCAGGTCCCCCAAAGCAAATATTTGTAATTGACTTGGATTCCTACTTCTCTTCTCTTCGCTATTCCACTCAACGCCCTCTACCTCTCTCCATTCCCTCGGGCAGCCTCTCATCATATCACACATGGACTGAGAGTAGTAGACCCTCAAGTCCTCTGGAAGCTTGACTCACTCTGCCCCACCCCCGGCACACCTGTTGACCCCATGGTACACCAAAATGACTTTGCTAAAACAAATGGTTCTTCTGTTTAAAATTATTCAATGGCTACCCAGTGCCTTAGGAAGAATTCCAAATACCTTAGCATACCTGCAAGGTCATACGAAATTTAGTCTTCTACTGCTAATTGAGTGTAATTTTTGGTAATTCTCTCCTTGCAGTTCCACCTGCATTTATTTCCCCAAACGTATTATGTTGTCTTGTGCCCGAGGCTTTGCCTGGGAGAGGGAGGGAGATAATGCTTTAAATGTCTTTCTCTCCCATACACTTAGATTCCCCTAGATAAATCTGCTCCTCCTCCTAACTGCAGCTCCCATGTTGCCTCTGCTAGAAGCCTCTTGGATTGCTCACATCTTAGGACTGTGTGTGCAGCTCTACAAAGGTTATCCCTGAGTCACAACTGCCTGTTTGAAAGTATCTCCAAGGCAGTCAGCTGTGTGCCCTTCTATGTCAGGCTATCTAGTACTTAGTAATAAATATTGATTAAGTTTTGAAAACAGCACAGAATTGAGCATTACATTTAACAAGGCAATGGAGAAAAAAATCTACAAAGTACATTTTTTGTAAGTCAAGGCAGACTTGCTACTACTCCTGAATCAGTGAATGATTTATAAACTTGAGTGCTTTTCTATTATTATTTTCTCTTCCATAAGTAGATACACTCTGTAGGCACTACAATATTCTTCGGTTTTGTTTTTTAGAGTCTCATTCTAGTCCCATGGCCTTCAAATTTTATTTCTATACTTAAAATGCCTCAAATTTTTTTTAGATAAGCCAGGATACCCAAGCAGATGATGAAGAAAAAATATTGTTGAACATTGAAGAGAAAACTATTATGTTTTGAAATTGTACTTTGTCATTTGATACTAAGGAAATAATAATCTACCACCATTGAAAGAATGGCGTTTGCTTGGTCTGGTGAGAGTTATAATATTCTGCCACAATGAAGGATAATATGTATTTATACACAAATATTCAGTCCGACTTTTGGCAAGAAAATTCCTTGTTTTCTCTTGGTTTTCTGAAAACCTGAAATTCATATTTGTCTAACCCTGGCTGACCATACATTTCAAGTTTGCAGTTTTTTTTTTAAAAAAATTGAGGCTTGAAATCATACACTATTTCAAAAGAGAAATGTGCATTTGAATAGAAAATGCAAAGACCTTCAAACCTGTCTTCTCTGAGAATTCCTTTGTGATGCATGAAGAGAGGAAAGGTTGTAGTGGCTGTTGTGTTTTTTTCTGAGATCCGAATAGGAAAATTATTGTGCAACTGAGGAACATGAAACATTTGTGAAGATGTCACCAAATTCCATTTTACAACATAGCTACCACTTTTACTGACAATCTTGATGCAATTTCTTAAAATTAAATATATTACCAGTGTATCTAATTTAGGAAAATATTTTTTAGAGCTGTCAATTCTTCAGTATGCTTTAGCTTAAAAGATGTGAAAGCAAAAGTATATTAATGGTGCTGAGTTAATTCATTCTTAAAATATATGTGGTAGAAGTTATAAGATGAATTAAGACTGTTGGAATTCTGGATTCATTTCATTTAGAGAGATAAGATAAGAACTGTTTGGAGTTCCCTTTTAGAATTGTTATAGAAACACTATAGCAACAGAAATTCTACAACTATGTATGTTTTTAAAACAACAATATTCTCCTGTACGTTTTCTAAATTATGAGAAAATAAGAGAAAACTTTGAGTGTCTGGAAGATTGTGTATCCATATGTCTCTCTTAAGTCTTACATTTGAATTTTATAAAATTTTTAAATTAAAAAAAAGTGTTCTTAGGAAAAGTAGGTGTTAATTTTTCCATTTTAATATAAAATATTGATGAAAATTGAGAAAATATGAATGAAAGCATTCGAATCACAATACTGTGAAGGCTTTTTCATGGTCAAACCTCATAGTTGGAACTTTGCATTTAAATTTTTAAAAAGTTATTTTAAAGTTCCATTTGTCTTTCAAAGTCCAGTAGTCACATAGTATTCCATGACTGTTAATATGAGTTAAGAGCAGATCCTGAATATAAGTTTCCTGAAGTATTTTTATTATTTATATTTTGTTCGAGACTAGAAGGAAAGTTATATTCCCCACGAGCCAATGAGCAATGGTTTAAGTGTTTAATGGAAAATGGGAAATCCATTAGTTGTTAATATTGGGGAGTCCTAAATTCTAATTTCTGTCTTATCTCTTTGTTATGATCCTATTATTCAAAACTGGGAAGAGGGTTTTGTTTGAGAAAAGCCTTTATGAAATCGTCAAGCAGTAGTAAACGGGATGTGAGGATGTGCTATGATTTCCCCAGTGCCCCACATTATAATTCCTTTATTATAATACCAGATCAGTATTGCATGTGAGAGTGCAGTTGCATCTGATGTTTATGCATTTTGATGCCATTAGTGCGTTAAGAGACACTGTGGTTTCCCCCATTTGGGGGAAGTTAACAATTCACACAGAAGTTTCATATTACACATCTTAGGTTGATCACTCTTAGGGGACTCAGTGAGGGCTAGAGTTTTTATAGAAGATCCAAGCTGCCTGGAGTTGAACCCAAAGAGAATTTTCAGAGACTACTGCCATTTTTGGCTCTTTGAACAAGCCCTTTTTAAGAGAAAAGACTGATAGTCATTTCAATTTCTTTGTTCTGTCCAGCTTAACTGGAAAAAGAATAGTTGATTTTCTAGTTCAGGTAATTGTCTCAACAAAAGAGTGAGCACCGTTAATCTTGTGTGGGTAATATTGTATGACAGTTTCAAATTCCCACACAGAGTGATGAAATTATCATGCCAATGATACGAGACAAGGTCTTCATACATTGAAAAACTGGTGTTTTAACCACAGAAAAATTTTAATATCAGGAAAATAAATCCTTTTATCTTTCCTTTGAGTACATGATGTCATTTCTTCCACTCTTATGTATTCATATTGTATTGCTACATGCTAGTCACTCTGACATTTAAGGGGTGCTTCTACTACATTTTACTTTCAGTACTGCAACCACTGGGCTTCAGCTACCACCTCACCATTTTCCCCAACTACTCAACACTGAATATCAATGAAAAATAATATTTATTCAGATTTCACCATTGTAGAGCCATCTTAACACCTGGTGCAAACATCATTTCATTGACTAAATAGCTTCGAAGAGATGCAAAGAGCTGCAAAAGGTACCCATGACGAGCAAAATGGTGCAGCAGAAAGAGCACAGACCTTATGGGTGTTTGCTTAAAATCCAGTCAAGATCATTATTTCTTAGCTTTGTGAGAAGGGAAGGTTATTGCTAATTGGTAGTCATTTTATTCATTCATTCCATTTCTAATTCCCCAAAGCTAATGGTAAAATTTCAACATTTATCACTTTCCTAAAGCTCATCATTCTCCCCCCACTCTTTGATGCTCAACAAATGACAAAGTCCTTACTTAACTGAAAAAAAATAGAGGATCTAGGAATGACCTTAAAATCTTTTTACTGAACCTCTAATGGTGTCTATAATGTTTCCCTATGCATCTCACAGTAGACCATACGCATATGTGGAGGTAAGCGGCAGAGTACTGGCTTCACGGTTTCCTGGAATATTAAGTTTTTACTTAAATTCTTGGAGGCAATAAGATTTGAATTATTGAACTTTTAAAAGTTACGCAAACATAAGCAAGTAATCTCAGCAAAGTGTGGCTTTTCCATGGTGACCAATCTTATATTTCTTTCTGGGAACCTGAAGAGTAGAAAATTTCCATTAGTAATACTTCAGTAATCCAGTTTAAAATATTTAACAAATTTTAAATTATTCTAGTAGATATAAATTTCTCATATTTAAAAACCATGTGAGTGAGAAATGTAACTTCATTTTTCTATAATCTATACCATTTGAAGTAAACATATAGTCCCATCTAGCCTTCAACCATCATATTTGGGCTTGCCGATATCAGGAGGAATGGGAAGAACTCTGGGCTGCCAAGTCCAGACAGTGGCAGAAGTAGTGTGCATCCTTACTATCAGGGGATAAATTTAAAATAATTAATAACCAGTAGAGCACATGTACCAAGAATCGAAATGGATACTGACCACTACAAAGTAGAATACTAGTGGAATATCATCCCTGGTTTTCATATCAAACAACAGAGTCAGCATGATCATACAAGTTCCAAGAATGCCAGGCACATGGAGGGCTCTAGCTGAAGTTTATTAACCATGGGGCCACAGAAATATAAGTAATAGATAGTGATGTTTTACTAGATCTATATAACCAAAAATATTCTAGATACCTACTGGAGCCATCCACACTACAGAATCATTGCCTTTGAGCCAATTTCCCATATTAAAGGCCCTTGAATAAAGTCAAAAATCACACATGTCAAGGAAGGATTTACTGTAACATCATATATAAGTTCTCTAGTCCTTTCTCCCAGCCCTCTCCAAATATAAGATATCATGCACTGTGAAAAATAAGAAAGAGAATGACTCAAACCTTTTATATAATATTGGTTACCTAGTTCTAGCTAGCCTTAGTTTTGGAAACCCATAAAATCACTGTGGTCTGAAAGTCAGAGTGAGGCTTGTGGGATCAAGTTCCAAAATGGAGTGCTTTTCCAGGGCCAACGGAACAACAAACCCATATGATGATTACTTCCCCAGCTTATTGGTGTATACTTGGATAGACTTCTTTGGCCACTGGTGGAATCCCTGCACTAGCCCACTGACCCACCATTTAAAGACCATTATGGTAATTATGGTAGGAAGGGCCAAATGCAAGACATTAGTGTTCCTTAATCCAGGGCCTAATACTAACTTTTACAACACATACAAAGTTTCAGGCATTTAACTCAATCAATGTGGATTTCTTGCTCATGTGACAGTCCAGTATGGGTGTTCCTGGATGGTGGCATTCGTCCATACAGTGGTTCAGAGATCCAAAATCTTTGCCTCATAAATCTGCCATTCCCTAGAGCATTGTCATCCTCTGCATCTACATGGTAGCAAGGAAAATAAAAGACTACAAAGAAGCATAAGACTTTTTTAACATTTTGGTCTGAAAATGGTAGCCATCATTTCTACTTGCATTCTGTTAGCTAGAACACAGTCACATGATCACATTTAACTACCAAAAAAGAAAAAAAAAATGGATGCTAGATATAGCCTGGAAATAATTACATGGAGAATAAAAGAATAAAAATTTCGGTAAATAGCCAGTGGCCTGCTGCATGGAAGATTTGAGAGATTTGTCATGTCAAACATTTAAAAGATATACTTCTTCTTAAATCTGTATCAACAGATGCATTGGTAATTCCTTTTGACTGGATGGTTGAGTTTGAAACCTACTTTGGTTTTTAGATAGTTCTCCAAGCTTTTTTCCAATAGATAGTATAGGCTGCTATGGAATTACTGTCCTACTTATTTGCGGTCCTGAAGACAGAGGACAAAGACAATCCTTCCAATGGGCAGTCTTTTATTTCTTTAAAAACAACAAAAAAGATAACCTAAGAAGAGTTTCTATACTGGTGCATAAACACTGGCTAATGATTTGCCCAAATGGGACTCTTAGAATAGACCAAGGCTAATAATATTTATGTCTCATGTGAAAGTTCACCAGAAGGCCACACATGTTTAAGAGGTATTTAGAAAAACAACAAAGACAACAGCAATAACACATATAAAGGGTTGTAAAGGGAAGACATAAATAGCCAGTAAGGCTTTATGACTAGCTGCAGAAACAATGATAATATATAATCCAGAGATTCCAGGCTTGAATCTGAATACACTAAATATTATCATTTCATTAGTCTACTCTACAGTGCTGACAGTATTTTCTGCTTGAGATAGATTATGCCAACTGAAGTTATTGAAAAATTTTTATATGGAGGAGGGAGGGAGAGAGAGAAAGAGAGAGACAGTGACAGAGAGAGAGCGAGAGACAGAGAGAGTGTGTGTGTGCTGGTAGGCTCTTGATAGAATCTGGTGGGGATCTGTTTTTGTCCTATCTCAAGCACATTCCTCATTTTTATAATTAATGAAAACCCTTTGGGAAACTCCCAAAGTAGTCACTGAATTGTAGAAATAACCCAATCGATGTCAATTAGATAGCTCTTCTTGGAATTTGAATCTGATGCAGATATACTCAAGAATGAGGCAGACAAGAATGGCAGCACAAATAAAAGATGGTTCTGGATCTCTGGCTACTGGGATCCCCAGCAGCCCTCACTTTTATCCTTCCAGACTTGTTGTTCGGCACATCCTCTGATGAAATAATTGACACAATAGTTTTCTTTTCCAATAAATTATCTGTTTTTATTTAAGTGGTCAGAACTGATTTCCTTTCTTGGACTGAGATACACAAGGCATAATATTGTCAATCTATAGAAGTAGATTGCGATTTTTTTTATTAGTTGTGGTCTCACAAATGAGGTAGAATCTAAACGCATCTATTCTTTCCATAATGACCTTAACTGTTCCTAAAAATAATGCCAGTTGTTAAATATAAAGTTGTTAAATATAAAAATGAGATGTATCCATACCAACCTAATATCTAACATTTTTCTCAGATAGATGCCATCTAAATAATAAAAACGTGTTTATAAAAACAATCAAATTGATAATGAATAAATGCTATTCGTACATATAAAGCAATATAATGAAGTTTTATTATATACTCAAAGGAGGAAGATTTTTGATGGCTGGAGAAGGAGTGAAGTATCAGTCTTTGAAAAGTAGTAGAAAGTCAGATGTTTGAATACTGGGCAGGCATTCAATATCAGAATCGTATGAGCTTGACAATTCTCTTTCCCTTGAAAATAACTACCTCATATGAAAGGCTTTGACGTAAATGGAAAAGACTGGAATTTGGGGATAGAAAAATATAAAATATGTTCTTCATGAGGAGATAGCACCCATACAGAGGAATTAAGAGTGGTTGAAGAGGATATATCTGTATTCCTCTTGCTTGGCATTCATAGGCAAAGCAAAGATATTTTGGGTTCATCCAAATATAGCACGCATTTCAAATTTGTCCATGTAATATTCTTTGACTAGAAACTATTGTATAAAATAAACTTAGAAGCATGCTTTTGCTTGAAACAGTAATGTTAAAATAAAACTTTGCATATTATGCTTATTTAGTGGATTTTAGGGGGAAAAAGTCATTATACTATTAAAAAAGAAGTCATTGTCTAAAAAGTAGTATAAGTTTTCAAGAATTGTTATAGTAAAAAATCTTAAAGGGAAAAAAGTGATACATGAATGTAGGCTGTAAGAAAAACCAATAAAAGCCAAACTGGGGAGGTGGTACTGAGCTGTGACCCTTTCTCCTTCTCCTCCCAGTTGCCACCCCAGGCAACTACTTCCGAAGCTTTGGCCAATTTACTTTCTCAGCTTGATACATTGTAATTATTTTTCCCAATTCTTGTCATCCACCATCTAAACTGCCCTACTTGCTGATTCTTGAATATGATATGCATTTGTTTATGTTCCTCTCTTTCACTAAAAATCTTTACTTTCTCCTCAAAGTTTAAGAAAATCGTACTCATTTTTCAGTTCCCAGCATATATGTCACCATCCCTAAGCCCCACTTAAAGCAAAAATAAATACTTTGTCATGTATATTCTCATAACATATGATTATAATTCTATTCCAGTACTTATCACATTTCATTATAATTAGTTGTTTATGTGGCTAACTCCCTTGTAAGTTTTTGAGAGAGAGAAATTCTGTCTTATTTGTTTTTGTATGCCCTGTATCTACCGAAGTGTCTTGTTCATCCAAAGGATGATCAATGAATATGTGTTGAATCCTTGGTAAATAGAACAAAGGGAGAAGTTTTAGAAAACATTTTGTCTTTATAATAGAAGATAAATAAAATTGAAGGTCTGGGTGGTGCTAAAGTTCTTGTTTTGAGAATGCTTTCTACTCAAACACATAACAATTATGATTAAATATAAAAGAGAAAAATTTAAAAGGTAGCCACGTTCAAAAAAGATAATAGAACAAACATAAAACAAAAGAAAACTCGATGTGGTAAGTGGAGCTGAAGGCACAAATCTGCTAGGCTTTAGGTGGTTAGTAAGTACAGATGATCAATTTGGATCATGCATAATATTGACTATAAACTCTGTGCATGAGGAGAGAGATGGGAGGCTAAAATACTCATTTAGTGCTTATGAGAATATAAGCTAATACAACTCTAAAATTAGTAGTATGTTCATATCTTGTAATCCAACAATTTCATTTCTGTGTGCATATCCTAGAAACCTTGCATGTGTGCACAAAGATTTTTCCAAGGCAGTTAAATGTACGTACATGCTATAGATCAAGCCTTTTGGGCTCAAATTCTGGCTCTATTGTCTTCAGTTATGTGACCATGGGCATTCTCTCTGTGCCTGGGTTTCTTTATCTAAAAAATGGAAATAATACCCACTTCTTGTTGGTTGTTGTGAAAATAAAAATATGTTAAAATTTTACATAACTCTTAAAATAATGCTGGCATATAATGTAAGGGCACAAATTTTAGCTATAATAATTATTATGGCAAAAAAAAAGACCGCAGGCTCAAAATGGAGTCATTTATGCTAAGCCTTACATCACCAAACTGAGATTTATAGATTCAGCTCTCCCAGAAATGGAATCTTAAACCAACCAGAAATCATCTGATCAGCACTAGTTAAACTGCCTGATAGTCCCCTGCCATCCCCTAAAGGTAAGTAACTACGCAATAACCAATCTACTTTTCTGTCTCATACAACTTTCTTGTTTCTGCTCCCATCTGCCCATAAGTCTCTTATTTTGTACATCTCCTCGAAGCTCTTTACTATCTGCAAAATTGGACGCTGCCCAATTCAAACTGACTTTTGCTCAAAGAAAACTCTTAAAATTTTAATATATCTCAGTTTGTCTTTTAACAGTTCTGGCATCAGAAGAGAAAAATGAAAGAGACCCCTGTGGCCCTCAAGAGAAATGAGCAATCAGATATTGGTACCTGCTGAGCTCCACAAAGTTCGACTTGTGAATTTGCTTTCGGGTACTCATTTGTTGTCGATCCTTTCTCTGGAGCTCGTGATATGTCTCTCTGGGATCCTAGTTCCAAGGCTTTTTTCCATTATGAACTTTCAGACTTTGAGCATTTCTTTTTCCCCCTGTGTTCAGAAACCAGTGAGAGTCGGACAAGGTCTGACTAGGAAACCAGACTGGGTCCAGGGACCGACCGTGTCCAACTTGGACTGGGTCCATGACTGAACTGGGTCCAATCTGGAAACAACCGGGCCCAGGGGGACAGACTGGGTCTGACTTGGACGCTGGACTGAGTCCAGGGACGATCTGAGACTGACTTAGAAACCGGACTGGGTCCATGGCTGAACTGGGCTAGATTTGGAAACAAAATTGGGTCTAGGGACTGACTGGGTACGACTTTCTCACAGGACTGGGTCCCGGAACAGATTGATTCACCTTAAGCTGGGCTGGGGCCAGTGCGAGGCCTCAGGTGAATAAAATTTTGTTTTAAGGCTGAACAAGTATATTGACCTTACCAAAGATAATCTTGAACTATAGTGGCCACCTGGAGAACTTTTAACCTAGATAAGTTTATCCATTTACAAGATGCCCTTATAAGAGAAAAAGGGGTCTCAGCCAAGCACTCACTGTAAAGGATTGAGGGAAAATTATTTTTCCTCCTCTAGAGTTTCTGGTGGCTAGGATGAGACCCACTGGGATACCCCAGTAACTACTGAGCCTGAGGACTGGATCCTGGGAAAACTGGCAGAAACCCACAACAGGTGAGAATTATCAGTAAGCTCTTCCAGACCTCTATCTGTGGAGCCTGGTAGAGAGAGAAAAGCAACATTTCATGTTGCCCTTTCATTTTAGATTGGTAGGAAAAAACATTTGTAAGAATTAGATGGTTCAGTTGTGACTCCTGAATTTGCTTTGGGATACTCTTGTTGATCCTTTCTCTCTCAAGGACAGCTGTTGCTTTCTTGTTTGTCTTACTTAGTGTCCTGAGAACTTGACTTGGATTGTTGCCTGACTGGGTCATGCAGGTTCTTCTGTGTGTAGGCAGCTCAACCGTCAAGTTGGAGGTTCCAAAAACATGGCTGGGCAAAACAAAAAAAAATGTGTATTTCACCCATTTGCAGTTAGATAGGGCCTGACAGAAACGTGGGTTGCAGTCCATTTGCCAGCTCTCAGGGGAAATTGTTTAAACTTTATTCATCTTCAGAATTGTGTTGGCTATTCTGGACTTTTGCCTTTCTATATAAACTTTAAAATTAGTTTGTCAATATCCACAAACTGTAGGTGTTTTGAGTGTTGCATAATTGAATCTATAGATCAAGTTGGAAAAGTGGACATCTTAATAATATTGAGTATTCCAATCTCTAAGCACATAATATCTCTTCATTTATTTAGCTCTTTTTTGATTTCTTCTATCAGTACTTTGTAAATTTATATATATAGGTTCAGTATATATTTTGTTAGAATTAAACCTAAAACTTCTTTCTTTTTTGGTACTAACAAAATGTTATTATGGATTTCATTTCAAATTGTTCATTGTTAGTATATAGGAAAACAACTGACTTTTCCATACTGCCCTCTGACTTCAATTTTCTGATGGGTCTAAGGAAAGTCATTGGTTTTCAATTTGTTCAGCATTTTTCCTCTTAAAGGATGGGAGTCCCAGCTTCCAAACTCTTTATATGTCAGAGCTGAAATGGTCTACCTTTATGTATTTTTTTAAAGCCAAGTCAACTATTTTGAGGTAAACTCACTTGTGACTCAGTCAGGTTAGGAGGAGTATTTTATATTTTCTGAGGGTACAATGGAGTTGTGCAAATGACAGGATAAACCTGAGACCTTGAATCCCTCAGTCAAGAGAGCCTGGTGTTTTTGCTTTTTTAAGCTAGGTGGGTAAGAAAAATTGATGAAGATGAAAATATGGGATAGTGTTTTGGGATTGAGAGCCCCCACAGGTGGGTTTAAGCACATACTTCACAGGTCTGATGAGATCCGAATAAAATTAGTGCAAATATAAAGGCATACAAATGGATTGTTATCCCCCAGAGGCTACGATGTCTCAAGAAATATACTTTGTTTCCTTCGGGATGAACAAATGATCAAAAGTACCCAGTCTCAGCTGCCTCCTGGTGCTCTGAGGACCTTCCTAGGGAAAACTGACACATTGGAGAACAGGTGAAATGGCCCTCCTCGTCCCCATTAAGCTCTCCTTAATGGCATACTCCTCTCCTACCTAGCTTCTCCTTGACCTTGACAGTGTGAAAATGGGAGCTGAGGAGATTCCAAGACATGAGGATTTCCCCATGAACTTGTTTGGAAGGAAAATGAACAACCTGCAAAGAAATACTAAAACAGCTAGACTAAGTAGGGAGTCTCCTCTACACCCTGCCCCATGCTTTAGATCAGCACCAAACTGTGCTGTCTCTGACTCTCCACCCCCTCACAGCTGTCCCCCTAAATCCTGAGTTTATAGGTATCAGAAACTGTGACTTTTTAAAGTTCACACTGTCTCCTAGAAAGAGAGACTAACTAAGGTGAGGTATCAGAAAGAAATACTCTTTCAGGATTCAAGTGTCCATCTCATGACAAAATAACAAATAGTACCAAACTGGATTTTATGAATCTCAAAATTTGTTGATTATACTGACAGGAGAAAACAGAAGAGGGGGAAAGTAAAGTTTTATACAATCACTCAAAAATCAGAATGCCCTGTACTTGATTTTTTATGCAATAAAAAATATAGTTTAACACATATTTTTATTCTAAATGTAACTGGCTATTTAAAAACAGCTTTTCTTGATTCTAAAATGTAACAGGCAATTAAAAACAGGAAAAAATAGAACCCCTACCACATTAAACACTCATATTCATCATAGAAAGCCTCCTGGCATTAAAAATGTTAAAATGGTTAATTTTAACATCTTATGTTTGTGGAAACACAATATTTTATGGTCTCTACCAAGCTACCTCATTCTGAAATAAAATAAAACTTAATGAGGGTCTCAACTTCTTTTGATGTAGGTGGAAGAGCTTAATTAAATTGAAAAAAATATTTGTAAAAATGAAATTTTGACTAATCCATTGCCCTAACATTAATAATGCATTTAAAAATTTCCTGAAAATAAGTTACAACACTGCACATGAAAGAGTATAGATACTTCTAGAGATGAGCTTATTGAACATTAACAGTTACTAAGGTAGTAAGTATAGGGGCTACAAAAGTACAATTAGTAACATTATCTGGAAAGTCAGTCCCAGGAACAATGCACTCTGAACATACCTGAAAAATTAGTCCATAGACAAAGATACATGAAATCTTCATGGTTCATAGGGAAAGAGTAAGGATGTTTATAGGTTGTACAATATGTTTGCCCAGGTTGATTTATTGCTTCATAAAGCATTTGACACATATACAATAGGAAAATGAATTCTTAAGTGTTTAAATCAATTTTGAACGTACCATCAAATAAGTTGGCAAAAATATAGAGACATCTGTATCAATAATGAAAAAGCAAAGGCAGGAAGAAACACGAGAGTAGTGGAAAAGCTGTAGCCAACTATGTTCAAATATTCACTATGATTCATAGACAAGCACTGGGCAGTTAAGAAAATGTAACATAATTGGATATAATTCTAAATAAAGGTAAACTGTCAATATATTCACATGCAGCCTCTATGTTGCAGAATATTAGTGTAGTATAAAGACATGAGCAGTAAAATCAGACTCCATGATGAAGTCTTCACGAAGAGTCCTGCTTTCCTATCCACCCTGCACAAAGCGAAATGGCTTCCTTCTTTAAATGTAGACAGCAAGTTTGCAAAAGTGCTGATTTCCTGCAGGAGGGTGATAGGTGGTTAAGTTCTTTGTGCAGCTAGCTAGGAAGGGAAAGCCAGACAGTCTTCCTAGTAAAGAGACCCATTTCTTCGGACTTAAGCAGTTCCAGAAGGGCCACCCCTATCCTGTCTGTTTCTGGCTGGAGTTATGGTGGCTAAGCACTACAGGGCTCCATGCCTGCTGAAATCCCTCTCTCCATGTGGTAGAATGACAAACACAAGAAGGAAAAATCAAAAGAAAGGAGGCAGTTTACTTCTAGCGAGGGGCATGTTATTCTCCCTGGCTTATCCTGTCAGAAGCAGGCGCTGGCTTGCATCAAGAACTTCTTAATCCATTTATCCATTCATGCATTTGTTTATTGCAGCCCCTAAAACTGAGTACCTATTCTGTGCAATGAACTATTTTAGGTGTTGGGAGCCCTCTGTGAAACCACTCAAGTCATAAGCCCCAACACCCCTGTAGCTCATGAGCCCCAACTTAATGCTTTGTCTTAATTTTACCAACAATAGGAAGAGAGTTCCAGAATTTTTTATTATATTGAGCTTCTCTAGGAGTAAGTCAAAAGGGAGAATGATTCCTTCTTCTTAAAAGAAACACTGCCAGCTAAATAGCTCTCAAATATAGATAACTGAATTCAACTGAATTTTGTTGGCTAAACTTCGTGTGACACCTTCTTTAAAGTTAAACTCATAAAACCCTTTAACACACACACGCGTGCGCGCGCACACACACACACACACACACACACACACACACTCACACCCCTACTTAATTCCAAGAAGCACTGACAAATAAGTTGATTTTTACTGACATATTCATAGAGAGATAGAGTAGTAATTTAAACAGTAAAACTGTCTAAACATCTTCAAACGTCTTTCTGCACCCTGTTTTGTTCCTTAGAAGGTTGATCCATGTTGACTACTTCTCATTGGGTTTCCTTGCCCCATAGTCAGTGGAAGGTCCAGCAGAGGTAAGAGCAGAGAAAGAGACTGAGTTCCCCCAAACCCTGCCCTGCAGACCGCTCTGTGTTGTCTTTCACCCACATCACTCGACAGGAGGTTGCACCCCTCTTTAGTTACCCCTTTTATCACAGGGCTCACTGCCTTCGGGTTCTGATAACTGGTCCTTCTCTTCAGATCTAAGAATAATAATGATGCCTTTTTTTTTTTTAAGGAAAAAAAAGAAAGAAGCAGGAATTCTGCACTATCCCTTACAGTTTCCCTACATGCTGTATACATCTTGACTAATAAACCCTTTTAAAAATTCTCTCCAAATTACTCATTTGTTTCCTGCCAGGGCCACTGACCAATACAATATCGCCATTCTCCCAAAACTCTACTGTCTGAAGTATTCGTTACATCTGTCTCTCTCAGCCTCTCTCATTTCTCCCCCATATATCTTCTTCCAGACAGTGTTCAACCATCGTCTCTCCCTCAAAATCTGTTCTGGGAAGATTCGGTATATTTTACTATACTTTCCTGCTGATTAAGAAAACAGCAATATTTTCTTGTGGCCCTTAGAGTCACCCTACTTATGGTCCATCATGCGCCAATCCCCCCGGTTCTCTTACAGGGTGGAGTATAGGACTGTTTCTGAATCTGTCTTCTTCGACTGCCTGACCCCGACCGGCTGTGTTCATCGAAGCTTTAGAAATATAAAACTGGGGAAAGTATGTATACCTGCTATGCAGAGATACATTTAACAGCATCCAGATTCAAGGAGGAGCAGAAGGGCAGAGTTTTGAGTCAGATTCCCTGTTCCACTTCTCCCACCTGAAGCTTTTTTAGCATCCCCTCAATGTTTCCAGCTCACATCTATTAAGCAACATCAAGGGAACTCCTTCCTCAAATTTCTTGACTCCTGTAAATGTAGAAGACTAGTGCACTCTATCGTAAAATGTATTGCACCCTCACTCTAACTTCTGGTCATTTCCAAGACAAATGATGAACATTTCAAACTCTCAAAGTCTGGAGCAGGCTTCAGTTTGATTGATAATATGTCACGTCCATATGGGGCTCTTCTAGATGTATCTTCTTTACTAATATCAAGGGCTCAAAAATATCAAACCAGCAGTGTGGTCTCTGAGAGGGGCCGTGGACTGGCTGTGAGGAACCAGCCAGTCCCAAATCTCTGCCAGCACCTTGCTCCTCAGGAGATTCAGATGCAGGATGCTAAGTCATACTCCCAGATCCTCTAGCTTCTGTGAGTCAACCAGGCAGCTACTGACTGAGAATTCTGTTGGTTGGTAAGGTCCATCTGAGGTTTACAAGCAATGTTTAGCCATCAGTCCCCCCCACACTAACTTGCTCTAGCTGATCCTAAATTTTGAAACTGTTACCCAGCACGTTATTACAAAGCTTGCTGCCAGTGTCTTTCAAATCTAAACATGTGCAGAGCAAACCTCTGCCTCCTGTTGACAAACTCTCACAAACTAAACGGTCTCTTTCTTAGCTCTTGCTGCATTATCTTTAGACATTATGATACAAGCTCAGACTCTTATGCAGGCGCTAAAACAGGACCCTGTAAACTCCCCTTCATTTCTGCAGTTCCAGAAGTTGCCATTGACATATCCCTGAATTGTTTTAACCCTGCCCTGCAGTCACCTGTCCTCTCTGTCCCTGTCCTTTCTGTCACTACACTCCTTGAAAACTTCTAGTTTCTGATGGCAGCAGCCTTCTATTTATGGTTCTAAAGCTAGGCTGATGGTTTTACTCACAGAAGAATATTTAATATAGGATGCCTGGTCTCAGATGCCTTTATATATTAATTGATTAATGAATAATTATAAGGAAAACTCCATATCTTTCCACTGGAGAACTGTCAGAATGTAAGACTTCAGGACTAAATTTAGAGACTCAAATTCTATTCCTGCCACTTACTAGCTAAGTGATATCTGACCAGCCTCTTAGGCTCTCTAAGCTTCAGTTTTCTTTCCAGAAAATAAAAGTGCTAGACTAAATCAGGAAGATAAATAGTCTTCATCATATGGCCATTTCTGTTTGAATAGTAATGATAATGCTGTATTGAGAAAGATTTCTAGTCAAGTTCAAGCTTTGTGGGAAGGAAGGTTGTGAGAGGGGAAGGGTCAACATCAATGCTGTGTATTTGCCTCTCCTAGACTAGACAACTTCTAAATCCTCTTCACAGCAAAAAACATGATAGCACTAAAGATTTCTTCAATGCCACTGGTCCACTGGTCATCTGTAGATGGGCCTATTAACTAAAAAAGTCAGAAATGCAGTGAGTGTTATCTTAGTCATTGTATAATTCCTTCTGGTAAGGTTTATACTCTTGTCAATACTCATGAAGTATAATCATATCAATTCTCCAAAGGTAAACATATCCACATAACAACTATACTATTTAGCATGTTAGAAATGAATATGAATTTTCTTGATAAACTGTTTCCCTTAATCGCTTTAAAAATACAAATTACGCTTTTATACTTTGAAATATGGGAGTGATATCTGCAAAAGAATTGTATGTAGGTTTTAAATACATTTGTTCTTTTATATTTATAGTAAAATACTAACTAAGCCCAAAGTGACCACTTGTTAATTTTTGCCTTTTTATTTTTTCTGTTAATAAAACATATGTACAGTATGTGAAATATTTTACCCTAGGCCGTAAAGGGGAAGGGTGTAACTAACATTTCCTTTTCAGTCTGAAAATTTACAGGAATGCACTAGCACATCTGTATGGAATTAGCAGAGCTGATTCTATAGATTCATGTGACCCTCCAGTTCCAGTTTCTATACTTCTGAGATCATCTTTTATTTCTCCCTTTAATAAAAATTTGACTTGTCTATTATGGGTAACATAATTAAACCAGGATAATGCAAACTTGTTTAAATATAAACTTCAAACCATCAAGTTGCTTCATATGTTTGCATTCACTTGTAAAATATGACCTCCTGAGATATCTTTCATTGGGCTAAACACCAAAACAAGCAAATGGATTCAGAAAAATAAAAAGACAGCATTCTGGAATTTTGAAGTTGACAAATTAAGCGTTCTTATGCAGTAAAATTATTTTACTTTGGAATCTTCTTTTGCTGTTTAACTTACGGACTCTACGTGGTCCAAGCTTACATTTCACAAAAGTATAAATATATTTAAGATAGATTACACTTGCTTCATTAATCATGCTATCAGACATTCAGTCCTAACTGTAGGTCTTTCTTATGTGGCTCCAGCAGGAAATCACTCATGGTGTTAATATTTTTGACTCCTAAGAGCTTGTTTACTTTAATTTTTCACATTTCAAAAAAAATTACAGTTCGAATTTATTAGAGCAGCTTTTATATTTGTCTATGTAGCCATTGAAATGACTAATACAATTGAGAGAAAACAACACAGAATACAGTGTATGATATCAGAAGGCTTGAGAAAGAACAATGGATTTTTTTTAAAAAAATATTAAAATGGTACAAAATGACAGGAGAGCTCTTGTTCATTTGTTTTGAAAACATGATTATATAAACACACATATAAGAAGCAACCTGCAAGTAAGTATGAACTAATTATGGTTCTATAGAAGAGTTTTATGTCTTAGTCTTTAAAGTAGTTAGTAAATATACACTAGAGGAATTAGCCAGTAAATATAATGGAGAGTGAATACATTTTAAAATATATTTTGTTAGGGAAAAAAGAAAAGTTATATTCTAGGTAAAGCGACATATGTAGAAGTTTGGAGATAATAATGTGACTGTAAAGATCCATGTCAGTGATCAATGATGATGATAATGACTCTTATTGGAGAATAGTATGTAAGAACAAAGAGAAATCTCATTTGTTTCACAGGAGTAGAAAATTTAGGCCAAGAGAATTACCAAATATGAGATGGGGTAGTTGGTATCTTGGAATATACCCTTAGAAGTTTGCATGTTATTTTAGAAGCTGTGAAGGGAAAGAATATTGTGTCTGAGTTGGGAGTGAGTAAAATGATTTGTTCAGTCTGGTTTTATATAAAAATCTATATAAAGAGATTTACTATTGAATGAGGTTTGCTGAGAAGGCTAAGCAGAATGTCTTGCTGGGGGGCAAAAGGGAATAAATTGTTTCGGGTCATAAAAATGAAGAGTTGAGAAACTGGAAACTGTAAAGCAAAATTTAGGCTGGAGAAAGACAAAGTAGTAATGGTATTTCCATTTACAAAATATAGTAATTCTCGATCGCTGAAAATGTCAAATCCTAGAAAACACAGCATTCCTACGTGTGAGGTTAACATTGTTCTTAAATAGTTGTTAGCTGGAAATTGATTTGATGAATCCGATTTATGTCTATATTTCTGTTATATGAGGCAAGTTCTATTTAGAAATACCCCCAAGAACAGTTTTTATATTTTATTTTCTTATTGAAAACCAGTCAGATTTGCTTCAGCTTCAAAAAGCATATTTATATAAAATTAAATTAATGCTGGCAACAAGCTGCACTTTTTTTCTAAAAGAGAAATGGGTTAAGGAAGAACAAAGCCCCCAGAATAAGATTATAGTCATTGGGGTTAGTGCTATTGGCATGGCCTATGTCATCAGTATCTTACTGAAAGACTTGACAGATGAACTTGCCTCTGGTGGTGTCATGGAAGACAAATTGAATGGAGAGGTGATAGATCTCCAAAATGGCAGCCTTTTCCTTAGAACACCAAAAACTGTCTCTGGCAAAGACTATAAAGTGACTGCCAGCTCCAAGCTGGTTATTACCACCGCGAGGTACATCAACAAAAGGGAGAAAGCTGTCTTAATTTGGTCCGGCGTAAGGTGAATATCTTTAAATTCATCATTCCCAATGTTGTAAAATGCAGCCCTAACTGCAAATTGCTTATTGTTTCCAATTTAGTGGATATCTTGACCTATATGGCTTGGAAGATAAGCAGCTTTCCCCAAAGCCATGTTACCAGCAGTCGTTGCAATCTGGATTCATCCCAGTTCTGTTACTTCACAGGGGAAAGGCTAGGAATTCACCCATTAGGCTGTCATAGGTAGGTCTTTTGGAAGCATGGAGACTCTAATGTGCTTTGTCTGGAGTGGAGTTAATGGTGCTGGTGTCTCCCTAAAGAATCTGCACCCTGATTTAGGCACTGATGCAGATGAGGAATGGTGGAAATAAGTTCACAAACAGGTTGTGGACAGTGCTTATGAGTGATCAAATGGAGAGGTTACACGTCCTGGGCCATTGAACTATCTGTGGGAAACTTGGCGGAAAATATAATGAAGAACCTTGAGTGAATGCATTGAGTTTCCACCATGATTAAGGGACTCTAGACTAAAAGATGATGTCTTCCTTGGTGTTTCTCGCATCTTGGAACAGATGGAATCTCAGATGTTGTGAAGGTGACTCTGACACATGAGGCAGAGGCCCTTTTGAAGAAGAGTGCAGATACACTTTGGGGGACCCAAAAAGAGCTGCAGTTTTAAAGTCTTCTAATATTATACCATTTCAAGCTACAAAAGGATTTTAGTTGGAGATGGTGCTTATTGTCCTTTATATCTGATCTGTGACTAAAGCAGTAGTATTAAGACAGCATAGGAAAAACATCAATTTCCTAATAGTTCATAAAACCCTACAGCTATATCCTGATGCTGAGTGGTACTTATCTTGTGTAGTCCTAAACTGGTTAGTGTGAAATAGTTCCACCTCCTTAAAGGCACCATCCTGTCAATGTTGCACATATTATAGTTGCCCTTCAAACTAGATGTGTTTGTACTGTATGTTATGTTACTTCTGGTTCCTTTACCCAACATGTCTAGCCCAGCTTTTTTTCCTCCAATCAATCACATCCTGGGATCCAATAATAAATCCAATGTTGTATATCTTGTGCATAACTGTTCTAAAGGATCTTATTTTGTGTACTATATGTTTCAGAGTAGTGTACTTTGGCATATAATGTAAAAAGAAAAGTCTGCATATAAATAATGCAGCCAACTATCCAAGTGTCATACCAAGTAAAACACCAATAAACCTTGAACATTGAAAAGAAAAAAAGAATGAACATCCTTTAACATCATAGCTTAAATTTCTCTTCATATGAGCAGGGGGCCATTCTGTATTTGAATGGGAAAATCTTATTTATAAAGGGCTTCCTCATCCAAGAATCTTAAATGTACTATTGCAATTGGCTTTAAAAATCGACTCTATAAATTGCCCAATATAGTTTAAAAATGGGAAATTTGAAACTGCGGGCCTTTACTTTCGGAAGAAACTTTCACTGTTCTGGAAGGAAAGGGAGACAGAAAAAAAAAGAAAATGAAAGCGTGTAAAAGAAATTCAAATAAGTCCATAATAAATTCAAAATTTAAGAAAAATTTAGATGTCTCTTACTAATTTAATATGACCTGCATTATTTTAGTTTTCCCTAAGAAAATATGTTTTATTGAATCAGAGAAATGCCTTTGGTTGATGGGGGGAGGGAGTAGAAGCAGAAGCTCACCTATTTATTTGTTTTATTTAAGTATATAATAGAGTTTTTATTGGCTATATTTACATGGTTTCAGAAAAAATTAATTTCTTGCATATATGCTAACATAATCGCCCAAAATTGACATACAAGAATTAAAATAATAAAAAATTATTGTAGTATTTAATGTTTTTTTTTGTAGGATAAAAGGTTTGGGTTCTTTAAATAAATTAGATGACTTTAGAAAGTGGAAGATATGCATTTTCAAGATGAATATTTTAGTAATACAAAAATCAAAATTGTAATATATGCGAATATTGTGGATTTATGTATCCCTAAAAATCTTATTCTTCTTTGTATCAGATACAGGAAGAGTCTCAAATAGAGGTTTCATGTGTTCCTTTTAAAAGTTTCAAAAATAAAAATCCAACAGATAAATATTTAGAGAGATTTAAATTATAGTTGGAAGGATTATTCCATATTAGGAAACTTCTACATATAATATTTATCAAGTAGATAAAATTTAGAAGATTGTCTTTTAATTCAACAATCATCTTATTTTTAAAGTAGTACTCTTTAAAAAATAGAAATACATCTTTAACATAATAAAGAGTATCAGCCAATTAAAAAATTTTAATTAATAGTGAAATAACAGAAGTAATCCTATTAAACTTTTAATTTTGCATTAGTAGAATTAAATAAATAACAAAGTATGATACCTGCTATATATTGTTCTAATGATTAGTACCATTATAATAATAATATGTGAAAAAAAATTACTTTTTATAAAAAAGCATGAAATGATTATTTTTGACACCAGCAAAAACTAAAACTTATTCTATAATGCCAGGCTTTTTAATAAATAAATAGGGTTTACAAAATTATTTATAAATAATTAGGAATTATTTAATAAACACAAATCGATAATATTCTTACATATCAAAAATATTTTTAGAAGTTGTTTTCACAATAACAACAAAATCAAAACTACCTGGCCAAAATTTTGCTAAGAAATATATGTGAAAGATACTGTAATACTTCTATGAATAACTTAAGCAGAGACATATTCCTATTCCTGAATGAGAAGAATAAATTTTGTAAAGATGTTAAGTCTTCTAAAATTACTGGATTAATGCAATTTCTATAGTAGTCAGTACAGTTTTCAAGTTCACCTAGAAGGATAAATAGAGTGAGTGCAATGGATATTTACTCTTTGGAGTCATCCAGCATTCATTTCTTCCTTATAGTTTTCTTGTTTTCACTCCTTCCACAAATGGACTATGTGCTACAAGGGAAGCCTACTTCACCTAGGTCGACGGTGGCCCAAGACTGGCATAAGCCAATCAGCTACTCTCACTTGCTTGCCAGAGATAATTTCGAGAACAGTCCTCTGATCTAATTCAGAAGGATGTGTATTTAACTAGAAGCTTCAGAGAAAAAGCCCTTGCTTTTGATTAGAAGTTATCTGGGATTAAAAAACATCACAAATCATTAAGAAGGGTGGTGTAGCTAATAATAAGTGCTAGGCACTTAGCTCACTAAATATCAGAAAATACAAGAAAATCAAAACTAATAGTAAATTTCTATTCAGAAAAGTGTTTTCTAAGTTTTGAAGAAACCTGTGGAAGAAAAAAGTTTTAATTGACAATTAAAAAAGCTTTTATAAATAAAAAAAAAGAAAACACAAAGAATAGAAAATAATTATCAAAGAGGGAAAATATTTTCAATAAATACTGAACAAGGAAAGGGATTATTATTAACTTATATACAACTTCTTTAAAGGAAAACCAAGAATAAGAATTTGCTTTCATCCTTCCCTTGACTTGCCTGAAAAAAAAAAATACAAAAAGGAATAAACTCACAACAGTGAAAAGAGCAGGAAGAGATGCTTACCATGGAGGAATGATTTCAACAAACTTAATTGGAAAACTTCCAGAAAGTAAAAAAATATTTGACTACCTACCAGGTGTTTTAGAAAAGGGAAACAGAAAAGATGGAGGCAAGTGAGTAACCAAAGAACTGAACAATACCATCATTCTTGAGATTAAAAGGATCCATGAAATACTCAACATGATAAATGAAAAAAACACCCCTCCTGTGAAATTTCTGAAACTTGAGGAAGAATAAAGATGGCCACATTTTCTAGAAAGGAAAAAAAATCCAATTTACTTGCAAAGGCATGAAAGTCAGACTGGCATTGATCCTTATCAGCACACTGACTAATAGAAAACAACGGAGCAATTTAAAAAATGGGGTAGGGCCTACAAACAAACTAGACGTCTTGCTCTGAAAAATTAAAAAATGAATTGCAGGTCAGAATAAATACATTTTGAGAATTTTAGAAACTTGTTATTTAAATTTGTGTGTGATTGCTTTCTTTTGGCTGTATATTAACCAATCTGTTTCTTTTTCAGGAAGTAGTCCCTATTGTGTGTATTTTTGATGCAGTTCTACGTCTTCAACAACAGGAGACAAATTGGTAAGTCCTCCCCTAAAGATCATGTGGGCTAGTGCCTAAACTTAGCCACTGGTCACTCATATCCAGGAGTGAATGATATAAAGATGAAGGAGCAGATATACATCATTAAGGGTAGCCAAACTCATGTTTAGTGGTGATAGAAGGCCTATTTCTGCTAAAATATAGTGGTTAAACTTCTGCTTGAGTCTGATTGTATCTTGAGCCTCATTCTATAATTCTTATCAAATTTGTGATTTATCTAAGTTCCTTCTAAAAGATTCCTTTCCTTCTTATGATAGTCTGTTATTTCAGCTTGCAACTAATAACCCTAGCTTATTCTATAATTATATCAGATTCCAGGTAAGAGATCATCAGGAATCAGCAGAGAAATTTGGCCTAGCTGGAGCTGAGGGCAAATAATTAATCGCCATATTGTTTATTGGTTATTGACTACCATTTGAGGGCAAGGCTTTGGTGAAACTCACTTGCCACTGAAAATTAACAATATGAAGAGCATGAAGAATTCAATAATTATCAAATGGTGTGTTATTAGAGGCCTCAGATGTAGTAAAAGAAGGAATACCTAGATTAAATCCCCAAGTTTTCTGTCAAATGCAAAAGTGAAACCTAAGGCATGTCTTATTATTTTGCTAAAATAATGTCTTACATGTTAAAGCCAAAGAACTATCAAAGCTAATGACAAAATGATATCTGACCATGAAGATGGTGACATACAATGGCAGTTAAATTTACCACCTAGTCATGTCTTGATAAAGACACATATCCACAGAAATTAAATATAGCCTTTGATTTCAAGGGGATGGGTTTGTTTCTAATTGCTTGCTGTGCTTGTAAACAAAGTTATAGACTCCCAATGGTAGTCCTCAATAAACAAAGTCGAGATGACATAACTTCTTTGGTATAACATAGAACAGAGGTTCCCCAAACCGTCCCCGTCCCCCTGCTGGGCCGCATAGCAGGAGGTCACCAGCGAGTGAGGGAGCAAAGCTTCATCTGTATTTGCAGCTGCTCCCCAGCACTAGCATCACCCTCTCAGCTCCATCTCAGATCATCAGACATTAGATTCTCATAAGAGCACCGGTCCCTGGTGCCAAAAATTTTGGGGATTGCTGAGAGAAAAGAATTTAGGCTTCGAGATATAAGAGTGCTAAAGTGTATTTATCAAGTGTGTCCTGACCACCCCACACTATATCCTCTGAAATATCCCTGAAAGCACACCTTTACCAAAGGCCTGTGTCTTGTTAGATGAGAAGAGCAATAACATGTAAGGAATGAAGAAATGGTAAATATGTGAATCAATATTCAAAAATCATCTTTATTGCTATAGATGTGTCTCAGAGTCAGGGTTCTACCAGAGAAACAGAACCAGTAGGATATATATGAAGAGATTTATCACAAGGAATTGGCTTATGTGATTGTAGGGGCTGGCTAGTTAAGTCTGAAATTCATAGGACAAGCTGTCTGGAAGGATAGGCTGAAAACTCTTGGGCAGAAGTTAAAGATGCAGTCTTTTTCCTTGGGGAAACCTCAGTTCTGCTCTTTAGGCCTTTCAATTGATTGTATTAAGCTCATTCAGATTATCAAGGATAATCTTTGCTTAAAGTAAATTGATTATATAATTATGTCTACAAATACCTTCTCAGCAATATCTGAATTAGTGTTTGATTGAATAACTGGTTACTATAGCTTAGCCAAATTCACACTGACCATCTTGTTAAGTAACGAATAATTGTAAAATAAAATTAACAGTACCATTTTCAATGGGATCAAAAATCATTAAATTCATGGGATAAATATAACAAAATATGTTGAAGACCTCTACAGAAAAAATTACTAAGAGAGTAGACCTAATTAAAAAGATGTTTCATGTCCATGAATTGTTAGACTCACTAAAGACTCAATATTAATAAAATTCCATTCTCCTAAACTGGATCTACAAATTCAATGTAATCTCAATCAAAGTCCAAACAGAATTTTCTGTAGAATTGACAAGTTTTTAAAATTTAAATGAAATACAACAGATGTAGAGTAGCCAAAACAATTATGAGAGTGAACAAAATTAGGGAACTCTAATTTTGCTTTCAAGATTTACTTTATGGCTATAGTAATCAATTGAGTGTCAGAGCCACTCAATTGGGAAAGGAAAGTGTTTTTAACAAATAATACTAGAACTGATGATCTATATGGAAACAAAAATGAACCTAGACTCATTCACTATATGCCATACAAAACTGACTTGAAAGGCATCATAGACTAAATTATAAAAGTGAAAAACTTCATGAAGAAAACATAGGAAAATATCTTTATTAGTTTGGGGTCGGTAATGATTTATTAGCTAGTAATCACTATTCATAAAATAAAAAAGGAAAGATAGACTTGTACTTCATCAAAATTTAAGTCTTCTGCTTATCAAAAGACACCATTAATAAACATATGTAAACCTCAGGCTGGGAGAAAATATTTGCAATACCCATATCTGATAAAGCACTTGTATCTAGCATATATACACAGTTCATATAACTCAATAATAAAAAGAACCACCCAATAAAAAAATCAACAAAAAACTTGAACAGGCATTTGATGAAGGAAGATATAAAAATGGTTAATAAGCACATGAAAACGTGCTTAACGTTAATCATTTGTCATCTGGGAAATGCAACAAATTAAAATCACAATAGTGTATACCACAAAATTATTAAAATGGCAAAGATGACTTATATCACCAAATGTTGTTGAGGATGTGGTGCAATTAAAACTTTTATATATTGTTGGAGGTAGTGTAAGATGGTATAACTACTTTGGAAATCATTCTAGTAGTTTCTTATAAAGTTGAAAGTACACTACTCTTAGACCCAGAAGTTCCACTTTTATTTATTTACTCAAGAGAAATAAAAACATAGGTACATAGAAAGATGTATACAATAATGTCCATAGCAGTTTTACTCATAGTAGCTTCAAACTGAAAACAACCTAAATATCCATCATCAGAATGGATAAACAAATTGTAATATAAATGGACAGTGGAATACTCTTCAGTAATAAAAAGGAACAAACCACTGAAACATACTTTGACATGAAAAAACTATTAAAATTTTTATGCTGAGTGAAAGAAGTCAGGTATAAAAGAGTATCAACTATAACATTCAATTTATATAAAGTTCTGTAATAAGCAAACTATTCTATGATGAAAGAAAACCAAATAGTGATTGCCTCTGGGATGAGAGAGTGGGGTGGAAATTAACTGGGAAGTTGCATAAGGGATTTTTCTTGGGAGATAAAAATGTCTTGCATTTTAATAGAGGGGGTCACAGTGGTATGTGTAATTATCATAACTCACCAAACTTTACATTTAAGATGTGTGTATTTCACAGTATATAAATTTTTCCTCCACTTACAAAGAAAAAGAAAATATCTCTTAGGAGTATGGTTTGGGCTAAGCCACAATGGAGTTGAGCTCAGTTGTTTCTTATCACAATATTTTTGCATGATTTGATTTGTGACCATTTGTTTGTATAACTTTGATTAAAATGTATTTAAAGTACACGTGCAGACTTCCAAGTAAAGATGGTAGAATAAAAACATCTGAAACTTTCCCTTTCCCCAATACTAATGATAGAATAACAAATAGGACCAAACCTGCCAAAATATCTTTCAAAGGAAAGGACAGAGCTTCATGCCATACATTTCAAAATATGCAACCCAAAATATGAGAGAGTCCAAACCTCTCAACACACACACACACACACACTACCTATATATATATATATATATATGCAAAAGTGTGAATAAAAAGGGTTTTTTTTAAATTACATGAAGACCCTCAAACATAAATAAAGATGAACCAATGCACAAAAGTTGCACCTGCACGAAGAAATATATGAGAATATTTAATTTAAATTTCCCTATGCAGGTAGGGAACTGAGAAGAAAGGCATTAGCCATCACTAGCTATGAGTCTTGGAAATATTGCCTTTTAGCTGGGTATATTATAGCTCTGAATAAAATGAGTGGTGTAGAAATGAGAAAATAGGAAAGAATGGATATTTAGTAGGCTACTGGTAATATAATCCACAAATGATAAGTCTTATCTAGAAAAAAAGTATAACTGAAGAACAGAAAAATTTCTCTAGAAAGATTTTGTGTTGTGGAAGAACATAATAAAAACATAAACCTAATAAAAGTAGATAATCTTAAAAAAGAGATGATGAACAATGGAGTCGAATGAAAAGAAAAATTACAGACCTAAATAATAAATTGAGAAGCAAAATTCAACCAAACAAAAAAAAATTGACTAAATTTAGCAACCGTAGACTAATAAACAAATAACTCACAAAGAAAGGTGATTTGAGATAACCACAATAAATTTAGAGAAAAAGGACATTAAAGTAAATGTAAAGCAGATAATAGACCAAAGCAAAGATAATTTGTGCCTTTGAAGTAAGGAACCCAACATGTATAATGGAAAAGATATTTAAAAACAGAACAAAAGAAATCATCCAGAAAATAGTAAGTGAAATATGCAATAGTAAAATCTTTCTTGGGAAAAAAAGTAATATTACGTATTCTGCCAAAGTAAGACATGATAGTAGAAATAATGGCATATATGGAGTTAATTTAAATATATAATAATTAAATGCATAATTAGAGATGGGACATGTCATATCAGTAAATTATAAGTTATGAAAAAATAATAAAACAACTCAAAATTTGGGAAAAAGTTAGTGTATCCATTTTTTCACCTTTTTTTAGTGATAAATCAATAACCACATTAGGCGAATAAGTCAACAAATAGTAGTCTAAGTATATTATTTACATGTTTTAAAGAGAATTGCCAGAACTAAAAATAACATTAAAACTGACAAAATCAGAAAGTAAGAAATAGAAAAGAGGTAGGAGAAAGTGTAGTCTGCTAATTACGTCTTCTTTCATAGGGAGCATCAATAAATACTGTCTAAAGCTATTATATCAAGAAATAGGTAAAATATATAAACTTATAAATGTTTTTGTAGCAATATCTGTAAAGAGGGTATGTGCCTTCCAAATTACCAGAGGGAAAGTGCACTACATATACTACATATACTACTTATACTACATATACTCAACCCAAGTAACAGCAAGAAAATCCACGTATGAGAAGGCAAAAGACAAAAAAAAAAAAAAACAAAACATTTAGAACAAAATAAAAAAAAACAACATAAAATTGGATGAAAAAATTAAAACCAAATATATTTGTTTTGACACCAAAGGTAAATTGGATATATTCACACAAATATTATCAGGTTTGATAGGAGAAAAACCAAACCAAACAATGTGTTGAATACAGGAGAAACATCCAGAGCTAAAAGACTTATATTGTATAGAAAAGACATATTAGGAAAATAGTAACAAAAAGAAATATGAAGTCAAAATATTAATATCACAGAGACTATATCCAAAGAAAATGTTAAATAAGGTAGAGGTCCATTTTATAAGTATGACATATACACTTGACAATGAGTATAGAACTGAAATAAATGTGCACATTTATAATAAGAGATGAAAACGCTTCAGAAAAACAAGAAATGGACAGAAACACATTTTAACTTGCCTCTGTGGAAGTGTGACAGATCAATTACAAACAAAATAAACATATAGAAAACTTTAATATAATTATTATTTTCAGCTAACATATGCCTCAAACTGTATAACATGAAAGAGTATATACTTTCTTTTCAAGATATCATGTAAAGTTTAAAAAAACCAATGCCATTAAAGAACACAAATTAATTTCTACATATATACATAAATACATGAAGAACAGACCATAATCCATGAATATACTGCATCAGAACTAGAAATTAATAATCATAAATAGAAAAAATCTTACAGAATAATTATACATCTTTCTCTTAAATACTTCAAATTCAAAATGAAAATTAAAAAATTTTTAAAATAAAGATAATGAATATATCATATATTGACAAATTTAGGGATTGCTTAAATCTAAACAAATAAATTAAGCATTCAATTAAGAAATCTGAACAGGAACTACAAAATTAAATCACGTGCTTTTCAAGGAAAATATAAGGAATAAGATAATGACTAAAGCTGATATTACTGATTTGGAAAACAGAAAATTAGTAAAAGTTTGGATAAAGTTTGTGGTTAATAGGGGAAGGGAGAAAATATGAAGAATGGCGAAAAGGACAGTGGAAGAAGGCTCTCAGGAATCAGTCAGCAGCATAAAAAAATACACACACACAAACTTTTCATTATGAAATTTTCAAACATTTACATATTAGAGAGACGAATATAACTATGTATCCGTCCATGTATCCAGTGCCACATTGTCTTGACTTCTGCAGCTTTTATGGTAAATTTCGAAGTTGAAAAGTATTAGTCCCGCGACTGTTCTTCAGTATTATATAGGCTATTCCTGGGTCTTTGGCCTCTTCATATAATGTTTAGAATCAGTTTATTAATATCCACAAAATAACTTGCTGGGATTTTAATTGGCACTTGGTTGAATCTATAGATCAAGTCAAGAACTGACATCTTAACAATATTGAGTCTTTTTATCCATGACCAGGGCCTATCTCTCCACTTGTTTATATCTTCTTTTATTTCTTTCTTCAGAGTTCTATAGTTTTCCTCATATATATCTTGTATCCTTGTATATATTTTATTAGATTTATACAGAGTATTTTTTTTTTTTGGCCAGTTGTTCATTGATATATAGGAAAGCAATCAACTTGTCAATACTGACTTCATATCCTGCAAACTTACTATAATTACTTTTTAGTTCCAGGAGCTTTGGATTGATACTTTGGAATTTTCTAGATAGACAATTATGTCATCTGTGACCAAAGACAGTTTTAGTTCTTCCTTCCCAATAACTTTTATTTCCTTCTCTTATTCCAGTACAATGTCGAATAGGAGTGGTGAGAGGGAACATCTTGGCCTTGGTTCCAATCTTAAGGGGAAAGCATTCCGTTTCTCACCGTTAGGTATGGTGTCAGCTCTAGGTTTATTGTATTTAT
The DNA here is from genome assembly GCF_902729225.1 of Pteropus medius. NCBI lineage: Eukaryota > Metazoa > Chordata > Mammalia > Chiroptera > Pteropodidae > Pteropus > Pteropus medius. Next base: position 19,732,436 of record NW_024352785.1, on the reverse strand, counting down.
TCTTTATCAAGTTGAGGAAGTTCCCCTCTATTCCTAGTTTGCAGAAAGTTTTTAATCATGAATGAGTATTGGTTTTTATCAAATGCTTTTTCTGCATCTATTGATATAATCAGAAGATTTTTCCACTTTAGCCTATTGATGTGATGATGGAGTACATTAAGTGATTTTTAAATGTTGAACCAGTACTCCATATTTGGAATAAATCTCCATGGGACACAGTTTATAATTCTTTTTATACATCATTGGATTCTATTTGCTACTATTTTGTTGAGGGTTTTTGCATCTATGTCCATGAGAGTTATTGGCCTATAATTTTCTTTTCTTGTAATTTCTTTGTCTGATTTTGATATTAGGGGAATACTGGTCTCAGAATGAGCCTAGAAAGCATTTCCTCCACTTTCATTTTGAGGAAGAGATTGTAGAAAATTGATATAATCTTTAAAAATATTTGGTAAATTTCCAGTGAATTTGTAGAAACCATCTGAGCAGGTACTTTCTCTTTTGGAAAATTATTAATTCAATTTCTTTACCAAGTATAGATCTATTCAGACTATTTCTTCTTGTGTGAGATGTGGTAGTTGGTGTCTTTCAAGACATTAGTCTATTTCATTTAAGTTATCTAATTTGTGGCATAGAGTTGTTCATACTATTCCTTTATTATCCTTTTAATGTCCATGGAATAAGTAATGATGTCTGTCTTTCATTTCTGATATCAACAATTTGTGTCCTCTCTCTACCCCCTGCCTCCGTTGCTTCACTGGACTAAAGGTTTATTAACTTTATTGATCTTTTCGAAGAACCAGCTTTTGGTCTTGATTTTCTCTATAGTTTTTCTGTTTTCAATTTCATTGATATCTTCTGTGATTTTTATTATTTATTTTCTTTTGTTTACTTTGGATTTAATTTACTTTTCTTTTTCTAGTTCCCTAATGTAAAACCTACGATCACCAATGTTAGATCTTTTTTTCCCTATGCACTCAGTGCCATAAATTTCTCTCTAAACACTTTCGCTGTATCCTAAAAATTTTGATAAATAGTAATTTCATTTTCATTTAGTTCAAGATAGACTTCAATTTCTCTTGAGATTTCTTTTTTGACATGTGTGTTATTTAGAAGTGTGTTGTTTAATATCCAAATATTTTGGGATTTTCCAGCTACTTTGTTATTGGTTTCTACTTTAATTCCACTGTGGTCTGAAAGCACACTTTGCATGATTTCTATTTTCTTGAATTTTGTTAAGATCTGTTTTATGGTCCAGAATGTGGTCTGCTGCGGTGAATATTTTGTGTGAACTTGAGAGGAATACGTATTCTGCTGTCATTGGACGAAGAATTCTATAAATGTCAACTAGATTCAGTTGGTGATGTTCCATTCAGCTCTGTCTTTACTGGTTTTCTGCTTGCTGCATATATCAATGACTGATAGTTGTACATACAGCTTTAACAATCATCAACATTTTGTCTTTTTTTTTTTTAAGTACCCAAAAATTTGTTTCTAAAATTCTTACAGATTATCAAAGGCCCAAGCATGTGAGGCAATTCTCTTGGACAAAAAATGTAAGGGGGCAGCAAAAGATTCAGAATCAAGATAAAAATATTTTAACACACTTTTTTTTTTTTTGCTTGTTTAACAATGAAAAGTATATATATATATTGCATTGTGTGTTAGCCTCTCATAGATTTCTTTCTGTCACCACATATTTGACCCTTTTATCCCATTGCCTCCCCCACCCCCTATCTTCTGGGAACCACTGGTCTATTGTTCATGTTCATGAGTCTGTTTGTCCTGTTTGTTTGTCGCTTTTAAGTAATATTTGTCATTTTATTTCATCTGTTAACTTCCTTCCTTTCTATTTTTTAGTCCCATAGAATGAAATATCTCAACTTTACATTGATAGGAGATAGGTAAAAATGAGCCAAATAGTAAAAAAGAAGTGTTTTTCCATTAATAGCATAAATTTTTTAAAAAGATTATAGATTCACAGAAAGTTGTGAAGAAAGTACTTCATTCCTGTTTGTTGGTTGGAAGCCTAGGTTCTATACTCGCACCATCTTTTAGTTGGTATAGAAAAATAGTACTAGAAAGTATAACTATGATACTATTGTTACACCTCCCCAAATTGAAAATCCATCTTCAATATCTAATAATCTGCTTTGAATCTCTCATACCCTCCACAGATTGCCTCAAAAAATGTTGTTTACACCTGTGTTCAAATCAAAATTCAAGATAAGTTACAAACATTGCATTTGGTTGTTGGGCCAAAACAATTCCCCTTCCTTTTCTCTATCCATGTCATTTACTAAAAAATGGTCCTGTAGTATTTCCCATGTTCAAGAGCTGGTTGACTGTATTCCTGATCTATCATTTAATATTTCACTATCCTCTATAGCTCCTAGAAACTGGTAGTTAAATGTAAATATATGATTACATTCAAGTTTTTTTTTTTTACAGATATTTCATAGGTGGTTCTGTGTGCCTCTTATCATACCACTTAAGTAGACACATAAGGTCTGGTTGTCCTGCTTTTCAAAGTTAACAATCAGTAGGTTGTGGTGGTAACAGCTTAGATCATTCGTTAAAGAGTTGCCCATTAACTATTCACCTGATGTGGGATTTCTCAAATGCATTGATATTTTGGACCAGATAATACTTTTTAAATAGGGGATAGTCCTGTGCATTGTAGGATATTTAGCAGTATCTCTGGTACCCTCAATCCTCTTGTCCCCCACACAACATCCTGTTGTGACAATACCAGATATATTCAGATGTCTCCCAAGAAAAAAAAATGGCCCAGTTCAGAATCCTTGACTTAATGGTTTAAGCATTCATTGATAACTGTTGCCTAGATCCATGATTTCATTAGACTTTGCAAAGTCGTGATTTTTCTAATTCTATAGTTTTTGTGTTTAGAACTGTCTTTTTTTAAAGTAATACTTTCTCTGAGTCTGTCCAGCAAAGGCAGGGTGTTTGATTATTTTATTTATCAGTGTTTCTAGAATAATAAGCTGTACTTTAGCTACCTCCAAAAGTGACCAATTAATTTTTATTTGGAGTATCATTTGAAACTCTTGATATTTACACATTTCAAATATATGTGTGTGTGTGTGTGTGTGTGTGTGTGTGTGTGTGTGTGTGTGTGTATACACTCAGGTTTTCCCATCTTTGGTCAGTGGGATCCTTTTCAAGTTAGCTCTGGTTTCTTTTGACATGACCCTAATAGTTGATCATTTCATTGCTTTCAAGTATAACAAGATAGATAGTCCTGACTTTACATATTTCTTATTCCAGTCCTAAAATCAGCCACTTACCCAGAGTCCTCATCTTTTTACTAGGAAATGGTATTTAGGGACCACAATCTGGGCACAATGGGTGTTTATTATTGTTGGATTGTCACTACTTCTAGGTCTTTTCAATGTGGAGGACCAGAAAATGCGTAATTTTTTTTGAAAGATAAAGTTAAGTTCCAATTCCATACTGGCATTTTTAATTCAATTTAAGCTTACAATATTTTTATTTTTTTATTTTATATTTAATCTTTTTTCTTATGCTGAAATTATGATTTCTAATATCTATATCTCTTTCTCTCCCTCCCTCTTTTCTTCCCTCTCTCCTTTTCACTTTCTCTCTCCTCCCCTCTCTCTTACATTTCCATCATTGAATTCAATTTCAGACTTCTTTGTGGTTCATTTCATTCTTCGATTATATCCTACGAAAGATGTACAGTCAAAAGATTGTGTTTAAATATCACTTTAATTATTCTGTTTATGCCACATGTGATAAATAGGTTCATTTGTTTTAGTTTGTTTTCAATTTTAGGTATTGCTATTTTTAAAACTTAATTTTGTTTTTAATTATATGGAATATAAACATGGTTCCAAAATTAGAACAATAAAACAAGGCATTTTTAGGAAGGTATAGCTTCAATCATTGTCTCTTCCTCAAACTCTCCCTTTCCTAAGATAACCATTATTACATGTTTTATATTTCAAATTTTAAAACATGCACACACACACACACACACGCCCCCAAAGGTAGCATATAATTACAACATCTGACACCTTGTATGAAAAAATTTTTATTGTGGTAAAACATGCATAACATAAAAATTACCATTTTAACCATATTTAAGTATACAATGCACTGGCATCAAGTACATTCATGATGTTGTACAACCATTATCACAATTAATTTCCAGAACTTTTTCATTATCTTAAACGGATACTCTGTATCCATTAAACAATAATTCTTCATTCCATTCTCCCCCTGCCCCTGGACCTTGGTAACTTTTATTCTTCTGTCTCAGTGGATTTGCCTCTTCTATCTGCATCTTGCTTTTTTCCCATCGAAGTGTATATTCTAGAGATCACTCCTTAGGAGTATACTGAGAGCCTCATTCATTTTTCACAGCCATATAGCATTTCATTGACTGGATTAAAGTATGTATATTCATCCAGTTTCTTATTGATGGGAAATTTATGATGCTAATCTTTTGCTATTACTAACAGTGCTGCAGTGAACAGACTAACACATTCATCATCTCATTTTTTGCCTGTATATCTTTTAAATAGCTTTCTAAAAGTGGAATTGCTAAGTCAGAGGATAATTACACATACAATTTTAGAGCATTTGGATTTGATGTGATAGACAAGAATGTATCATGAAGCCATTTAAGTGTTAAATGAAAAACCACTTAACAGGGTTAAATATTTTAAAGAGCATAATTAAAATAATGCTTTAACCTAGGGAATAGTTACTTTATTTAGGTCTTTAAGTTAAAATAATTTTATTTGTTTGAAGGACAGTGCACGATAAATACTCCTATTGCTGACTTTAATTTCTTTGGATTTGAACATGAAATTATGTGACTACTACTTTTTTTTTTTTCTTATGCCTTATGAGAATATTGTAAGAAGGGCTACTATCTTAAGACTCTTTGTCCGACTACATTGGCAAAATAAGGGAGAGAGTTATGCCAATTCTCAGAGAACTTTGTCTGCCAAATAGCACATCTGGGAAATTTGGGCCAGGAAAAGTTTCCTGACCTGTGCTTGGATGGTCAGTCCTAGTTTTCAAGGGTGTTGATTTTTAATTACGAAATGCCATGGACTGACAGATGACTAGGGCTTTGCGGAGACCTCATGAAAGCTGGGCCATAAAGGAAGAGACCCCAAAGGCGGGCGAGCACAGAGGCAGCTCTAAGAGTTCAGAGGGCAAGTTGCCAGCCTGAATACGCTAATTGCTAAGGTTTAATAATCAGGAGTCTATGCCAGGAACCAAAGATATGCCCCAAGACCCATTTACCGGCCTGCGTTCCCTCCACCCCGGCCCCCACTACATACACACACTTTCAGGCTGCAAACTCCGGCAGAACCCTGCCAGGGGTCACCTCCTGCGTGGACTCCTCGCGACTGCGACGCCGGCTCTTTGCCGAGGCCCCCCGCGGCCGCGTGTGCTCCCTCTTGGAAGCGCAGGGCACATTTCAATCTGGATACGCCCAGCCCATCTTGGAGTCCCGCAAACTGACGCCGCTCCGGGTGGGGAAGTGGGGGTAGGAGGGCGTTGGGGAGGGCCTGGCCTCCTCGGATTGAGATTGCAGCCAGCTCCCGCGCAAATCTCTATTCCTGCTTGGCTGCGAATCCCCGAACCCCGGGTCTGGATCCGGGTCCCTGCGGCAGGACCCGCTCTCATCAAACTTGTGGCCTCTGCCCTGTGGGTTAGTTCAGCTGAGGATCCAGCGAGCCAGGCACGTTTAGAGACCCTCGTCCTTGGTACGCGGCCCGGCGAGGGCGGAGGGGGAGGGGAAGGGGCTGCTGCCTCCTTTCCCAAATCCGGTCCCTAACCGCCCCCTCCCCCGTCGTCTGCTCGCTTTGTACAGGCAGTCAAAACAGAGCTAGCGGCCAATTGAGGGGGACGGGAAGCAAAGCCGACTAGAGCCTCGCCCCCTCCAGCCGGCCCCCCGGCCCCCTCCTCCTGGCCCCCGGCCCTCCCTCCCCTTTCCCACTTCTCTACTCGCCCTAACCTAGTCCCCATCCCCCGCTCATTTCCTCCCCGGTCTCCAATCTCTCTTTTCCAAACCCCTCTTCCAGTCCCTGGCCTTCCTCTCCCTTTTTCCCCAATCTCTCAGTCCTCTCTTCTCGCTCATGCCCTATCCCCTTCCTCTTCCCCCTCCCCCGTTTCGCTCCTTGTTCCTCCCCACCCAGTCGCCCCCCCTAACTCTGTCCCCGCGCCGTTCTTCTCGGTCCGGGCTGCGCCCCACGTGTGGACGGTTGTGCTCCAGCCCCCACTGACAGCCGCCGCCCGCCGGCCCGCCCCGCGCCGTGCCGGGCCTCAAAACCCCCGCGCCGCGCCCTCACCCGCCGCATCGGTCCCGTAGTCCAGCCTCCCGCCCTCCCTCTCACCGGCGGCTAGCCCCGGCCCCGCGCACCTCAGCTCGCGTCCTCAGCCGCCGCAGGCGCGTCGCTGCCCCGCGGGACTCCGGGCGAGCCGGAAGGAGACCCTCCTCTTCTTTTGGGGGCGACTTTTGTTTGCTTGCGGGCTTCTTTCTGGTGACTTTTGCAGCTTTCCAAGATCTGTGCAGGGAGCGCACGGGAATCCGCGGAGCCGCTGCGTACAGGCCCTTTTTTTCTTCGAGGTCCGCTTTCTTTGTAACTTTACGCCGCGGCTGCTCAGGTTACTTTTGTAATTTCCCGCCCCCGCCCGCTGGCGGTCCTGGAGTCGCTCGGGGCCGTGGCCCGGGGGATGCAACGTGGACCGCGCGGGGCTGTCGGCCGCACCGCCGCCGCGCCTCGCCGCCCGTTGCGCTAGATCCCGCGCCCCGCCGTCAGCCAGTGGGCTGGCGCTCGGTCCGGGGCTCCCGTTAGAGCTGGGAGCCCGAGCCCAAGGGAATCTCGGGAGCCGACGAAGGGTTTGTTAGACCCTGACTTTTTTCCGGCCGCGCGGATTTTGTCTTTGAGTGTTTCCTCTCCGCGGACCACGGTCCGCGCGCTCTCGGCGCCCGCGATGGGGAGACGGCGGCGGCTGTGTCTCCAGCCCTACTTCGTGTGGCTGGGCTGCGTGGCGATCTGGGCGCAGGGCACCGCCGGCCAGCCCCAGCCTCCGCCGCCCAAGCCGCCCCGGCCCCAGCCGCCGCCGCAACAGGTTCGGCCCGCGGCAGCAGGCTCTGAAGGCGGGTTTGCGGTGCCCGAGTACCGGGAGGAGGGCGCCGCGGCGGCCAGCCGCGTCCGCAGGCGAGGACAGCAGGACGTGCTCCGAGGGTAGGTGGGCAGGCCGCATCTGGGGAACCTCGGCTTGGCAGCTTTCCACCCTACCCCCTTCCTGAACCTCGTTCGGGCGGCTAAAGCTGCGGCCCCCTCCACCTGGAGACGCCGAAGACTCCGAGGAGCGCCTCCCTCTTTTCCTCGGCAGTCCGCCGGCAGAGAGCCCTCCCTTAGGAGTTTTGGCGGCGGGTGGGTCCGAGGCCCCCGGGTGCGGATCGCAGAGCGTATGCCGAGCCCGCGGTGCGGGAACAGGTTCCGAATGTCGGGCGGAAGGCTGGCCTGAGTCCACCCCGCGCCCTGGCTGGCGGAGCCTGCCTGCTCCCCACCGTCGGGGGCGCCGCTCCCGAGCCTTTTGTTTGAGGACGTGTGCGGGGTTTACAGTTCACTCTAATCACTAACCCGAGCGCTCCACCTTTCGACGCGTCCCTCTTGACACTTCGGGGCCAAAGTAATAGTTGATCAGGAGGGATGGATCAGGGGACAAGGTTAAAGATTTCTGAAAAGGAATGTTCCCTTTGTTCTCTGCATCCGGAGGCTAGAATAGTAGCAAATTATATGTTTCTATGTTTCTTTTTGCCCTTTAAAAAGGCAGCAACGGAAGGCAGATGAAAGACAATGTTTAGACGTCTCTGACCCTCCCTCATTCCAGTGTCTAGCCCCAAACATTTATTTCCACGTCTGCGCCCCAAACATTTGAAGTGCAATTTTGTTTTGTTGTCCCCAAATCTATCCTCTCATTGCTTTGCTTACGAAAACCGCTCATGTGTTACTGTACCCCCACGTCCCTACGCGTGTATGACCTTGTTTGTCCATCGCAGGCCCAACGTGTGCGGATCGAGGTTCCACTCCTACTGCTGTCCAGGATGGAAGACGCTCCCTGGAGGAAACCAATGCATTGTCCGTGAGTGCTCGGCTGGGATCGCAGCTTGGGGCAGCACTCTTAGCCCCATCTCAGGGTCCGACCTCTTGCATTCAGTCCTTCGCACACACAGTTGCATTTAGAAAACAGTGGCCAGATAGTGGTGATGATTAGGACGTGGTCCCGTTTGAATGGTGGGGGAAAAAGCAGCCGGTCTCCATCAGTTTAGACTTCACATCTAGAATCTGTTGAAGGGTAATAATGATAAAGGCTTCAAAGATACTTGGAAGGTTTATCTTTCTATGTCTATTAATACAAACCGATGGGGAGTACAGCAATTCCCTAGATAACTCAGAACCACTTTTTCTTAAGAGTCCAGATAAGACCACAATGTGGTTATGTAAATTAACTGGCTTTTGACTTTGCATGAGATTTAGGCCTTAGGAAGATCAAACTTTCTTAGGCTTTTGTACACGACCACTTTATTATCTCTGGTTTCATCTCAACAGCCACATAACTTAAATATGATAGGAGCACTCTCACGGATTTAGATTTGGCCTAGGTTAACAAAATTTTTAAAAATGAGAACTCTTCCAAATGGCTTTACTTTTTTTTTTTTTTATTTTTTGGAAGACATTTAAATGTTGGATTTGCAGACCAAAAGTCTCATAGTCCACAATAGATTTCCAAAGTGTGAGTCTTAGAACTTCAGAAGTTCTGCATATCTGACTTTAAAAGTTTTGATTATTCAGTTTCCAAAGGGTATACTCAGCTCTCCAAGTTCTAATTAGAAAAGTCATTAGTTATCAGCCTCACAGGAATGGACTGTGGGATGTCTAATTTCACATGCCTGTGAATTTGTGAGTTGAAGTGTAACTGGCCTTCTCCCATGTGTTTCTATAGCACAGCCACATTTCTGTTGTCGGGAGGAGAGCCAGGTATCATAGACAGCATATTCATTTAGGGCCAATCTTGACTTTAGATCGACCTTGATGTTCTCCAGGGAAAAGATAATTATGTGACTGTGAACAGAGAAAAAGGGCAAGCCACACTAGCCAAGGGATAATAAGGATGTAGTGGCATCTCTGACTCTATATTTATTGGTTTTGTGGGTTTGAGATAGACCCTTAATCTTTTTTCAGTACAGTTTTTTAAAAAGAATGAAATCTCAAGTGTTATGAAGACTAGTTTCTTATTTTTTTATCCTAAAAATCCCATAATCTCCAATAATGAGGCAAAATAGGAAACAACAACTGTTCTTCATGGTGATTCATAAATATTTTAAGTAAACCCTCTGATTATAAGCCTTTGCTTGTATTAAAAAGAAAGAAAGGAGTATTGCATTCTTTTCTCTCCAACACAGAAGTCATATATGTGAGGCATTTATGGAGGGTGCATTTACTCTTTCAAGCCAGCAGGGCATTACCAGCCTGTTTTAAAACTTACATGGTTTCTAGAATCCTGAAACAGCTAACGTCACTCACCACACACCTGCCATACTAGCCGGGAGTGACTTAGGCACTGCGGAAAGTCTGACTCACTAAATGTAATGAATGTGACTGCCATTATTGAGTTGGAGAGCAGCCGAGGAGAAATGATTGGTTTATGGTACGTGTTGAAAATCTGTAAAGTCAGATTTTATTGGATCAGTGTAGAATGGGAATTCCAGAGAACAGAGCCTTCCAGAATATTTACAGTAGAAATATATATGTATATATATTTATATATGTATATATTTATATATTTATATATACATATATCCCTCTGAGTGTCAGCTTTAGATACTTTTGGTCTCTGAATAACATTGTGCTCTTTACTTGTTTAGAAGATTAGCTTTGGAAATCTCAGAGAAACAGTCAATATTGTAGCCTGTATTTCTTCTACTTGAAATATTTGGGTGCGTATGAGATACATTGGAATGTACATGTATCATTAGTCTATAAAAAGCATAGACTTGAAATGAGCTTTATATCTCCAAGAAAAATTTGCTACACTTGTGTCAAGAGATATCTACAAAAATATTTGTTAGCACATTTAAAAATATTTTAAGTACTCAAGAGTATATAATAGTGCACAAAATAGAGGGAGAATGTAATGCCTTTCTAAGCTCTTGTATGGATCTCACCTAAATTTTAACTTTTAATATTCTGCATTAAATTTAGTAATCTAATTATTTTGACATTTAAAATTATAATATATGGAGATAATAACCAAATTGAAACCACTATAAACTTAAAAATCAAGAATTTAGATACCAGGATTTTCTGTAGATAATACGTTATTTCTTGTATTTATTATTTTCCACCATTTCACTAAAGAAAAGCTCTGAGGCAACTCACAAAAAGAAAATAAGTAAAATTTTCTAAGGAATAGAAAATGAAGACCAAAGATTAATTTTCTCATACATTTGTCCATCAGCGTTATTTCTTTATAGAAAGATATTAAAATGAGCAACTTCTAGAATTTTAATGATTGACCTTGATCAGGCTTCATGAAGAGAAGATATTAAAAGAAATATGTATTTCTCAAACTACTGGAAACCTAATGCATTTTGATTTAAGTCTGTGTTTTGTCGTTATTGTTCTTAATTGTGGCCCGTAAAGACCACTGCAGTACTTCCAAGCTTCCAAATATTTGTTTCCGAAGGATGGAATTGACTTTCTCACTTTCCATTTATTTTTTAAAAATCTCCTTAGAACATGAAGCAATGGAAAAGTTTGCTTATTAATTTATTTATTGTGAAATTATGCTATGAAGTGTATTTTGATCAGTGGAATAACAGTGGGAAGGGGTTGGCTCAGATTCATAGCGTTTGAGACCTGAAGAGACATCAGAACACTTGAATGTAATCTCTTTGTTTTATTTACCAATGAGAAAACTAAACTCAGAGAAGCTGTGGGGTTTTTATTTCCCCAGAGCTTGCAGTGAGGTCAGTATCAGAACAAGAACTCAACCTCAGATCTCTTGCATACCACATACTCTTACTGCCATGCATCTTCTCCCAGCATCACTGAAGCCCCCAACACCCAGTTCTTTTCTCCTTCTCCCTCTGGTGTTTTGGGTCTCATTGTTTTTGTGTGGTTGTGGGAGGGACAGATATTTTGGTGAGGCATACCATAGTCATGAGATGAGTGTAAGGGAGAGGGCCTAAGCACTCTCACTTCTCACTGGCTTATAGTTATGGCGTGCAGGCCTGTGGCCCTGACAAGGATCTGACTGAGGATAACCAATTCCAGCCCACCAGATCTTCTTTGGGTTTAGGACCTGGGTAGGAGCACTTTGTATATCACCTAAGCCTAGACTTAAATGTCTACCTACTGGGGATGAGGAGGCTTTGAAATAAAAAAAAACATTTTAGTGAACATTTGTCATTGGACAATCATCGGTGATCAGAAACTTTAGTACATTTTAAGAATAGTCAGCTCCATGGTAGGAACCATGTTCTTGGCTAAAATCAGTTTTCTATCTTCGTGCCATGATCTATGACATTTTCAATTATAGAGAGTAGTAATGGAAGTGCTGACCATCTTATATGGATGTTGAAAGGCAGTTTGTAGAAGGAAAAGTATTACTGAGTTAGTTCATTTCTACAGAACACACTCTTAACATTATTGGGTGTCTCGCATCTCTTTGAAAGGCGTGGGATCCCTCCCTAGCACAAGACATATTTGCATAAATGTTTGCAGCTAGTTTCAGAGATGTTCCCAGACACTCCTTTTCTTGTCTTCATGCATCCAGTCATGGAGCATTAAGGCAAATAACTTTTGTGCACAAAGAGAAGATTCAATTGTGGGTATAGAGATAAATCTTTCAGCTTCTAAATGAACTGACTAAATATGGGAGACCCTTCCCATTTGAATGTATTTAGCTAATGGATTTTTAGGATCCGTGGTATGTGCTGTGTCAGTGAGCCTAACATTCTTTGTTGTGATGACCCTCATACCTTGGAGGTTACAGCTGCGGGAGTCTTTGACTCTCCCTCCATCAAATTGTCGCAGCAGCTTTTCTGAGCAGCGGGAATAGGCTAGGTTGTGGAGAAATATGGGAGAAGAAAAGCTGGAGGAAGGAGAGAGGGAATTATTAAGGGCAACAAAGATTGATGATGGGGCAGGTCAGATACCAGCCGGGAAGGAATGTGCATTGAACCCCTGGGGCTTTGCCAAGTCTGTAGGGCCTGGAGTCTCTGGCTCAGCCAATTTCACATTCTCTGTTTCCTGTGAAGGTCCTTTACAGAGTGGGCTGTGGTTTTTGAACATATGCAGGACCTCTTGGTTTCCTCAACCCTCCCGACTTCCAAGGACCAAGACTGTCTTCTCGGGGTGAATTCTGTACATAAACTCTGCCTTGAATGGAAAAAAAAAAATAATCTGTATTGATTGGAGAGTTAAAGAATTAGGATTTTGGAACTTGAAATCGCTTGATTTGTTTGCACATTATCATAGGGATGCTTGTGAGACTTGTTCTCATGTCTACAATGGGTAATTTCCTTGCAAATCTGAAATTAGACATTATATATCACACATTTTATATCTTAGTTTTTCAGGTTTATTGTTTTTAACTATAGCTTTCTTGTGTTGTAAACTATGGTTTATTACCTAATTATTCATTTGCTTCCCTATTGTGCTCCTACAGCAATTTGTAGAAATAGTTGTGGAGATGGATTTTGTTCCCGTCCTAATATGTGTACTTGTTCCAGTGGCCAAATATCACCGACTTGTGGATCAAAATCAAGTATGTTTCTTATGTGACCTTATTTACTGCCTTATCCTTAAGCGTTTGAATAAATTCTAAATGTCCTTTTCAATGAGAATGTAAATCCATGATTATTTTCCTCACTAAGTAGGTCTGTATTGATCTTTGGAGTAAAAATCTTCGGTGATTTAGTTGTTGCCACCAACAACTAAGGGGAATGGGGTAATGATTTTCATTAAAAACAATTTAATTCCGGTCCAAAAGCTATGTATCTATGCAGCAAAAGAGCCTGGATTTAGTAGAGAAATAATTCTTTGTGAATAATAGCTTCCTGGATTTTCACAATGTGCCAGGTACTGTTTTAAGTGTTTGCCTATATTATTTATTTAATCCTCATATGACCACTCTGAGATACTACTGTTACCCTGTTTTACAGAGAAGGAGATTGAGACATACGTAAGTAACTTGCCCAAGGTAACATAGATTTGAATCCGGGTATTCTGTGCCTAAACTTAAAGACTCAAACACTAGGCTCTATTTATTGCCTTTGCTTAACTCTTGCTACTCATATCCTGTTTTGTGGCTTAACTAAAGGCAAAGGAAAGGAAGATTGGAAAGAAAACAAATATTTATTGTGTATTGACCTTATGCTTTACATATATTAACTTATTTTACTTTACACATATTAACTCCCATCAACTCTATAAGATCACTGTAACAGTGGACTATGATGGTGTTATTCATGACTCAGTTAGAAAGTATTGCATCTTTAAGGTTCAAGATTAATCTTTTAGGCCACTGTTTAAGATAACATTACAACAAAGAGGAAGCAGATATTATTTATTTAATTGCTCAAATAAATCTTTAAGTCTGCCTTAACTAGTATGAAGTTGTTATACTTTTAACCTTTCTGACTCAGGAATGTAAGATTCAAGATTCATGCAAGAAATGTTGTGGTCTTCTGATGAAACTTCTGATTAAAACTAGTTTCACTTTCTTTGAAAATAATCTGTCATTTTCACATTTTAAAATCTATAAAATTCATTGAGACTTTCTCGACCACCCCGTTTAGCAAATTTCCTCTATTCCTTTTCTGAACCTCCCTTTCTGGCTACCTAGAAGAAACCCTTGCCCTTACCTTCATTTATCCCGTTCTCATATTTTTCTCATATATGCCCTCAGCAAAAAACTCAATGCTAGAGAAATTTTACCATTCAACCTTGATTTCTCTACCTGGGCAGCTGAACATTCAGTGGCCCAGTTTATGGTATTTAATTTAGTAGGGACTCCATGAATTCATTTCGCCTTGAGTAATACTCACTCCCCTTTCCATGAAGAACTTTTTTATTTCTTTCAGTCCTCATCCTGCTCCACCTCCCTAAAGCACTAATCACTGTTAGTCACCGTTAATCACTATCTTCTTGAAATTCGTTCCTTTCCCTTCACTTACATAATATCGATGGCTTGCAATCCTCCTTTCCTTGGTTATTGTTTTTTAGTCTCTTTTCTGTATCTTCTTCATTAGGTCGCCATTCAATGTTTGGTATTCCCAAGCGTTGACCCTCTCTGGGTGAACTCATTTACATATAAGTCTTCAACTTCTACCGAGATGTTGCTGACTCATAATAATTAACCCCCAGCTTCACATTCATGTGTTCCAATTCCTGTTTGACATCTCCACCTGAATGTCTCTGAAACTTGGTTGCATGAAACTTAATTCATTGCTGACCACAGTCCACTTCTTTCTTGCCTCAGCAAATGGCACTGCCATCCACCCTTGTACTAAAGCAAATGCTTCTCTTTTTCTCCCATCAACTCTTTTTAACAAGACCTGCAGGTTCTACTGGAAAATATATCTCGAATCCATCCTCTCATTTCTATCACCATTGCTACTATGTGATTTAAGCCACCCTCATCTCTCACCTGGACTATTGCAGTAACCTCCTGATGGGTTCCCCAGCTTCTAGGCTTGCCCTCTTCAAATCAATTCTCTGCAAAGCAGCTAGAATAGTCTTTTTAAAATAACAAATCGTATCACTTCATTGTCTTGTTTATATCATTTCGGTGACTCCCTGTAGCATTTGGGACATATTGCAAACCCTTTCATGGTAAAGAGGCCTTGCATTATCTAGCTGGCCACTGCCTGCTTTTCTAAGATTTTCTCTTCCCCACTTGCCTCTGTATAATCATGTAAATCTTTCAGACCTATACCATCCTAATGTCTTTTGGTTTGCTGAGGCCTCTCCCTGTGAGGTTCCTCCGTGGTACTTCTCATGCCTGGCTCATTCCAGTCCTCCAGAACTAAGTTTAATGTTGCATCAGAGTGGTCTTGTCTGGCTCCTGTGTCTAGATTCCTCCTTGGCTCTAGACTGTTCTTCACAACATAGTTTTCTTCAGAGAACATATCACGATCTATAATGACATTGTGGTATTTGTTTACTTGTGTTTTGTTGGTCTACCTATGAGAATACAAGCTCCATGAGAGTGTCGGATACCAAGTCCACTGCGACAGCAGAGCACTGAGCTCATCTGGCAGGCATTCAACCCTGAATTCTGAATGGATACCCTTGTCTCCTGCATCTTAGAAGCTATGCCAGTAGTCACTTTATATTTATTTCCTTTAATACGGAAAGTGTAATCTTTTTAAAACATGCACTCGGTAGCATATGTTGTAACAGATATGCTCACGTGTGCACGTACAACAAATATAGATAATGCCTGAGTCATAACATTTACTTTTGTAGAATATATTTTTATTGAATTGGATATTTAGTATAGTTTTGTAACTCTTACAGATACTACAATTTTAGTGATTGATATTTTCACATTTCTTGTTCTTTGCAGTTCAGCAGTGCAGCGTTAGATGTATGAATGGTGGGACCTGTGCAGATGACCATTGCCAGTGCCAGAAGGGATATATTGGAACTTACTGTGGACAACGTAAGGAACGTTGGAATAGATTTGATTTATTAGAAATAATGAGGCTTAATGGGTATTTCATACTAAGTCATCATTTAAGGTCTTATGAAGCCTATGATCCTTTAAAAAAGTAATTTTCATGTAGTAAGCCAAACCTTACAACTGAATTTCTTATCTGTAAGATTTTTTCTAACTCTTTAAAAATTTTGTGTATTATAGTATTGATGTTGTTGAATACCACTAGGCTTTATCAAATTTGACACATATCACCAGTAAATACTTACTTGTTTTTCTTTGACCTATCTCATACACACAAACACACACAATTTTTTAGGATATACCAAAATTAATCCTAGAAGAGCCAATCTTATAAATGTCCTTTGTTGTCCTTTGCTCAAATGTGTTTAATTATTTAATACTGTAATTAGGGCTATGAAATGATTTTTTAGAAATCAGATGTCATTGTGAAAGAGGGAGCTTTAATCCAGCAAAGCTCTTGTCTTTACTCACTGCAGAATATCCTGTACTAATTAAGAAATAACCTTTTGGCAAGGATGTAAGAATTGTAGCTCCTGGATTGCGACATATTACTGGGGAATACTTTAGGTCAGTATTTCCCAAATTGTGGGACTGTATGGGAATCCTCATGTTTTTAACTATGCATGAGTAGAAGGATATAACATTAAAGAAAGTTGAACCATAATTTTAAGAAAGTCCCTTTTTACTTCAATTGCATTTCATCAGATGCAGAGTCTAGTTTTGCTCCTAATCTTTGAGGCCTCCTTGAGAATTGCTCATCAATCTTTTTAACAACAAAGACAGTCTTAGGTGTGCAAGAATATCTAGCTTGTTTTAAATTAAACTTATTTTATTTTTGTTGCAGTTAAATTTTTTTAAAAATATAGTAAAATATATATAACAAAATTTTCTATTTTAACTATTTTTATTTTATTTTATTATTAGTTTCAAGTATACCGTACAGGTTAGACATTTACCATTTGTGGAACGATGTCCCTGATTACTCTCTCTTCCCTCTGGCTCTGCACATAGCCATTACATTACTGCCAACTGCATTTCCTATGCTGTGCTCCCCATCCCCATGATCATCTATCAACTACTAATTTGTACTTCTTTAACCCTTTACCACTTTCCTATCCCTCACTCCCTTCCCCACCTACCTTCGCCAGATTGTCCTCTATCTTTCTGAGTCTGTTTTTGATTAGTTTGTTCCTTTTGTTCTTTAGATTCCGCATATAAGTGAAATCATATGGTATTTATCTTTCTCTGTCTGACATTTTACCCAGCATAATAACCTCTGGGTCCATCCATGTCGTTGCAAATGGTTGGATTTCATTTTGTTATGACTGAGTAATATTTCATTGTATATATGAACCATAATTTCTTTATCCAATTGTCTGTTGATGGGCATTTAGGTTACTTCCATATATTGGCTATTGTGCTGCCATAAACATAAGGATACATAGGTTTCAATGAATTATTGTTCTGGTTTTCTTTTGATAAATACCCAGAAGTGCAATTACTGAGTCAAAAGATAGATCCATTTTTAATGTTTTGAGGAACCTCCAGATTGTTTTTCATAGTGTCTGTACCAATTTGCAATCCCACCAACAGTATGTGAGGGCTCCCTTTTCTCTATAACCTCACCAACACTTGTTTTTTGATTTCTTGATGATAGCCATTCTGACAGGTGTGAGGCAATATCTCATTGTGGTTTTAATTTGCATTTCTCTGATGATTAGTGACCTTGAGCATCTTTTCATATATCTATTGGACATCTATATTTCTTCCTTGGAGAAATATCTATTCAGGTCTTCTGCCCATTTTTTAATTAGATTGTTTGTTTTTCTGGTGTTGAGTTGTATGAGCTCATTATATATTTTGATATTATACTCTTATCAGATGTATCATAAGCAAATATCTTCTTCCATTAAGTAGATTGTCTTTTCATTTTGTTGATGGTTTCCTTTGTTGTGTGAAAACTTTTTAGTTTGATGTAGTTCCATTTGTTTATTTTTCTTTTGTTTCTCTTGTCTGAGGAAAAGATTACTGTTAGCAATATCAGAGAGATTACTGCCTATGTTTTCTTCTAGAAGTTTTATGGTTACGAGTTACATTTAAGTCTGTAATTCATTTTGAGTATATTCTTGTATGTGGTGTAAGAAGATGGTCCAGTTTCATTTTTTTGCATGTATCTGTCCAGTTTTTCCATCACCATTTATTGAAGAGACTGTCTTTACCTCATTCTATGTTCCTGCCTCCTTTGTCATGTATTAAGTGAGCATATAGATGTGGATTTATTTCTGGGCTCTCTATTCTGTTCCATTGATCAATGTGTCTGTTTTTATGCCAATGTCATGCTGTTTTGATTACTATAACCTTGTAGTATAGTTTGATATCAGTTAGTGTGATACTTCCAACTTTGTTCTTCTTTATCAAGATTGCTGTGGCTTTTCGGGGTCTTTTATGGTTAAATTTAAGTTTTTGGGTTATTTGTCTTAGTTCTGTAAAAAATGTCATTGGTATTTTGATAGAGATTGCATTGAATCTATAGGTTGCTTTGGGTAGTATGGCCATTTTAGTGATGTTAATTCTTCCTACCCATGAGCACAGTATATGCTTCCATTTATTTGTATCTTCAATTTCTTTTTTCAATGACTTATAATTTTCTGAGAACAGGTCTTTTACCTCCTGGGTTAATTTGATTTTTAGGTATTGTTTTTTATGAAGTTGTAAATGGGATTGTTTTCTTAATTTCTCTTTCTGAAAGTTCATCATTGGTATATAAAAATGCAACCGACTTATTAGTTCTAACAGTTTTTTGGTGGTAGGGTTCTCTCTGTTTAGTATCATGTTATCTGCAAATAACGGCAGTTTTACTTCTTCCTTTCTAATTTGGATACTTCTATTTCTCTTTCTTGTCTGATTGCTATGGCTAGGACTTCCAGTACAATTTTGAACAGAAGTGGTGAAAGTGGGCATCCTTGTCTTATTTCTGATCTTAAAGGAAAATGCTTTTAGCCTTTCTCCATTGAGTATGATGTTAGCTGTAGGTTTGTCATATATGACCTTTATTATGTTGAAATATGTTCTCTCTATTCCTATTTTGCCGGGAGTTTTATCATAAATGAATACTGGATTTTGCCAAATGCTTTTTCTGCATCTATTGATGTGATCGTATGATTTTTATCTTTCAATTTGTTAATGTGGTGTGTCACATTAATTGATTTGTGGATATTGTACCAACCTGGCATCCCAGGAATAAATTCAACTTGATCATGGTGTATGATATTTTTAATGTATTGCTGAATTCAGTTTGCTAATATTTTGTTGAGGATTTTTGCATCAATATTCATAAGAGATATTGGCCTATAGTTTTTTTTTTTTTTGGTAATGCTTCTTTTGTCTGTTTTGGGAATCAAGGTAATGGTGGCTTTCCATAAAAGGAATTAGGGGAGTTGTCTTTCTTCTCTTGAATTTTTGAAATAGTTTGAGAATAAGTAGGTATTAATCTTTTCTTATAGCATGTTTGGTAAAATCTATGAAAAGTATCTTGGTCCAAGACTTGTTTTTAGAATTTTTGATTTCTGATTTGATTTCTTGGTGGTAATTGGTTGATTCAGATTTTCTGTTTCTTCTGACCAGTCTTGGGAGATTTTATGTTTCTAGAATGTATCTATTTCTTCAGATGTCCAATTTTGTTGGTGTATAATTTGCTCGTAGAATTTTCCTCTCATGATCCTTTTTCTGTGGTGTCTATAGTTTTTTTTTTTTTTTTTTTCATTTCTGATTTTATTTATTTGAGTCCTTTCTCTTTTTTCCTTGATGAGTTTGGTTAAAGGTTTATCAATTTTGTTTATCCTTTCAAAGAATCCGTTCTTGGTTTTATTAATCTTTCGTATTGTTTTTCTAGACTCTATTTCATTTATTTCTGCTGTGTTCTTTATTGTTTCCTTCTACTCTCTTTGAGTTTTGTTTGCTGTTCTTTCTCAAGTTCTTTTAAGTGTAAGACTAGATTGTTTATTTGAGCATTTTCTTGTTTCTTGAGGTAGGCCTGTATTGCTATGAATTTTCCTCTTAGGACTGCTTTCGCTGCGTCCCACAGATTGAGTCATGTATTTATTTTCATTTGTCTCTAGGTGTCTTTTGATTTCTTCCTTGATCTCATTGTTAACCCACTGATTATTTAGTAGCATGTTATTTAGCCTCCATGTGTTTGTGTATTTTCCAGTTTTATCTTTGTAGTTGATTTCTAGTTTCATACCATTCTGGTAGGATAAGACACTTGATATGATTTCGGTCTTCTTAAGGTTATTGGTGCTTGTTGTGAGTTCTAACATGTCTAAATGTTTCATGTGCTCTTGAGAAGAATGTATATTTTGCTGCTTTGGAGTGAAATGCTCTGAAAATATATATTAAATCCATCTGCTCTAGTGTGCCTTTTAGGGCCATTGTTTCCTTATTGATTTTCTGTTTGGAAGATCTGTCCATTGGTGTCAGTCCTCTACTATGAGTGTATTACTGTTGATCTCTCCTTTTATGTCATTCAATAATTGCTTTATGTTTGTAGGTGCTCCTATATTGTGTGTGTATATGTTTATTAGGGTTGTCCTGTTGATATATTGATCTCTTTATCATTATTTAATGCCCTTCTTTGTCTCTTATAGCCTTTGTTTTAAAGTCTAATTTGTTTGATATAAGTATTGCTATCCCAGCTTTTTTTTCATTTCATTTGCATGAAATATCTTTTTCCATTCCTTTACTTTCACTCTTTGAGTATCATTTGATCTGAAGTGAGTCTCTTGTATGCATGAGTCTTGTTTCCTTATCTATTTGGGTACCCTGTGTCTTTTCATTGGAGCATTTAATCCATTTACATTTAAAGTGATTATTGACATTTATGTAGTTACTACCATTTTATTATTTGTATTTATTTCTCTCTCTCTCTCTCTCTCTCTCTGTTTTTTACAGAATTCTCTTTAACATTTCTTGTAATACTGGCTTGTCAGTGATGAATTCCTTAAGCTTTTCTCTGTCTGGGAAGCTCTTTATTTCACCTTCCATTTTAATTGAAAGCCTTGCTAGGTAGAATATTTGTGGTTGTAGATTCTTATTTTTCAATACTTTAATTATTTCTTGTCAGTCCCTTCTGGTTTGCAAAGTTTCTGTTGAAAAATCAGCAACATTCTTACTGGGGGTACCCTTGTAAATAACTAGCTGCCTTTCTCTTATTGCTTTTAAGATTCTCTCTTTGTCTTTGACCTTTGGCATTTTAATTATGATGTGTCTTGGTGTGGTCTGTTTGAAATCCTCTTATCTGGGACTCTTTGCACTTCCTGGACTTGTATGTCTAATTCCTTCGCCAGGTTAGGGAAGTTTTCTGTCATTATTTCTTCAAATAGAGTCTCAATCTTTTGCTCTCTCTCTCAACTCCTTCTGGTACTCCTATGATGCAGATATTGTTACACTTCATGTTGTCCCAGAGGTCTCTTATACTATACTCATTTTTTTTTTTTAATTCTTTTTTTCTTTTTGCTCTTTTGATTGGGTGTTTTCTGCTACCTTGTCTTCTAGTTCGCTGATTCAGTCTTCTGTTTCATCCAATCTACTGTTGAATCTTTCCAGAGTATTCTTCATTTCAGTTATTGTATTATTCATTTCTGTCTGGTTCTTTTAAATGGGTTCTATATCCTTTTTTATGCTTGTTATGTCACTCTGTTGAGGTTCTCATCGAGCTCATCCTTTTCCCTGCTAAGTTCATTGACATCCATATAACCACTCTTTTGAACTCTGTCTCTGGTAGGTGTTTGCCTCCATTTCATTTAGCTTATTTTCTAGAATTTTCTCCTGTTGTTTCATTTGTTTCATATTTCTTCATTTTCTCATTTTATTGGCCTTTCTGTGTTTGTTTCTATGTGTTAGGAAGATTTATTTTATCTCTCAGCCTTGGCCAGATGGCCTTATGTGGAAGTTGCCCTGTGCGGCCCAGTGGCATGCTCTCTCTAATCACCTATGCTGGGGGCTCTGGACATGATCGTTGTGTGAGTCATGTGTGATCTTCTGTTGTAGCTAAGCCTTTATTGGTTTTGGTACATCAGAGGATGGGATTAACACTCAGACTGACTAACTGTGGGAACTGGCTATGCCCACAGGTATGAGTTGCTATGTGAGGGCTGACCCCAAGGAATGGGATTTGCCCTAGCAGGCTTGTGTACTTGTTGAGACCACCCTTTGTATAATTCTCAGATTACAGCAAGGCCAGCTACTGTCCACCTTGGTCCTGCAAATACCTGAGATCTGTTCATGAATTACTGAAGCTGTGGACATGGGTATGTGGCTTCTCTTGGATTCACGGGCTTTGCATGGGCCATGTGAACTGTTGAATTCATGTCCCAAGGAAAGTACAGAATGGGACCGGATTGCCTGGGAGTAGGGTTGCCGCAGGTAATTTGTGGGTTAGTTGGGGCGACATCTCCATGAGGCATTGGGCCATCAGGCCTATGTAGCACCAGATTTGCTGCCAGCTCTGAGACCATGGGCTCCCACAATAGTCCCATATCACTGCGAGACCTATTGCCATTTGGGATGGGCCTACAAAGCCCTATGATCTGCCCAAGTGATATTGTATCTTATGCTGGCAGCAGTGATCTGCCCATCACTGTTTTACCTGAAATTTGCTCACTGTGCTAGCTGAGCTCTATTGCCGGCGTAGAACGAGCAACCCCGGAGAGGGGCAGGGCAGGAATGGCTGCCTGTCAATGGGCTACAGGCACTTTGTGGTGAAGTGAGATCTCAGGGAAACAAGGGCCATCAAGCAAATGCAGCTATAGTTTTGCTGCATTTTCTGTGCCTGTGTGTTCCTGCTGTAATCACAGTTTACAGCGAGACCAGCTGCTGTCTGGGGCAGTCCCACAGACTCCCGCAATCCCCCCAAGTGATACTGCAGCTCGTGCAGGCAGCAGTAGTCTGCCCACAACTGATTTCCCCAAAATGCGTGTGCTGCGACAGCCAAAGATTGTGGCCTGCGCAGAATGTATGGCCTAGGAAAAGGTTCAGGGAAGGGGCGGTTGTTTGCCACAGGCAATTGGTGGGTTGGGTTGTGTGTGGGGTTGGGGCGGGGAGTGGGGGGAGTCATTGGCCACCAGGCCAATATAGCTTCAGTCTTGCTGCAACTTTTGTGTCCACTCACACATTCCCAAAAAAGTCACAGATCACAGCAAGACCAGCTGCTGTCTGGGACTGGACTACAGATCTCCGCAATCCACCCAAGCTCGTGTTGGCAGTGGTGATCTGTCTGAAACTGTTCCCAAAATGCACTTACAGTGCTGGCTGAAGTCTGTTGCCTGTGCTGAAAGTTCGGCCCTGGAAAGGGGCAGGGCGGGGCAGCTGCCAGCGACAAGCTGCTTTGGGCAGTCTATGGTTTGGGAAGGGCGGGCTCTCTCTTCAAGCCAGTGCAGCTTCAGAATGGGCTGTGCGGGGAGAGAGATCTGCACTGGCAAATAGGCATCAGTCTATAGACTCCCCTATAGCCACCCTTCTTTCCTGCTAAAGCACAATGTCGGCTGCCGGTGTAGCCCTTGTTCCAGCACCAAGTAATGCAGTCTTTCCCGGTATGAATCTTGCCCAAACCTCTGACCCACTGCCGGTGCCCTGGGTGAGTTTTCACAGGCAAGGGAGACTATTACTGAGCCCTTTAACATGGCGTCTGGGATTTCAGTCTCCTGTCTCGCCCAGACAGCCAGAATCCCCTGATTTTTACTGTCAACTTTTTTTGGGAACTCTTCTTCCCTGGACTGGGACCCTGGCCTTGAATGCAGCTAGGACCCCTCTCTCCTTCAGGAGGCCCTCTGCAGCCTTGCTGTCCTTCGTGGTGCTCTGCCGCCACCCATGGGTGCGGGTCTAGCCCAATTCAAGACTTCGCCCCTCCTACCGGCTTTGATGTGGCTCTTTCGCTAGTACTGTTATCAGACGTACTAGTTATGATCAGATGGACTTTGGGTGATTCTCTACGTTGATTATTTTATAATTTGATTTTAATTTTAATGTGGACCTGGTATGAGGCAAACCCACTTTTACCTACTCCTCCATCTTCTCTATTTTAACCATTTTAAGTATACAGTTCAGTGGCATTAGTTACATTCACATTGTGCAACTGTCACTACCATCCATCTACAGTTTTTCATATTGCAGAACTAAAACTCTGTACCCATTAAATATTGACTCCCCATTTCTCTCTCACTCCAGCTCCTAGCAGCCACCATCCTACTTTTTGTCTCTGTGAATTTGATTACCTCGAGGTACCTCATATAAGCATAATCATACAGAATTGTAGTTTTGTAACTGGCTTATTTTATTTAGCCTAATTTTGTTCATGGTTCATCCATGCTGTGGCATGTGTCACAATTTCCTTAAGATTGAATAATGTTCTATTTTATGTGTATACCGTATTTTGTTTACCCATTTGTCCATTGATTGACACTTGAGGTACTTCTGCCTTTTGTCTATTGTGAATAATGCTGCTGTGAACATTTATTTGAGTTCCTGTTTTCAAGTCTTTTGGGTATATATCTATAAGTGGAATTGCTCGATCATATAATAATTCTATTTTTAATTTTTCGAGGAGCTGCTATACTGTTTTCCACAGTGGCTGCACCATTTTACAATCCTACCAGTGTTCCAATATCTCCACATCCTTGCCAATACTTGTTATTTATTTTATTTTATTTTTATTTTTATTTTTATTTTTTTTTTTTGGATGATAGGCAGACCTTTTAATAGATGTAAAATAGTATCTCCATGTGGTTGTTGAAATTATTTTTAAGCCTTCTAGTTAGGGTAATTATAGCTTGCCATTTTTAAGTGCTATAAAGTTTTCTTTTAAAATAATTTTAAATAAATAGTGAATGTTTAAAGAAAAATATTCTCTTAAGGTCAGGAGTAGGCCAACTTTTTCTATGATGGCTAGATAGTAAATATTTTAGACTTTGCGGTCTCTGTTCCAACTACTCAGCTTTGCTATAGTAGTACAAAAGTGACCATATACAACATGTAAATGAAAGAGCTTGGCTGTGTTTCAGCAAAACATTATTTATGGACACTGACATTGAATTTAATAAAATTTCCACTGTTGCAAAAATATTCTCCCTTTGTTTTTTAACCATATACAAGTGTAAAATCCCTTTGTAGCTCCCGGGCAGTACAAAAACAGGCGTTGGGCAAGATCTGACCTGAAGGTCACAGTTTGCTGGCTTCTTGTATAGGTGGTTCTCAAGTATGGTAAAAACTGTTAGGGTAATAGGAGATTGAATGAAGTTTGGGAAATGGAGTGTTAAAGTATTTAAGGGAATACAGTGCATTGAGGTCAGTTTTCTTGCAAAAAATAGGAGTTGTCAACGAATTTTTTTTTTTTTTTAACACTCATACAATAAATGAAAGCAGGAAAGAGCTGGATAGCAGTGGAACAGAAATTGTAGCAAAGTTTCTTTTTTCATGGATGCTTTTTTTCTATATTTTTTCATACATTCAGAGATTTCCAAATTTTATACAGTTGACTCCAGTTTGTAGTATAAAAAAGGAAAAAGTGTCGTGAGTAGGCAATGTTTATAAACAGGCAGATTTGTATCTTTTTCCCATATTTACAAAAGTGTTGGGAGACCTGATCATATCTCTTCTTTGTTTTTATGTTATCAAACCTGATAATCTTTTATAGAATTCAGTAGCCAAGAAAGAGACACAATTGTCCTTCTCAAAATGCAACTTTTTATTCCGTAGTGGGGGAAAGTCATAATTTAGAGTTATAGTGGGAAGAGCTGTGCTTCAAGTCATCTTTCAGAGTATTTACTCAAATCTATCCTAAAACCAGCCACTTTCAGCGTGAACTCAGCTGCTTTACCTATCTAGGGAATATGTGTATATTCCGTATTTTCCTGAAGGTTTTGCAGAAAGAGCTCTTGTAGGTATGTCCCTTCCCTGCTCTTCACACAGAAATGAGAAGCAAGGAGATGACAAATAGTTTCCCTTCCTGGAGAAGCCGCTTTCTTGTTCTTCTGCCTGTGTCAAATGGTATTGATGTTACCACACTTTCCAATCAGAAAAAAGCGAAAAGCTCTGGGTTGGAAGAGCAGCATATACCTGATAATTTGTTCTCTCAATATATCACGAGATGAAATCCTTGCCTAACATTTATCTTATGGGTAATAGAATACATGATATAAGCAGAATATGTAATTAACAAAACTTATTAGTCAGCAAATAGAAGGCAAAGGTAAGATAAATACTATCTATCACCTTAAGAAATAGTTTATGGAAGACACTTTCTAAGTTGTTTTATATAGAGAAGTGTGTTACAGTACTGAGAGTAAAGAAGCACATGTAATAATTTTCAGCTTGTGAATCCAGAAAAGTCTTGTAAATACGTCTGCTAAAAGGAGGGTTATAAAACACTGAAACTACTTAACTGCTTTCCCAGAAATGTAGAAAGCTTTCTTTAGAAGGTGTTCTTTTCATTTCATTCAGCCATGTTTACTGAGTAACTGCTGCATGCCCCATACTATGCAAGGTGCTGGAAGTACAGCAGTGAGCAAACAAAATGATGCCCCGGCCTCACAGAGCATCTGGTGGGGAAAACAATTAACAAGTAGGTGGAAAAGTAAATACCTACGACAAATTAGGTAATAAGAAGCTTTAGAAGTAAAAAGCAGAGTAAGAGGGAGAGAGTTTGGGTCAGGATAAGCAGTTCTCTGCTGTTTTACTTTGGGAATCTCTGAGAAGGTGACTTTGAGCAAGTGTTCTAGGCAGAGGGGAAAGAAAATTCAAAGGGCCTGTGTTGGGAACAGACTTCATGTATTTTGGAAACAGTAAGAAGACCCACGTGGCTTCAGGAAAGGAGATAATGATAGGAGGTGAGTTTGGAGATGGAGGTGTAGGGCCTTAGAGACTAAGGAAAGAAATTTGGACGGGACTCTCATTATTAGGGGAAGCTATTGGAGCATTTTGAGCGGTGGAGTGATATGAACTGACCGATGTTAGAAAAGAATCACTCTGGTTGCTGTGTTGAAACTGGATTGTATAAAGGGCAAGAGAGAAAATGAGAGGGTCAGTTAGGAGGTGGTGTGATGAATGATGTGGTGCTGGTGAATGATGCTATAGTAATTGAGGATGTAAGAAGTGCTTGGATTTAGCTTATGTTTTGGAGGTAGAATTTATGTAAGGAAGGGCGTGGTGATGGACTAGGTGTGGTGAGTGAGAAAAAAAGAAAAAAAGCAAAAATCCATAGTGACAACTAGAGGATTTTACTGGATGGAGCTCTAGGCTGAATGATGATGTCATTTCCTGATTATGGTAAAGACTGAGTGGGGAATGGGTTGATCTGGGTGTCAGATGGAGCTGAGAACATGGGATATCAAAAGTTCTGTTTTGGAGTTGATAGTTTAAGAGTCTGTTGGACCTCCAAATGGAAAGATCTGTGAACTCAGATCTTTGGAGAGAGGTCAGAGATAGAGATAAGAGTTTGGGAACAAAAAGATTGATTTTTATACAAATAATATTTTAATCATAGGCCTAGATGAAATTAGTATAGAGAAGAAAAGTAGGTTGAAGCCAGATCCCCGATTTAGCCCAACATTTTGAGATGGAGAAGAGAAGGAGAAGCCAACAGAGAAGAATGAGAAAGAGTAGATAATGAAATAAGAGGAAAACAGGGAGAGCATGGTATCCTGGAAGACAGGAAGAAGCTAGAGCCAATGGTAAAGATTCATACTGTCCTATGTCAACATAGGCTTTTGTTTCTTCTTTTTAACTTTTTAACCTATTTTAGCTATTATTATTTGATATGTTTGTGTAGAAGTAACAACCATAATATGTACAAGTGTCTGTTCCCATGTTAGTGGTATAGGAGACTATCTAATAAAAACGTACTTGTCATATTACTTAGTACAAAGTAGGTGCTCAGTAAATATTTATTGAATAAAAATATTCAAACCTCTGTAGTACATTATTAGTGTTTCATTTCACAAGCTGACCAACGTGAAACAGGGTATGCTTTTCCCTTCTCCCCGTATCACAGTAGCAGTTAAGAAACCAGCTCATATTTCCATCGACAGTATGTCTTTTTCTCTCCTGCCTTTGCTTTGTCTCATACCAAGTATAAGCATTTTTACTTCTTGGGTGGTCAGCATTCTTTCCATAGTGAAAATGTAGGTATATTCAAGTTTCTTTCCAACTGCAATTAATGTAAATTTCTGTTTCTGTTATGTTTTCTTACAAAAAATATTATTTTACAAAATAACTTATTATAATTCACTCAACAGAAAGTCAATGACCTCTTTTTTGTTGTTCCAATTTCATATGTATTGTCAGCTTCTTTTCTTTTGCTGTTGCTT
The DNA here is from genome assembly GCF_902729225.1 of Pteropus medius. NCBI lineage: Eukaryota > Metazoa > Chordata > Mammalia > Chiroptera > Pteropodidae > Pteropus > Pteropus medius. The sequence continues at coordinate 19,704,312 of NW_024352785.1, read as the reverse complement.
TTCAGTGTAAACTGGATTTTGAGAGCAAGTCTTGTAGCATCAAAGAGAAAGGGAATGAAGGTTTGTAGAACAATTTTAATGTACAGCCACCGGGCACTTCGTTTTAGACACCATTTGATTTAATCCTCATACTTCTAAGGGGTAGAGACTGTTTTACAGGCTGAAAGAATTAGAAAGATGTTGTGATCAGGATGTGCTGGGAACAACAGAACTGATCTGCTCACTGAATTGTTCTACCTTCCGAAGTAGTGGAGAAAAAGATTGTGAAATTTTGATGTATTGCAGGATTTTTTTTTTTTTTTTTTTTTTGAGTATCTGTAGTACATCAGATACAGTGCATGGCAGGGATACAAAGGCAAACACACTCTGGTTAAATAAACTAGGCATAATCCCTACCTCATGAGCTCTTTCCAGGAGAATCTCAGGGTTTATCCAGCCCAGTTCTCCTACCTGGCACTTAGAAAACCATGAGAGAAGCCCTTCCTCCACTTACCCAGGGATAGATTCTGAGTGTCGATGATGAATGTTTTGATGAATGCTTTTTTCCCATTCATGTCTTAAAGGCTAGCAGATTTCTAATGAAAGAACATGTCTGGGAAAATGACTTTCATTTACATTTATTATAGCTTGATAATATTTAAAGGAAATTCCTCACATTTTAATTAATTATATTAGATGAGTGCTACCTTTTGGTAGTATATCTTTTTAACAATCAGAATCTTCAAATCCCGGCAATTGTTTCTGTAGAATTACACATTTCTCAGAGTTCTCTGTCAGGTGTTTGCTTTTTTCCAATGTTCCTGTCCACTCTCATCTTTCTCATTCTTCTTATGACCTTTATTCCATCTCTTTAATCCTCTTTGTTTATTCATGTAATTTACTGTCCAACCCATATTTCAAGGCAGTAATGAGTTGTAAGTGCTACCTAGACATCATCTTGGGATGGGTAAAGAAGCAGAAAAGGTGTTCTTAGGGAGATGTGCTTGTGCGAATGTACGCGGAATCCTAGCCTTTGAGCAGAGCCTGGTGCCGACAAAGAATTTGAAGACCGTTGGCACACTGATGCTTTAAGAAGTTATCTTTTTGTTTCAAAGTATGTTTTGGTCCTGCTACTGTCAGCAGAACAGAAGCCAGTCTGAGCATTCTGGATGATGATGATGGTCAGTAATCTAGTTCAGTATTCCTGGTAAGGAAATAGCATTATTGTATCTTTAAGTATCAGTTCACTTATTGGCCTCTCCATTTTTTGATATTTACCTCTCTCGAAGTGCACATAAATGTGCTTTGCCCCCTCAGTTCCCTTTAACGTCTTAAACCCTATTTTTGGGTCTACTCACTCTGCTGAACAGAATGTTTCTGTTCAGCAGAGTGAGTAGATTGAGAGACAAGCTCTTAGTATCAGTGTTTTTTTTTTCTTTTTTTTGGAGAAGACATGATTTTTGAATTCAGTTGTCATCAGTATGGTTCACAGGAATGCTTATTTTTCAGGGAATCTGAAAAGTGATCTTTTAGGAGACTTCTTGTCATGGGATATTGGCTGCTGAGCTGAGTTATACTGAGGGTGGTGCAGTGGGGAGAGGGGAGCTGCTCAGGTTCAGTTCTAGGCCGACTGAACCCCAAGTCCCAGTCTCCCTGTTACAAATATAAAGGAGTCAAAGAGTGTTGTGCATGTGTTTGTCATCATTACTTAAAAATTTTGGACTGTGGGTTAATTTTATATGGAATAACTTATTGTACTGACAGAGTGAGATTTTTCCCTTTTTTTTCCTGTATAACCTGCACATACATTCTACACATTAGTTATTTCTCTTGTTATTTTATTGCTGAATCGATGATATTTTTTTCCCTCAAGTTTTACATTAGTTTTGCCCTAATTTATCTGCCCCCCATTTTGGCTTTTTTTCTCTTCTCTGATTTTTGCTGCTTCTCTTGATTGCTACGTCCTCTGACATTTCCCCTCCTTTTTTCCTCCCTCTCTGCTAACTAATGAGAGCCCCCTCTTTCCTGTATTTCCCCATATTTTACTCACCTCCTTACCTGTGAAGATAGATTTTAGGGTTAATAGAACTGAAATAGAGAATTGAGTAGTTATTCTCTTATTATGTGAACATTAGAGCCAGCCAATAATTGTGATTCTGATTTTTTAAAAAAATTTGTACCAAATGCTTGCTTAACAATGTGACTTATATGAATTGTGTAGGCTTTTTAAATATATTTCTTAAATGTGTAATGTAAGCTATAACTTGTGTTTTGGAGGTAAGATTCATTATTGGCTGCATCTCCACACTACTATATTATATTTGGGTATTTACCATATAATGAGCTTCTCACTGTGTTTGTGTGCAGCTGTCTGTGAAAATGGATGTCAGAACGGTGGTCGTTGTATTGGACCAAACCGCTGTGCTTGTGTTTATGGATTCACTGGTCCACAGTGTGAAAGAGGTAAGAAAAGAGAAATGAGAACCTCCCTTTGGAGAAGTCTATTTTATTGTAAAAATGTATAATTTTTGTTACCCAGTGAAAATTCTTCAAATGAAGTAATATTTTCATTCTTCTTTAATTATGTCTGTAACTTGAATGGTAAGATTTTGAGATACAGCTAATAGCAGAAGTGTCTCAGTTTTTTCCACCAGAGTGACCTCAGTTCAGGAGGCCAAATGTGGGGCTGTGTCTCTGGGGTAATTTTGAATGAGTGACTGATGTGCATATTCTAATAATGTGCTTAATTCAAATTGGGAGTTATTGTTGGGCGTGCTACCTCTGTTAAAACAAAATGTCAGGATGTTCTCGGCTGCAAAACCAACAAAAATGACATAAGTTGTCCTAAGAAATAAGGAAATATGTTATGTTGCATCTCAAAAAGTTCAGAGGAGTGGGCTTCATGTAGGGTGTGATCAAGGCTTTCACTGTGTTACTTTACTTCTCTTGGCCCTTTCCTCCCATGTGTGTTAGTTTTCCCCTACCCTGAAGTTCTTTGTGGTTGTTAGATGATTGCCAGCAGTAACTGAGGCAACATGCTTTCTTGTTCATATCTAGAGAGAAAACCTCTCCTTTTACCATGCGTCAATAGTAATTCTATATGCTGATTGGCTTAAGCTTGAGTTTTTGAACCAGTCCATGGGAAAGGGAATGGTATTAATAAGTTTAATGTAGACTTATCAGGACCTTTCCTTAGAGCAGGAAAGGTCCTGATAAGCTTCCCCAAAGTCACATGGAAGAGAGAGTTTGGTATCTGAATCCAGTAGAGGTTCTGCTGGGCAGGAGAAAAGGGGTAGGGGAACAGATGCTGGATAGGCATCCAGCATTGTCCACTTTATCCAGTCAAGCCAATATGAAACCACTTTACCATAATTTTAATTAGCAGTTAAACTCATGACCTGCAGAGTACTGAAAACCCTGTGTTGATACACTAAGTGAACTATTAATAATGTCTTGTTAGCAAGCAGGTGCCAATGGTAGGTATATCAAAGTTAAACTTTGTAAAATGTGATAAAAAACTGTTCAGCACTGAACCATAAGAATAAAAATAAGCTTAAACTAAAAGCAGTATTACAGAGTTATTCATAATTACATACATCTTTAATTTATTTTTCCAGGGCTTGTCTTAGCGTCTAAAGTTGTATAGCACTTTCTTTGTTGCAGAATTTAGAGTACGTGCTATGTCATTGAAATATTACAGATAAGTAGTGGTGATGGTTTATACATGTATAAAAACTATGAATTACAAAGAAACCTTATATTTTATATAAGAATTATACTCATACTGACAAAAATTTCGTTTTCATATTCATGTTAAATCTTAAGAAACTGAGAAGTTAGAATTATATGGGGAAGTTAGAAAAGTAATACATATGCAGCCTTTTATCATACACGTATGTGTGAATCAAGATATTTATAGTATTTCTAAGATAATTGAGATTTCTTGAGACTTTAGTACATTCCACAAATGACAGAGTTTATAGTTGCACTTAAGATAAATATAAATATCTTTACCAGATGCTTTTATTTGGGGAAGAAAAATTAATTTTGAAATGTTAGCATAAAAAGATAAGTTGTTAAGAATGGAATAACACAAATTTCCTAGGTGACATTAAGTTTATTTAAACACCATAGAATGGAAAATAGTTAAATTTAAAACTTCAAACATAATTATAATTGGTGGAAATGATGTTCATTTTTTTGGAAGTTGTGTAAACTTTGCAACTCTGTCATCCTGAAGCAGATTTCAAGTTCAATTGGCAAAGGAACTGGGTAGTTTCAACTCAGAAGCTTCCAGGCATTACATCATTGTTCTTCAACAGTTATTCATTCATTAGATTTGTTAGTTTACTAAATTTATGGGAATCCAATAAAGACCTACATATAGTTTACATGTACAGTAGCATGTTTTTAGAAGAAATTACAAAATTAATTAGTTAATGAATTGGCCTGAAGGAATTTTTTAAAATGTGGGTTTGTTTGTTAAAAATCTTTTTAATTACCACCTGTCAGATGAAACTTCTAAACCTTCATTTCTTCCAAAAAAAGAAGTCATTTCCACTGTTAGATTGCAACCATGAACTTTAACACCTTTAAAAGTTATTTTCAGTTGAATTTTTAAAATACATAATAACTAAACCTACTAAAAGTGGAGTTCATAATTTTTCTCAAGAAATACTGGCTGCATAGATACAAAAGAAATAATTTGTATTAAGGTTAGTAACTAGGTTCACGTGCCTTGTTAACATTTAAAGTTCGTATTGTCTTTTTCAGTTACTGGGTTTCAAAATATATGTTCTTTGTTCTCTTAAAAAAGACCGTTGTTAAATGAGGGTATTTTTCTTCCGTAATGTAGAACACATAATTTTCCTTTAAATTGGCCTCTGGGGATCAGTTGTATGATAAAACATGGCTGCTTTTCCAGTTATCTGGGCTTCTGGCAGACTGGTTTCCGGACTGGAGACAGAGACTGAGTGGTAACTAATGGCTGGCATGATTATGGTATTTAACTTGAATCTTAGTGCTGGGTAAGCTGAACCTGTTTGGAGTTCTATTCTCACTTTTGCTGATATTTACAATGACCTTTTATACTTAACATTAAAAAGAATTCTTGTGGCCACATGGCTGATTATAAAATGCAGACAGATCAGCTGTAGCCAAGGTACAAGAAGGTACTCAATTCTTTTTGTTTCTCTCTCCAAACAGATGACATTTAAAAAATGATAAATATTGCACTAAATATACACTTGAGAATACGTAGAAATGGAATCAGCATTATAGATTAAAACTGGGTGTTTTTTCTCCCTGACACTTAAAATGAGCCTTATTATTTATCGGTAGAAACTTGGATGGGGCGGGCAAGCAAGATATGAATTTACCTAAGGGTTTCTGGACAAAATACAATGATTACTTGATAATAAATATGGCCTACCCTAAGTCTCTGTTTTAATTTCTTTGACTTAAATGATGGTTGAAATCTTATTTTGTAATTGAATTTTCCTTGAAACTTATATAAAGACCATCTCTTAGAAATATATCTTAGATCCTTTTAAATTATGCATGAATTACTCAACAAATTTTTATCATGTAAACATGACTTCCTGAAAAAAGTGTATAAATTAGGTAAAATTTCAAATACCCTTATGCTTAGTGAAATTTCTTTTAAAATGTGCATCTTTTAGTAAATAGTACCATAAAAAGGAAGATTGGAGATTTAGTTTTTAATCTCTTGACTTTTTAAAGAAAATTCATTTTCAAAATCTGAATCTACATTGAAAAAAAAAGTGAGATCAAGTTGCAAATAGTAAAGTTTATAAAATCTAAACTTTCAAGCCTTTATGAAAAATGAAAGGATTTTTACGTCAGGGTAACTTTCATAAAATCATCACGTTGTAGAAACTAATGCATGAACACAATGTCTAAAAGCACGCCGAGGAGTCACTCAGCCTCTACTTGAATACCTCCAGTCATAGGGCCCTTACTCACTCATACACCCCATCAGAGACTGTGTGTCATTGTCAGAATCTGATTGTTCACACTCTGCATTATTGTGTGCCTGCCTAAGCTGGGCATTTAAAAGATGCATAGTACCTCCCTTATTGTCTAATCAGTGGGAATGTGATAATGGTGACGTCTCTAAAAGGAGTCAACCACAATCAACCACTCGGATTTGCATGATGACAACTTGAAGTCTAATTATAAGCTCTTGAATTTTTCTATACATTTTTGTTCATCCATCCACATTTCAGGAGGGAAAGTAACAGTGACAGCTATTAAACCTACTCAGACCTTATGCAGATTCTCTAAGAACAAGAGTGGAGACAGGCAAATTAGAGTTTTCCTGAATTCTCGGGATTATGTACACCAGATACAAGTTTGTTCAGAAACAACTAATGTACTTATTAATCAACATTAATTCCCCAGGGTCTTGCAGTTTATTATAAAATGTGCAGGGTGGGTTTGTTCTGCCTATGAACATTCAAATAACATAGCAGATTAATAGTGTGACCAGAAATACAGGAGAGCTGGTGAGAGAATGTGTTGGTATTATACAGACTTCTGTGCATAGAAGATTTGATACTTCCAAGAAATAAGCAGTACTTTTTAGGAGAAATTCCTTCTATTTTAATGTTCTAACTTAAAGTAACACATGTTTATTAAGAATATGATGAGATAAAACAAGAAAAATGCAATTATTCATAATTTCTCCATTCAGAATGAATTACTTTTAACATTTTGGAGAATATACTTTGAGTTCTTTTTTCTACTGCACATATAGCGTTTACAAAGAATGAGAGTTTTCCATTCTTATTGGAATCTACTGTTCTGTAACATGAAATGTACTTATATCTTGCTTCTCCTTTTGTGCTATGAAATGCATTATATTATGTTATAGATTGTAAAAGCTGTACTGCATATTGTAATAATGAGGGCTAGGCATCTACGTTCTGTACAACCACGTGATATTCGTAAAGTTATTTCTTTTTTTTTTTCACTTTGAGATGAGGAAACTTTCTTAGAGATGAGGAAACTTTCCCAGGACAGAAGGAGGATATCAAACAATCTGATTTAAGACCTTAAACTCAATTACTGTAATAGAGCTGCTTGCCATAATTATATTTTCTATTAGTTGACATTTGGGGTCATTTCCAGATTTTCTTTCCATTTTGTTGTTTTGTGTGTATTTTAGCAATTCTGTGATAAATATTTATGTAGCTAAATCTACATCTTTGATTTTATTCTTTGGATATATATTAGAAAAGTAACTGCTGAGTTGCTGAGTTTGTGAAAAAAAGCTTTTGATATGTTCACTTCCCGCTATAAAAGCTTTTTATGATTTGTTCATTTGGCATTCTGTTTAGAAGTCTTAGCTCATTCCCAAATCTTATAAGAATCTATAGTTTTTCTTAGTGTTTTTGAGATTTGGAAATTTTTTTTTTTAACTTTTTAATGACAGAATAGACAGGAGAGAAAGTAAAGTAAATTTATTTGTAAATACTTATTGAATACTTATCAAGTGCTTATTAAGTATTAAGTATACTTGAAACTCAGGTTACAAAAACAAACAATATACAATCCCTATTAATAAGAAGCAAATTATCTCTTTAAAGAATAGAACTAGTCATCTACTTTAAACATTAAAGAACAGAACTAGTCATCTACTTTAAACACAATAAATACTATAATAGGAGTAGGAACAAATTTGTGTGAGAGCGCAGAAATGCTTCCTGATTAAAACAGAATTAGAAAAGTCTGTACAGTTAATGGGAAAAACAGTATTGGATTAATTCTTGTATTGATATTTTAAGATATATCATGATTGAATCTTATTCTAAATAACATTATTTAAACTTTATAATTAATTACCAATTACCACAGTCACTTAGCTGATATGTGTTTTATAGAAATAAGATGTCTCCGTTTTTTTTTTGTACTCTGAAGATTTAGTGAGAACGAAATTGTAAGAAATAAAGAATGTTACCAACCACAGATGTCAGACTCACATGCGCCTGCGTGTGCGCAAAACACACACACTCATTTCTACCCTCGTAAGGCAGTTAAGAACATTTTATAACCTTGTACTCTCTAAGCTAAACTTAGCCTTAAATGGGCATCAGAAAAATTCCAAAAGATCTGTGAGAACTTTACTTTTTGGCGCTAGCTCAGATGACATCTTTATCTCAGATGCCATTAAGAACGCAAGGGAAGGAAAATGAGAGATAAAAAGCAGACAGTGGGAAGTAGAAGGAAGGGATGGAAGAAGAAAATGAAAGATGATAGAAGAGGGATATGTAACGCTAAGACTAGGAGCAGAGATGCTCGGTCGTATAAAGGAAGAGTCTAAGTTTGAGAGAAAATCAATTCATTGGTTGATCTGGGAGAGGCCAGGACTTCTACTTCTTATTCTTTGGTTTAAGCCTCTGCTGTTTAGATCTGTACAGTAAGACTGAATATGCTAGCAGCCTATTAGATGCTGATGTGTTATTTATAAAACTCCTTTGAATTAAAGCAGTGAGTGTTTTCATTTATTTCAGCTCTTAGTGCCTTTATTAAGGCACTATATATATATATACAGTTATAATAACTGTATATATATATTTTATCTACCTAGAGGCAGGGGAACCTGCAATACAAAATAAAAGTATTCAAATATTTTTATATTTGTGTAACTCTATAAATATTTTCTTGTTTTCCGATTTCAATATCCAGTTGGAAGACATTAGAGGTTAACTGGTATGGAAACTGAGCAAAGCTTTCATACATACACACACACAAATTAAATAGAATGAAATGTTATATAGGATTTAACCAAAAGTAATTAATAATAAAATGTGCATGTGTTTTGGGAGGGGGTTTATGTAATATGCATGTATATTTCAAAAAAAAAAAAAAAATCACAAACATAAATTCTGAAAAAACACCTGTCTTCAAGGGTTTCAGATGAAGGGTTGTGGACCTGCAATTACCTCACAGTATTAATGGGAAGATTAAAAGCAGTAATTATATATATATATAAATGTGTTAAGCTTTGACGCATCACAGGCAGAGTGCTTGGCACATGGTAGGCATCCATTAAGTGATATTTGTTGTGTTTTAGGAACACAGGGAGTAGTCAGAATCAAAACTTAGAAATGTGTGACTTAGAAATGTGATTGCCCTCTCTGATCCCTGTTTCTGCATATATAATATATGTCTACTATGTCAACCTTGAATTATTGTTTAGCCTTAAATGATATAGTATAATGCCTGGCACCCAGTAAAATGATAATTGTTGATGCTAATCTCTTTTAACTGGACTCCCTAGTTATCTAAAAGATAGATGTGGCTGGCTATTCAAAATGAAATATTCAAAAATGGAATTTTGAATGAGATATAAAAGGATTTCTTCAACTATTTAAGTCATACAAATAAAGTTTAATGTTGTTTTTATTGAGAGTGAAAGTACTCAGAATAAATAGCATATTTTAAGAGAGGCTCACATTTTTTGTATGAGAATTAAATGAGAGATAAAGTGTACCCAGTGTTTGGCACAGAGTGAATGCTCAATAAATGATAAGCTAGAATTATGAAAAATAAAACTAAAATCTGATACACTCTCTTAGACAAAATTGTCTTGATGTATGAAGGAGATTATTGCTAAATCACTAGGACTGTCAGATCAGAGTGCATCATCAGTTGTGAACAACGTAAGTTTCGTGGTTCATTTTTTTTGTGTGTGAAAATACAGATCAACTGAAAAATATTACATATTATTATCACTATCTTACAAGTTATGCAGTTGAATTTTTAGATTCTGCTTATCTTGTTCAGACATGTTTCTACTCTACCAGTGTTGCTGTCAGTAGTTACTATTTAACTGGTTTCTTTAGTCTTAGGCTCCCCCTTCCCTGTGCACAAGGTTCTTGTTCTAAGCATTTCATAGTGTAGCTGTTATGTATGTAGAGCTTATTTCTCCCAAGTTACTTGTAGTCAGTAGACTTGCATATTGCTAAATCTAATAGAGGTAAATCAGAGGGGTCTTCAAACAGTCCAGTGATCAGTATTTCTGTGAAGCTTTTCATGAAAGCATCCCCCCCCACACACTTTACTTCTCAGGCAAAAATTTAGGCATGCTTTTTTTTTTCTTAATCATACTTGCCAATTATTTTATCCTTCTAGAATAACTCTTTTCATCATTGTGTTGTGACTGCTTACTTATGTAGCTGTGAGCCTGTGAAGAGCAGAGATTTTTATCTTAAACTGCCTTTGTGTTTTCTCTATTCCACACATTGCAGTATGTGGAAGACATATCATATATGTGACTACATAAACATAGAGATTCCAGGTGGAAAACATAGGATGAAAAAAGTGCGGACATAATAAAGCTCCTTGAATGTTCATGGACATTCATCTATGTGGCTGTAAGACACAGTTAATGAAAGAGAAGAGTAGAAGATGAAGCTTGAAAAATAGACTTGGGCCTTAATATAAAAAGTCCAGAGGCTTTCCTGGGAGAGGGATTATGAAGGACTTCTATACTTGGCAGTAGCTCTCCATAAAGGTTAATCCAGAGTGGAAATATAAAAAGAATGTAGGGTGGGGAGGCTGACAGCAGAGCCACCATTCAGGGGAATTCATTGCATGTCAGGTAGATAATAGCAATGGGTCTATTATATTTATGTATGTAATGTTTTCACTCAGATTGTGATTCATATATGCATGAATTAAATTATTAGCATTACTTTGAAATGTAAAATTATGTAATCCTGGGGGAAAATAACATTAATTGAACATTTACTATGATAAATGCTTTATAGGAATTAATCCGAAGATATAATTTTTTTAAAACCACATAATAAATAAGAAAGATGAGGCACAAAGAGGTAAATAAATTTGCTCAAATTCACTCATATAATAAATAAAGTAGAATTCGAACACAAATGGTATAATCTCAAAACTCATACACTTAACCATGATTTTTTAAAAGTGAAACACATTACACATTAGAATATATTTCTATTCTCTAGAACTATATTGTGTCAATTGTTCAATATAAAAATGATAACAGGATACATCATGCCAACTGAATGAAAGAAATGCTTACTATTTTTGTATTCTTTTGTTACCTGGCTTAGGAAAGTATTTTTGGTATATAAATTTCAGATTGTACCACTGAATTTATATATACTCAGCATTACTTTATGATTATGACCTTCTAAAATATTTATTTAAAACTCATAATGCTTAAAACAAAATTGAGGCCTCTATTTCTAGCCAACATGGACTAACAGGAACCAGATTAACCCTCCTGCTGGAGAAGAATTGAAAAACAATAAAAAATATGAAACAATGGTTTTCAAGATATTGAACATCAAGTAATAAAAAATAGTGACTCCTGAAAGAAGGGCTCTGGTAGATTTCATCAAACCAGAGTGGAGAATCACTAATTTGTGGGACAATGATAAGAGTTCTCAGAATGGTCCTGCCTTAGTCATGGGGAATATTAGCCATAGATTAAATGTTGCTTTGGTTCTGGCAAATAAATCTTAAAAGCAACATCCAGAAGGATCAAATATCTAAGAACAAAGTTCAACAATTCTTACAAGAATACAAAAAAACCCCTAAGTTCTCAATAAGGTAAAATTCAACGATGTATGGCATCTAATAAAATATCGATCAAAAACATACTACAAATAAATGGAAGGATATGATCATAATGAGAAGAAATATCAATCAACCAACAATCTCCCCAGAACTTAAATAGATGTTATAATTAGGAGACTAGGAGGTTCAACAGTTATTATAAGGGTACTCCATATGTCCATAAAGCTAGAGGAAAGATTCAAAATGTTGAATAGAGATGTGGAATCCAAATTGAATTTCTAAAGGTGAAAACTACAATATCTGAGGTGAAAAATATTCTGGATGGGATTAATGAGAAGTTAGACATTGTAGATGAAAAGATTAGTCAGAGAATCAGAAGACATACAGTAGAAATTATTCATATGAAACATAGAGAAAAGGTTTAAAAATACAGGAGACCATATTTGAGCTTTGTGAAAACTTCCAGTTTACTTCATACATGTAATGGGAATTATCAAAGAAATGGTTGGCAGAACAAATATATTTGAAGAAATAATGGTCAGAACATTTTCAAATTTGATTAATGCTATAAACTGACAGAACCAAGATGATTAATGAACCCCACGAGCAAGAAATATGAAGAAAATTATATCAGAAACACCATCATCAAATTGCTTCAAACTAGGTATTGTGCAGAGAAGAGCTTAAAAGCAACTAGAGAAAAAAATAAATAAAAAACATTTTTTACAGAAGAAAAAAAGATAAAGGCGACAGCAAATTCTTGTCAGAAACAGTGTAAGTGAAAATACAATGAAACAGCATATTTTAAGTACTGAAATTAAAAAAAAAATCACTATTTATATCCAGGAAAATGTCTTTCAAAAGAAAGGCAAAATAAAGCTTTTTTTCAAACATGTAAAAGGTGAAAGTAGTTATTACTAGCAGACCTGCACTGCAAGAAATGTTAAAGGTAGTCCTTTAAGCAAGAGAAAAATAATATCAGATACAAATATGAATTCATACAAAGGAATGAAAACCATTAAAAAGGTAAATAATGTAGGTAAATATATGACTTTTTCCTTAGTATTTAAATCTCTTTAAGAAGCAACTGGCTATTTAAACAAAAAATAATTACAGTGTTCTGTGGGGTTTATTGCAGATGGCATAGTAAAATATAGTAGAACAATATGACAAAGGCTGGGAGATTATTGTATTCTCTGTCAAGTAGTATAATATTACTTGAATGTAGACTCTGATAGGTTAAAGATGTGTGGTCTAAACACTAAAGCAACCACTAAAAATACAGTTATAACTAATTTAGTCAACAAAAGGCGAAAAAGGGAATAATAAAAAATAAAGCAGCAAAAGAAAATAAACAGAACAAATAATGAATGGACAATTAGAAAATGAATAGAAAGTGGTAGTTAAACCTAGCCATAGCAATAATCATTTAAATATAAATGGTCTCAACACTTCAATTAAAAGGCAGAGATTGTGAGGACAAAGTAATATCCAACTATATACTGCCTATAAGAAATCTATTTTAAATAAAAAACACTAGTATATTAAAAGTAAAAGGATGGAAAAAGAAATAACTGGCTAATACTAATTAAAAGAAAGCTAGAGTGGTTAAATTATTATCAGACAAAGTAGAGTTCAGAGCAAAGACTAGTTTCAGGAATAAAGAAGGTCATTTCATAATGATAAAAAATGTCAGTTAATCAAGAGGATATTCAAGAGGATAATCAAGAGAACAATTCTAAATATTTACATATCTAATAACAGAGCTTCAAAATACACAAAATAAGAACTGAGAGAACTACAAGAGGGAATACATGAATCTACAATTATAGTTGGAGATTTCAGTACTCCTTTCTGAAATAATTAATAAATGATAGAAAGTAAGGATATCGGAGATTCCAACAACACTATCAATCTTCTTGATCTATTTGACATTTATAGAACACTCTACCACATAATAGCAGAGAATGCATATTCTTTTCAAGTGCACTTGGAACATTTAGCAAGATCATGCTGAGTCATAAACCAAATTTCAATAAATACAAAAGGATTCAAGTTACACAAAGTGGGTTCTTAATCCATAATGGAATTAAATTAGAAATCAGTAACAAAGATTTCTAGAAAATACCCAAACATTCAGAAACTGTAATTCATTTTTAATTCCATGGATTAGAGAAGTCAAAAGGGAAATTAGAAAAGATTTTGAACTGAATTAAAATGAAAACAATATATCAAAATTTGTGGGATGCTGCTTAAAGGGGTGTTTAGAGGTCATAGTCTCAAGGTCTACATTAAAAGAAGAAAGGTCTCAAATCAGCGATCTCAGCTATTCATTAAAAAATTAGAAAAAAAGAAGGGAAAATTACACCAAAAGTAAGAAGAAAGTAAGTTCAAAGTGAAAATAACTGAAGTAGAATTCAGAAACAGTGAGAAAACGATTGACACCAAAAGCTGGTTCATTGAAAAGATCAATAAAACTGATAAGCCCTTATCCACACTGACCAGGAATAAATAAAGACAAATGATCAATATCAACAATGTCAGAGGCGATATCACCACAGAGTTTACTGATATTAAGTGGATAATGAGGCAGTACCATAAACAACTTTAAGCCAACAAAAATGAAGTGTACAATTTCTTGAAAGACACAATCAGCAAACTCACTAAAAGAGAAATAAATAGCATGAATGTCCCTATATCAATTTAAAAAATTGAATTTGTGATTAAAAACCTCATAAAGAAAATCCTGACCCAGATTGCTTCATTGGTGAATTCGATCAAATATTTAAGAAGGAAATAATACCAATTCTATGTAAACTTTTCTAAAAAACTGAACAAGAGTTAAAGCTTCCCAGCTCATTCTGTGGTACCAAATTACCTTGAGACCAAAACCAGAAAAAGATATTTCAAGAAAAAAACTAACATACGAATATTTCTCATGTTGCAAAATTTCTCAACACAATTTTAGCAAAGTGTCAACAATATATTGAAAGGAAAATATAACCAATTGAAGTTTGTCTCAGGATATTAATAAAATCAATGTAAGTCACCACATTAACACATTTTTAAAAATCTTATCTAAATAGATGCAGAAAGAACATTTAATAAAATTCAAAATCCATTCTTTAAACAAACTGTCAACAAACTAGATAAAAGAGAACTTTCTCAATATGTTAAAAGGGCATTTCCAAGAAACCCCAAACTAACATCACACTTGATGAAAAGCTGAATTCTTTCACTTTAGTACTAGTAACAAAGCAAGGATGATTAGGCTCAGCAATTCTATTGAACATTGCACTCTGGTTCTCATAAGGGCAGTGAGACAAAAGAAATGAAAGTCATACAGATTGGAAAGGAAGAAGTAAAACTTTTTTTTCACAGATGACATCGTCTGTAGAAAATAAGTTTAATAAAGTTACAGGATATAAGATCAATGTACAAAAGTCAATTGTATTTTTGTATCTAGCAGGGGTCAATTGAAAACGCAAATTTAAAAAATACCATTTACAGTTCCAAAAATGTGAAATACTCAGGAATAATTCTGACAAATGAGCAAGGCCTATATACTGAAAACTATAAAACTTTGCTGAGAAAAATTAATGAAGAAATAAATAAATGGAAAGATTACCGCATACTCAAATTAGAAGACTCAATATTGTGGAATGTCTCTTCTCCCCAAATTAATTTATAGATTCAACACAATCCTGATAAAAATCAGTAGAATTTTGAAGAAATTGAGAAACTGGTTAGAAAAATTATAAGAAAATTCAAAGGACTTATTGTAGCCAAAGCACATTCTAAAAAGAACAAAACTGGAAGGCTTACCACTATCTGATTTTAAGTTTCTTATCAAGCTATAGTAATCAAGAAAGTTCATCATAAAGATAGACAAATAAGTAGAAACTCCCAAAACAGGCTCATATATATATTGATCAACAAAGATGCAAAGGTAATTCAATGAAGTCTTTTTAAAAAACAATCCTGGAACAATTGACTAGTGTTAACTTTGATCCATACCTTCTACCAAATAAAAAATTAAGTCACAATGGATCATAGATCTGAATGTGAAACTTAAAGTACTAAAACTTCTACAAGAAAATAGAAGGTCTTTATGCCTTTGGGTTAGGCACAGATCATTACATACTTCACCTATAAAAACATATTTACATATTTTACATTACATACACGACCCTATAAAAATTGATAAATAAGATTTCATCAAAATTAAAAACTCTAGTCTTTGAAAGACATCATTTAGAGAATGAAAATCAAACCATGAATTGGTGAAAATAATTGTAAATCATTTATCTGATAAAGAACTTGGATTCAGAATATATAAAGAAAGCTCAAAACTAAATAATAAGAAAATAAACCACTAATTAGAAACATCATAAAGATTTGTGTAGACTTCAGAGAAGATAAATAAATGGCCAAAAAGCACATAAAAATATGTTCAACATCATTAGTCATCAGGGAACCACAAATTAAAAACCATAAGATAACTACTGTGCTGAACTCTTGTACATTGCTGGTAAGAATGTAAATGGTAAAACCACTTGATAAAACAGTTTGTCAGTTTCTTAGAAATTTAAAAATATACCTATTATATGGTTTAGCCATTCCACTCTTAGTTATTTGCTCCAGATAAATGAAAGCATATATTCGTACAAAGACTCAAAGGCTCATAGCAGCTTTACTTGAGTAGCTTCCAAACTGGAAACAACCCAAGTGTCTATCAGTGGATGAATGGATCAGCAAATTGTGGTATATCTATACAATGGAATACTTATTCATAGTAAGTAAAGAACTATTGATATATGCAATATTGATAAACCTCAGAATATTTATTCTGAGTGAAAGAAGGCACACAAAATGTACACACTGTATGATTTCACATAAATGCAATTCTAGATCATTGAAATACAATAAAACTTCTACAAGAAAACTGAAGATCTTTATGGCTTTCATTAGACAGAGATCATTACACACTTTACCTATAAAAAGATATCATGACAGTATTGGTGGTTGCCTAAGAATGAAAGATGGGAATGGGCAGAATAGAGAAATTACAAAGGAGCAAGAGGAAACTTGGGGGTGATGGATATATGTTCATTATTTAGGTTTTAGTAATGATTTCATGGGTTTATACTATATGTAAAAACATATTATATACCTTATATATGTGCAGTTTATGGTATGTAAATGATACCTCAGGAAAGCTGTTTTTAAAAATTGGACTATGAAAGTAATTGTTTACCCTTCTTTTGTGTAAGTTAGTTTAGGTTTTGAGATGAATGCCTCGGGCCATATGTGTTTTTTACCTGCTTGTAGAAAACAACTCATGTATTAAATCTGAACTTTATATTTTCCACAGAACTAGTTGATATTGCTCACTAATGTACAATATGAGTAAACCCTCATGCATAATCATTGAGAGAAGTAATTGGTGTATGGTAAAGTGGAAGAGTCTTAGGGGAATGGAAACTATATGTTTCTGAAAAAGCATATTATTATAGTAAATATAATCCAATCAGTTTTTCTCTAGAATACCATAATCCTTTATGCTTTCTTGGTCATCTGCTAGAGTTTAAATTTGTACTCGATAACAGTTAGGGAAACACAGTGAGGGACAGGACACTTCCTGAATTATTGCTCCCACTCTTCGGGGGAACTTTAATTTGGGACCTTGAAAAAAGCCATGTCACTAATTATTGTCTGCAGAATCAGTGTGGATTTCTCAAGGCGTGAAAGGCCAAAGAGCCAAGAAATATCACTAATAAATAGCAAGAGTACATTTTTATTAGTTCCACTCATACCAAGTAGATCCTCTCAATGAGTAAAAAACTAAATTTATTTTGAACAGAGTGTCATAGCACATAGGGAAGAGATATTGTCTGTCTGCTAATTTTTTTCCATTGTGAGCTTTTGACCTTACAAAATTAGTGAGAAAAAATTTTAAATATTGATTATTTTAGACACACTTTAGATTTTATACAAATTTCCTTCCACTTTTATTATTATTTTTATTTAAAACTTTAAAATCTGATTAATATACTTAGGTCACCATTCTTGGTTTATTAGCATTATACTAATTCTGTCATCTCCCAACATGAGGGGAATAAGTAGTTCTGGGATTCAGGCAGCTTTGATGAAAAGATTTGAGCCCTGTACCATCTCAAGTTATTCTTTGCCTGCTTATGCCAGGACCACTTCATCTGGTCATGGGAACATTCTCTTTTTACAAAAAGGATATCCCTGAAAATTGGATGCTCCGGAACGGAAAATGGAGTATCCTCCTATTCCAGCTACAGCCTCTGATGTACCTTTGCTTTTAGAGCATCATGCTTGCATTAGCTATCACCCCCCACTTGCCCCATCATTCTGCAGCAGTAGTCCCTCCATCGCCATTGTGATGGTAAGGGGCTTCAGCCCAGCCTCCTTCTTGCTCTAGAGTCTTTTTTTCTTATATTCCTTGTGTCTCCTTCCCCTGATGAATGCTGGGGATAATTGACCCTGTGTGGTGAGGATCATCCTGTCTTCACTGTGTGGTTTCTTTCCATCTGGTAGAGATCACAATGGCTGGTTCTCTTTGTTTTTCTGTGTTCTGATGAGATGCTATATTGGTAAGTAGGGACTTCTAACTCCTTCAGAATTTCCCTGATTTCTCCATAAGCTGAACTCACACCTAGCTCTCCAGGGAGAATTAGTGAGGCTTCTCAGGATTTTGATGAGTCATTTTCATTCCCTGTGTCAGTTGGGGGAAGAGGGGTTATGACTGTCTTCTCTTTTATTTCTAAGCTGTCATTTTCAAATATGATGTAAAAGTTTGTGCCCATTTTCTACTTTAGGTGCTCAGAGTGAATTTTTTTTTTATTAGCTTTTGCTTCTTTTGTTTGTTTGTTTCTTTTGTTTGTATTAGCTACGGGAAAGGGAGAGTCTGTGATATGGTTTCAATCTCCAGTGGTTTCCAGGAAGTTGATATCATATTTAAAAGTTTTTGATCTGGAACCTATGGAACCTATCGAAAGCCAGGTGTAGGGTCTTCTGATAGAAGGTTATTATTTACAAGTAATATTATTGTATTTATGAAGTGCACAGCTTTGAACCAAGAAACACTAGTTCTATGGGTGCCCCATCTTCTATGGATTAAAGACAATTTCCCATGACCGTACTTAATGTCACGGTTTAATGCATGCAGAATTCTTCCATATGGGCAAAGCTGAATGTTTGTGAATGTCTTCATCTGATTTAGAAATAGCATACAAGGCACATTCCAAATCTGAGCAAGATCATTTTCATCTTTTAAAAAAATTAAGTTTTGAACATCTTAAAAAGACTTAATTAGAATTTAACAATTTAACTTGGTTTTTAAGTCAATTAATTCATAAGTAATTTCTTGTTTGAAAATGAGGACATTGTACTAGATCAGTGTTTACCCATCTTTCTTGATCGTGAGAATCACCTGGTTTTTGTCAAATATATTGATTCCCATGCCCGTCTCCTGGATACTCAGATTCAGTTCTCTGAATTCAATGACTTTCAACCATAGTTTTATGTTATCATCACCAGGGAGCTTTTCAGAATCCTGACACCCAGGCTTCATTCCAGATGAATTCTGTAAGAACCTCTGGAGCAGTGGGACCCACACCCCAGCATCAGCATTTTTTTTTAAAGTCCCTAAAGTAATTCCACTCTAAGATGAAGTTTGTGAAATAACTGGTCTAGCATGAAGTCCTTGTAAAATACTCCAGAATATTTTTATAATTAGACAAGTCTGAGAAGTCATTTGTTAAAATATCTTTAAGATTTTATCCAGTAATTCAATTTTTACATTTAGAGCCCCAAATGAAGCCACTCTGGATAAAATTTACTACTGGATTATTTTGAACAGATTTATAACATCTTAAAATTCCATTATTAAAATAGGCTTTGCCGCCTTCTGATATGGCAAAATTGGATTTGAAAATAGTCAACTTTATCTTGAGGTTTTTCTCCATATCACATATTTTTAAATCCCAGTGACCTCAGTAAGAAATACATACTCCCTGCAGGGGGCAAAACTGAGCCAACGATGTTTAAAATGGCTTAAAATTTTGGCTTGGTTACTATGTGGTAAACTAAGTAATAATCCAAATATACTTTAGAAATCAGCCATAGAAAACTGAAAGCTTTATCTAGTTTTTTTTTTTTAAAAGGAAAATCTCACTTGTTTGAAGTAGCTTTCTCACATCATATCTTGCTAGAGTTAAACCCTATCGTTTATTCAGTGATAACATAGTTTTGTAGATTATAGCGAGATATACAAAGGGATATATAACATTACATATTTTTTACATTACTTATACTTTATAATACTTTTTCTTTTTAGAATAATTACTGGCATTCATAAGCATTCATTTCTCACTAAACAATTATGTATTTCCCATTGTTTATGACTCTGCAAAACTAAATAAGTGGTTTATTTCTCTGCATTTGAGTAAGAGCCAAGGAACTTGATCCCTTTCTTATAATTATTTCAGGAATGATTTGTGAAGGAGGTAGTATCTGAAAAGCTATTTGATAAACAGACAGTTTGGAGGGCTTCACTGGGGCTCTGGAATACCAAGCAGCATTTTCAGGCACATGGCACTTCAAGAAAAAAACTTAGAGCTGGAACCAGACAAGATCAAAGAGCAGCTGAGCAGATAATGGCAAAGGAGATGAGGTGAGGAGGAAGGTACTTTGGAGAATCTGGTGGAAAGTATTATATTCATTAATTAAACCCCAAACTTAGTGGTGACATGTTTGAGGGGATTTTTGCTTCTCTGTAAAGTATGATCAGGAATATACATGGAATTTTGCAAAGGCCTGGCCAGACCTCCAGTAGGATCATGCAGGAAACACTTTGATATGGTTATTCTCACATGGGCGTGCATTTGTTAGGTGACCTCTTCCTAGAGTCCCAAAAGGAGACAAATGTGTTCTGCACTCTGCATTTCCATTAATGCAGGAGTCCCCAAACCCTGGGCCATGGACTGGTACCAGTCTGTGGCCTGTTAGGAACTGGGCCACACGGCAGGAAGTGAGCGGCGGACAGGGAGCAAAGCTTCATCTATATTTGTAGTCTCTCCCCAGCGCTAACATCACTGCTTCAGATCATCATGCATTAGATTCTCATAGGAGCCACCGGTCCCTGATGCCAAAAAGTTTGGGAACTGCTACATTAATGTATCTAACACACTGACCCCACTCTGGGGTTCTCCTCCTGTGCCTCTTCAGCCTCCCTCTGACTTTAGGCAACACTCCTCAGCACAAAGCGGTCAGACTTTCCTTTCACTTTTCCTTCCTAACAGGACTCACTTAAGTCTCATCCTCTTCCTTTAGATGCCAGCCACGTGACCAGTTTGATGCCAGATGAGTGCTGGAAAGAGAGAGATTGGCCTAGGGATGGGGATTCAGAATTGTAAATTATTTCACAAAATATACTCCGACATATATAAAGAACTTTGCTTGACACAAATGCCCAATAAATGTTTTCTATTACTTAAGTGCTAGAATTGTGAAACATACTCATCCAATCTTTCAGGTAAAAGCTATTTGTGGAGATTTTGTGTTACTTATTTTAAATACTACATTACAAAGGATCTTGAAATGAAGCTGTAACCATGCCACTAGCCCAAAGACACAACAGTGAACTAGAAAACATGTCTCTTTCTTTAGACACTTTACTAAAAGAAATTTGTAATAATAAATAATAAATTCTAGGTGACTGTATTGTAAATTATCCTCTAGGGACTTCATTGGCCTTCTCCTGGCATAGAGTGGCTCTGGATGGTTCAGGCAACTTAAGGCTTATTAAGATGACACTAAAGCAAAACCTTAAATGTAGTAGTTATTTACCGAGGAAGCCTAGTAGTGAAGACTAAGGGCATTTCTAAGAAGCTTAGAGTGGACTATGGGATTCTCTACTTTATTCCTCATTCATTTGGGATTAGATTTATGGTGATTACCAAACTAGATCTAGGAAATTCAGCTCAGAATTCATAGTGGTTTAGGGAAATTTGGTCCACAAATCTCTGAAGATCTGAGATTTCTTGGTGTGCTCATCAATAATACATCCATAGATGTCATATGTTATGTCCTCTTAAGTCAATTGTTTGGTGTTCTAGGTATTGACATCTAGGTGCCCTAGAAATCCTACCCATCAAGCTGATATAATCAGCATAACTCAAAGCAAGGAACCCCCTTCCCTACCTTAGTCTTATTTGTTGAAGACATTTAGTAAAAGGTATCCCACGATGTATTAAAATAATTCTTTAATTTGATTTTTCTTTCTCTCATGGCATATTTTTTTATTTACATCATTCTTAATTTCTTTCAACAATGTTTTATAGTTTCAGAGTATAAGTTTTGTGCGCTTTTGCATTTTTATAAATATTGTTTTCTTAATTTTGTTTTTGAATTGTTCATCACTAGTGTACAGAAATACAATTGGTTTTTTTGTATTGACTTTATATCCTGCAACTTTGCAAAATTTGTTAATTAGTTCTATGTTGTTTTAATGGACAATTTAGGATTTTATATATATATATATATAATATATATATTCTATATAGAGTAATCTACAAATGAAGATAGTTTTACTTTTTATTAATAATATAGCATGCCTTTTATTTCATTTTCTTGCTTAATCACCCTGACTAGAACCTTCATTACACTGTTGAATAAAAATGGTAAGAATAGACATCCTTGTCTTATTCCTCATCCTAAGAGGAAAGCAGCTAGTCTTTCACCATTAAGTATAATGTAGCGTGGGTTTTTTAACAGATGGCTTTTATCAACAAAAGTGTACCTTTTATTAAAAAAAAGTTGAGGAAGTTTCTTCCCATTCCTCATTTTCAAAGTGTTTTTATTATGAAAGGGTGTCAGATTTTGTCAAATGCTTTTTGTCTCAGATTGTGTTGTTTTTGTCCTTTATTGTTATGGTCTATTACAATGATTGATTTTTATATGTTGAACCAACCTTACATTCCTTGTATGAACTCATTGGTCATGGTGTATAATCTTTTTTATATGTTGCTGGATTCAGTTAACTAGTTTTTAATGAAGATTTTTGTGTCTGTAGTCACAAGAAATATTGGTCTACAGTTTTCTTTCCTTGTGATTGTTTGGTTTTGGTATCAGAGTAATAGTGCCATCATAGAATAAGTTAAGAAATATTCCCTTCTCTTATAATTTTTGTAGAGTTTGTGAAAAATTGGTATTATTTTCTTATTAAATATTTGGTAGAATTCACCGATGAAGCCATCTAAAATTTGGCTTTTCTTTATGGGTAATTTTTAATTACCAAGTCATTCCTTTTGCCTTTCATAGGTCCATTCAGATTTTCTAATTATTCCAGAGTCACTTTTGGTAGTTGTGTCTTTCTGTTTTTGAAATTTTTATATTTCATATGTTCTGCTTATGAATTTTTGTTTCATATATTTAATTTGTTGGCATACTGTTGTTCATGCTCATATTACTTTCTAATCATTTTTATTTCTGTGATGTCAGTAGTCATGCCCAATCTTTTCTTTCCGATGTTAGTAATTTGAATCTTCTGTCTTTTTTCTTGTCAGTCTAGCTAAAGGTTTGCCAATTTTATCTTTACAATAAACCAGCTTTTGGGTTCATTGATTTTCTCTCTATTTTCTCTTTTCTGTTTCATTAATTCTGTTCTATACTTTATTATGCTCTTCTTTCTGCTTGCTTTCAATTTAATTTGCTCTTTTTTCTGTTGTCTCTGGCTTCAGTGTTTCTGTAAAGTAGTCAGCAGTTAAGTGTATTGGCGTTCTCTTATATCTGAGGAATCGCTTTCCTCATGCTGATTTCAAGATTTTTCTTGTTAAGATTTTTATTGTGATATGTATAGGTATAAATCTCTTTGTATTTACACTATTAGGAGTTTGTTGAACTTCTTTTAGGTATAGATTAATAATATTTTTCATCAAATTTGGCAAGTTTTCTTCCAATTCTTGGAATATTTTTTTCTGTTCTTTTCTCTCCAGCTAGTACTTCCATTATGCATATTTTGGTGTGTTTAATGGTGTGACACATTTCTCTGAGGCTCTGTTCACTTTTCTTTATTCTTTTTTTTTTCTTCTGCTCTTAAAATTGCATAGTCTCTATTGATCTGTTACCACGTTTGCTGATTCTTCTTTTTGCCAGTTCCAACTCTAGAATTTCCACTTGGTTCTTTGTGATGACTTCTATTTTATTGATAATCTCTCTTTGATGAGATTTTATCATCAGACCTTGCTTTACAGCATAGTTTCCTTTAGGTCTTGGAACGTATTTATTATGGTTGCCCTGAAGTGTTTGTCTGTTAAGCCTGACATCTGGGTCCTCTTACAGGCCATTTCTGTTGCTTTCTTTTTTTCCTGTGTATTAACTATCTACTTTCTTATTTCTTTGCATGTCTCATAATTTTTGTTGAAATCTGCATATTTAAAGTAACATACTGTAGCGGCTCTTGTGCTATCTATTGTTTACTCGTTCATGTAATGACTTGGCTGAACTCTTTTATGCCCCTGCAGTGTGAAGTCTCTGATGTTGCCCCTTAGAGAGCACCGTCTAGAGCACATGTATAATCACCCTGAAATGGCAGTGGTTTTAGCAGTTTCTCTTTGACTCTCCTTTCCCTGATCTCTCTGTTAAGCTGTCTGCTTTTGCTGTTATCACATCCAACTGTTAGGCTCCACTAATGGCCTGCTGATTGCTTATTTTTTCACAATGCGCTGGGTCATAAATTGCTCTACAGTCTGATCCAATTAAATTCAGGCCCCTTTCCAAGACAAGTCTTTCACGTCATTCTATGAGATTTGTTCTGACCCCAGGAAGACTCTTCTTAGTTGTGTCTTACTCTGGTTCTCTCTGATAAACTATCTGGCCTATGGTTTAGCTTTTTGCCCTCATAAGAACTACCAGCCTCCTCTAGTAGCTTACCATTGAAATCTCCATTGTTTTTAGTAGTAGTCTTAGTTTGAACTTCTCCACTTTATCTGTTGCAAATAAAGTCAGTTCTTTTGGGGGAGAATTTCAAAGCCTTCTTTCTTGTAACCTGTTTCTCATTCTGGACAAAATATCTGAGCCACTGCTCTGGATTGGAGGTGGGGACAGTGATCTGTCTAAGAGTGACATCCTGTTCTATGAATAGGATGCTGTGTGGGTTGAGTAGCCTTTGGTGTTTTTGGCATGCCTCTCCTGGCATGGAACTTTTGCCCTACTAGCATGCTGGGGTGATGGCAATGAGGGCCACTTACATTCTTGGTCTCCTGCAACTGGGTTAGAGCCTGCCTGCTGCACCGTCTTGGAATTTAGCCCCTACAACACGAAGCTGAGGGGCATAAGAAACACTGGTAGCTGCCCCTTCTGGGGAGATACCATAGCTCTTGACTGAGAACTGAGGGAGAGAGCGAGAACCCCATTTTATTGACCATGCCTTCCCAGATTGGAACTTCCATCACGCTGTATAATGTTAGGGAGCGGGGAAGTGAGTTGTGCCTTAAGAGATATATACCATATATACCATTGCTCATCTTACCTAGATTTAATAGATTTTCTTGAATGAATGTGTCTTTGTTTGCTTTATGTTCGTAGGACAATGTTCAGAGACTTAAAATAGTTGTTTTAAAAAAATATTTTTTAATAGTTATGGTTTTTTCTCTAGGGACCAAATTAATAGAGCTCCTCGTCCTGTCATTTTCTTCCTATGAATTCTTTCTGTGTACAAAAATTTATCCTTTTAGTATTTTATTTTCTATTTCTTAATCTTTCTTCCTTTCTGACCATTTCGTAAAGAAGGCATCTCTTTGTCCATTAAATATCATTATTCCCGCTCTGACATTTTCTTGGGCTCATTTTTCCCTCTCAGAAATTTCATACCATCTCTAGGTTTTACTTTACCTCTGAAATCTCTATGTCTCCATCTTATACTCTGAGTTTCAACTGTATTTGCTATTGTTTACCGGTCAGAGTTGTCTAACTGTCCCTTGGGCATCTTGAGTATTACCTGTCTGACGCTGAACCTGCTGTCATTTTCAGCACTCTGGCTTTCTCTCTGTGTTCATCAGGTCAGACAAGGTCATCAGCATTCACCTAGTCATCAAGCTAAAAAAAAAACCTCAGTAATTCTTGACACTTCTCACTCCACCCCCAAGATCTGTCACTAAGTCTTGTCCATTCTGCGTTAGAAATATCACTCGAATGCATGCCCTCCTATTCAGTCCAATGCTAATGCCTGTAGGCCCCTTTCTCTTTCCTAGACCATCACAGAAACCATCCTTCTTTCAGTTTCATACGGCCTTCAGAGTTTACTTCTACATCTTTCTCAGTTAAGGACTTTTCTGAAGTACTAACTTAACAAAATATTTTCAATGGCTTCCTGATAGTATATGATAAAATCCACATTTCCTAATATGACACGGCAAGCTCTTTATGTTTGATCGCACCCCATTAATGTTTGTGAACCTTAGATCATAAGCGAAGATAATACTCATTAGGGGAATTATGAAGTTTCAGTAACATGATGCATGTCAAGTGCTTACCTGGTGTCTAAAACCTATTGAGTGTTCACAAATTGTTAGCTGTCATTATTACCATTATTATTACCCTTTTTCCTTCATAACTGATAATTTCTTCAACTTTGCCAACTCCCAAATACACCCCACTCCAGCCACAGTGAGCTAATTTTTCTTCTCAAATGTGCCCTCCATTTTACCATGTGCTCTTCTACTTAATTCTCTTTCTGCCTAGATTTCCTACTGCAATGCTTCTTGACTAGAATTTAGGGTCGAGAGCCAGTCTTTCTCTGTTATTCTCATTGCACTTACTATATATATCTGATATTTGCCATTTCTGTGTTTGTCAAAGTGTTTGCCTTAACAGCCTGTGAACTCATTAAGGCCAGTGCTTGTGTCTTATTTGTCTTTGTATTCTCACATCCCTAGTTTTTAAAATGGTGAAAGCCATGTAGCACTTAGTGAATGTTTGTTTAATGTAAATTTATTTTTATTGCTTGTCTTTGCATTTTTCATCACGTGGTGTTGCATTGGACACTGTAAAATTTTAGTTCAAAATAAAGTTTTAGCTAATCTACCAGATTTCCCCATGTACCAATAGATAAGTATTGATATACTTTAACCCAAGTTTTACACAATTTATTCAATATAGACTGAAGGTCTCTGACATGATGGAAACAGTTCCATGTAGTTACATGACTAGCTACTTGTGTAGCATATGTGCACTCTTAATTCAGAGGTCTTCTTGATCATATTTATTACCTACATGGCTAATTTGTTCTGATGTTTAGAAATGATCAGCTATGGGCATTGGAAAAGAAAATGATTATTGGCTCTGGTTCTTTTTTAATGAGGAAGTTCTTGGGTTATAATGGATAATAAAACTATGCAAGAGAGAGCAAGAAGAGTTATGGGAGAAAAGAATAGAATGAATACATGTTAACATTTTCACTAAATAATTGAGTGAGCATTTCTGACTATAACAAAGGGAGATGGAGGAAAAACAACTGTCATTTAGGCATGAATATCAATACCTTTAACTGATGTTAGGAGAGAAATTTTATTCAAATTATGAAATAATAACTTGAGAGGATTTGTAGGTCATAGATCAAAATAAAAAATATAATTATACTGTTTATTAGAAATTGTGACAGAGAGAATGGCCAAAAAAGTTTTTAAAAACTGTCATTAATTCCCTCAATAAAATTTAAATATTGGAATAATCTTGGTTCAGGTTGAGAAAAGTTTTAATTCCTATCATTTGGATTGGTTTTTTACCTTTAAAATTGGTGGCAAATTTCCTTTATTTATCAAGGTGGGCTTTTTTTTGGTTTGTTGATGTTGCATTCCACTCCCATGTTTAGCATTAGAAAATTACAAAGTTGGAATGACTTTGGAAGAAATAACTTTAGTGCTCTTAAAGAGTAAGAAGATCATCTGTGAAATAAATGGCAGCATAGTGCAAGAGCCATCATCAGCTTGTAGCTTGTACTGAGCACAGGTAGCGTCAATGACATGGTACCCCTGGCAGCCTTCTCTAGCTTCGGTTCCTGTGTAGACAAAATGCGATTATTCCCTAAGCTCTGTTACCATCTGATCTTGCAAGGAAGCATGCCAGCAGTTCTTTTGCCAATAACCTGCTTTTGTTCTCAGTAAATTGCAGAATCTCATGGTCTGTCACTGTCTAGAGCATAGTTTACAATGTTCTAAGAACATTTGATTGCACTGCAGAAAATTTAAGCGTCTTATCAAGAAAATTCCAGTTATACTTTAGAAGTACAGTAAATACCTTGCTGTTCTTTTTAAAGGTTATCCGAACTTGTAAAAGACCGTTTTAAAACTAGTACAGACTGTATGTACTCTTTCTTAATTGTAACTCAAGAAAAGGAGGCCATTTCTCTTTTTGAAAATTAATTTTCTCCTCATCTTAACTCAAAATTGATAACATGAGTTTATCTGTGTTCACCTCATGCTACCATTTTCTCTCAGTGTAGGGTATTATCTTCATCAAGTAAACATTTGAAGAAATTACTTAGGGTGAGGGTTTTTCTGAGTATTGGATCAAATAACAGTTATGGAAATAGATCAGCACTCTGTACTTGGAAGGAAAAAATGCATTTCAAGATATCTGGATCATTGATGGTTAAGTAATTGATGGATAACTTGTTTACTTTTCGTGGAAGCCATTAATCAGTAAAATAGAAAAAAATGTTGTTTATTGTTCATACACTTCTTACTGCTAGTATCAAATTGTATCCCTGGGTATGAATAGATGAACTTATAAATGAAGTGTGTCTCCCATATGATCACATGTGCACGGGCTTACGGTCTCAGTGCGAGCATTGATATTTCCACTTGGGAGTACAGAAAGTGTTTTAGATTATGAAGGAGTAAACCTTTGTTTTTCAGTTTCTATTTAATAGAATAAGTTGCAGAATTTTAAGAAATGGGTGAGAGATGTTTATTATCCTCTTATTATGCTTCTTTTTGATTTGCTGCAGTTTTTATGATTTGTCCCAACAGTGTTGCTTTTGTCTCCAGTAGAAATGTCAGTGGAAGTTCTCGTGAATAATACTTATTTTTTTTCACAAGCCTTTCTCACCATCAAGATGGCTTACATATGTTGAAGTTAAGTTGACATGAAATTGGTTGGTTTTCTTTTTTAATACTTGCTCTGGGTATAGCTCTCATCTCAAATTGTCAAAATAATAACATTACTTCTTTTTATGATTTATTTTAATAAAAATAATGCATATAATGCTTAGAAAACGTTGATCATTTTATATAAATGTTGACTATCTTATATAAATGAGCACCTACTGTGTAGTAAGGTTCTTTCCTTGAATTACTTCACTAAATTAGTGCAGAAAGTTCGTAAATGTTGGCACTGAGATTTAAACCCAGGTCTGTCTGCTCCAAAGTCTACTCTTTCTATTATACCGCTATTCTATACTGCTATTCTATACTGGGCATGCATTATAACTAATAACACACACACACACAATTTTTTTATAGTGCTGTATTGCTTTGGACATAGTACCTAATCTCTAAAATCTCTGTTTCCTGATGTATCAATTGAATGTAATAGTTATACCTACCTAACTCTAAGGGGTAAATAATTACTCACGAAGCAGAACAATGACTGATACACATAAGTACTTTATAATTATTTGTTAATATTTTTATTATTATAAGGAAGCAGAATTATTTTCCTTTAAAAACTTATGTTATTTTTTTCATTCATGATTACATGGCATAAATAGAAACCCATTTACCAGAAGACCAGGGTTTTTAACTTCATTATGGTATAAAGACATTCATCACCTGAGTGCAGTAAAACATTTGTTAAGTAGTATAAAAAAGAAAAAATGTTTTAAATGAAAGGATATCAAAAGAGTCCAAAAGCAGATAAAAGAATAACTACTCCAAATCAGATGAAAATATAGCTAAATAATTTCTATAAGAACAAATATTCCAAATACAATTTGATCAGGTGTTTTGTAGGCTATCTTAGTCAAATACTTCTTGGTAAGTAGGAATCTAAGTTAAATTGTCACAGGTGTAATTCCCATTATTGACGCTGATCTAGCATAATTATATAGAAATATTCATTTTTTAACATATTTAGTCTAAATTTGCTTCCTAGCACTGGCATTTTGCCTGGTCTGATTGTAGATTTTGAAATGTTATTGAGCAGAGACCTCCAGGCATGCTAAACTGTACCACATAATATATGATAGATTGCAGCTCACCAGCAATCCATGGTTGATATATAGACATTGGCAAAAGTATGGCAGCTGACGAAGATTGTTAGTGCAGCAACCATTTTTACCTTATGCCCTGGCAATTGAACAAGAAGATTTAGGGCTTCAGTGGATGCCAGCCTAAAATTCATTTTTGTAATAGATTTTTGAGTCTGGGTTATTGAAGCATGAACTTCTAAAGTTTTAGCCTGGCAACAAAAGATATGTGGAAAATGAAATAGTCATAAATATGATTGAAACATTTATTAAATTGCTAGCAGGAAAGTAAGGACTCTAGCTTAGTATATATGTTTTTTACAACTTCAGTAAAATGCCATTTTTATAACTTTTATGACTTTTTATATGTTGGGTAAATTTAAGTCTATGCTCTGTTGACATGAACTGCATCTAAGTTTATCTGAAATTATTTTTTATGATAAATCAAGAAATCCCCTGTAACTAATTATGTCTAAACTGAAGCAGTCATGTCCCAAATGTAAAATGCATAGTTTGCAAATCATGTGGATGGTTAGATTTAGAATTTTTATGTGTCCTGAGAATTTATTGTGCATTTTAACTCGTTATTGTCATTGCAATTTCTTGCTCAAGCATGTTGAGTATGTATCAAAATTTATAAAGTAGTTAACATTATTTTAAATGAAATAAAATGAAACATTCATTCATTTAATGAATATTTACTCAGAAGATATCATCTGCTGGTCACTGTGTTAGGTATTGGGAAAACCACTAGAACCAAGACATTTGAAATCCCTTTTCCATAGTGCTTTCATTCCTTTTGGAAGAATTTTAAAAAAACTACGCACACACACACATTGTGATAAACACCCTGAAGAAAACAAGGTTTCTGAGATAATGAATTAAAATAATTTTAAATGATTGTATAAGAAATTCCACTCTGCAGAGTGGAATTTAACCTGAGGCCCCTGGTATTAGTCAGAATGGTTTAGGTTGTGCTGCTGTAACACAACCTGTCCTAAAATCTGTGTCATTAGTTTACTTAATAAACACAGGTTAATTTCTGTTCACCTTACATAACCAAATGCCCATGTGAGTTGTCTGGGGAGCTTTGTTCATCAAACTTTCTCAGGTATGCAGAGTGAAATGAACTATTTCAACACATGCCTCCGTGGTCACTGAAGCAAAGAAGGAGAATATAGTTCCTTATACACTGGCTTTTGCTCAGCAGTGACATCTGTTCTTATATGATTGGCCACAAAAAAAGTTATATGTCATGTCTACATCTAATTTTAAAGAGGGCAGGCATGTACAGTTTTTGGTGTATCTGAAAAGAGAGGAAAAATGGTTCTGGATGAGTAACATTAATGACTTACAGGCCTGAATGATGAGAAGGAACTGGCCATTTAACGAGATGAGGGAATAAAGTTCTTGAGAGGAGACTACATGGGAAAAAGCCCTGAGATAGGAAGGAGGTGTGTTTTGAAGACATAAAAAATGGAACTAGTGTGTTGTAAGCAATACATTTTTATATGATTCAATATTGGTTGGGAGGGTCATTGTTTTGAATAATTGTCTATCTTCCATTAAAAATAATGTGGCAATAGTGACCAATATGTTGGAAACATTTTTCCTAATTGTTTATCATTTACTTAAATTTTTTAATTCATTTTCAGTGGGGTATCTTTAGATTGTGATAGTTTTTCATATTGTACTCCATTTATGGTAGGTGTGCAGTTATGTGGAATAAGAAGTCGTGATATACTAATTTTTTTTCTTTCTTTTTACTAATTTTTCTTTAGAAGGCTTTTATTTAGTGTTGTCTTCTACATTTATAAGAATAACTGTATTTTGTTTCTTCTATGATTTGACTTGTTTCTGATAGCCCTTAGAAGAGAAAGAAGTCTAAGGAATAAAATTATAGGTTACAAGAATAGGTTAAAAGAGCAGATAACAACATTCAACCTTAAAGTTATTTTTATATGTGGCATTAGTAAGATACGTCTGGTCTCTTACAGTTAAACGAACTCTGAGAAATGCCTCTGGATAAATTCTGCACTTAAATGATAAGTTTGATTTAGTCCTGGAAAGTAGGACAGAATTTTCCCTGATCATTCAGTTGTTTAGGAATGCTCTGTTCTTAATTAAGTCATCTTTTTAAGTAGAATACTTTGGATCATTTTTAAAGTCTGGAATATAACAAAGAACATTTCAAAAAATCTTTCATGTGCATACAACTGAGGGAAAAGAAAACTAATTTTTAAAAGATTGCTATTTCTCTTTTTTAAAAGAAATAAAACTTTGCAGATAAAATTGAAATCTCCTATGTTCTTTTCATTCCCCTTTTCCACTCCTTTTCCAGAGGTAATGTCATGAACTTTTTTTAGTCCATGCTCTTAAAACATTTACTGCATCCAGTGTTTCCATGAATAATAATATCATTGTTTTGTATTTTTAATGAGTATAAATGTTATCAATACCCATGTATTATCAACTTGCTATTTTCATTCTAGTTCTATATGTTAATACATATAAACTAGTTCTATATGTTAATACATATAAACTAGTTCTATATGTTAGTACATATAGAACTAGTTGTTCATATGTTATTACATGTAGAACTAGTTTATTCATTTTAACTGTTGTGAAGTATTCCATTTCACACATTTAAGCAATTTACTTATCTATTCTTTTACTGAGATTCTTTCCCATTTTGCCCAATTAAAAAGTGTTACTGTGAACACCTTTTAAAATGTTTCCTTGAACATGTGTGCAAGAGTTTCTCTCGATTAAATAAGATTATACGTTTGTATCTTCCACTTATGAGGTATTGCTAGAGTGCTCTCTAAAACAGTTCACTTGACAATGAACACAGTCTTTTCTTAACCAGAATTGTCTAATCCAGTATTATCCAGCACATGGTATTGTCGGGTTGAGAAGTTAGGCAGCATGGCCTGCCATTCATTAGCTCATTGACCTTGGGATATTACCTAACTTTTCTGTGCCTCACTTTCCTCATGAGGACTAAATGACATAAAATATGTAATGTGCTTAACAACAGTGCTTGCCACATATTTTGGCCTGTCTGATGTGTATCCAGTGATACCTCATTTTGTTTATTTTTGTTTCTCTAGGGATGAGTTTGCATATCTTTTCATATATTTATCAACTATTTCTGTTCTTTTCTGTGAACTGTTAATATTTTTTATTTTTCTGGAGGTGTTGTCTTATTGATTTGCACAAATTATTTGCATATTCTGGACATTCTTTGCTTATGGCATATGTATATATATATATATAGATGGGTATATGCATGTTTATATATACCTTAAAAATTTGTATATATAGTACATGTTATATTGTATATATATATTGTGTATATAATATGTATTATATATTATGAAAATGTATAATATACAAATAGATATATTTCTGTGGTTCAACTATCTGCTCTTAGACTGTTTTTACTTTTGCTTTTAGTTATGGTGATTTCTTATATAGATTTTAATTTTAACAATTCCCTTTTACTAATCTCTTCCCTTATGATTTCTGCTTAAAAGTGAGTCTAATTTCTAAGTATGTTAAAATGTTTAATATTCTTTGTCTACTAATGCCTAAATAATAGCTTAAAAGGAACTAAAATAACATTGAGAGAGAAATTATGAATGAGAATGAAAGTGAGCAAGTGTGAATAATGTAACAGTATGAAAAAAAAGAAAAGCTCCAATTCTATGATAACCAAAAAAAAAAAAAATCAAATGAACTTTTACCTTAGACAGTTTTCTCATACTCCTATGCCTTGCCTTTGCCATATACAATTCAATTTCTGGGAATACGTTAGACAGCCCAGTCCCTCACAGGCTTCCATCATATATGTGGTGGAAAATGTTACCTCACAGCATTCAGGTCAGACATGATAGCAGGATTGAAATGTTAAGTGGCCTCTACTGGCAACCACGCTCATCTACTCTATAAATAGAATTTGGTTATTGAAGAGAAATACTATATACGTTAACATTTTTTCCAGCTATTATCACTTGAAATAAAATGTTTTAAGAACGGATTCACATAAAATATTAAAATTCCCTGTTGTTTTTCCCCCTATGCAACTCATTTTTTCAATGCTTCTAGTACTTTCATGAGTTCAAAGTCATTATATTTTATGTATCTTATGGATTTACCTGTCTTGATTTGTTCATTAATGATTTAACATAGAATTAATGAAAATTTAGAACTTGGAAATGGGTAGACTTTAAGCTTTCCTGAGTCGCTGCCCCAAATGTAACAGATTGCTTTGGGACTTTCAGCTTCTTTAAGATAATTTTCCAAAAGGCTGGATCTCATTTTTCAGCTAGTATGCATTGTCTCCATAACTTGTTGGATGTTACTTTTCATAAAGTGCTTTTCATTCATGTCAGCTCTAAATCAGTGAAGCCCATCTAATTTCTTGTTCATATTAGAAACTTCATGGCTAGTTTCACATCTTGGCAAGTTAGTATGAATTAGACAAAAGCATATTTTCACATCATAACGATTATAAAAAATCTTTATGAAAAGGTACAGGTGCTTGTTTTCTTTATGTACCTTTGTAAGGGTTAAGCCTCATTTAAACATCTTATTAATACTTGCAGGTGATATGGGGAAAATTTAACAATTGGGACTCCAGTACAGAATATTATTCATATATCAGCATTTTAAAATTCTAATCAAAACTCAATCATGCAAAAAATGATAGCTGCCTATGAACTTCACTCACTACCTGAAAGAGTACAAATGGAAAAAATTACGTAGAGTCCTTAAATTTTAGCTAACATTTTAAATTTAATTTAAAATTTCCATTGTGAATAGCACGCTACCTGTATCAGTTGGGGTCTTGGTTGCAAAAAACAGAAACTAAATCTGTCTCATTGAATTAAAAATAGTAGCAAAAGGAATGTAATGGAAAGGCATGGAGTAGGTACAGATTCTGTAAGCAGTCTGGAGAAGCAACCTTGGAGAATATGTAAGAGCCAATAGAAGTTGCCAGGAGAAAACTCAGCCAAGATCTTGGCTGATTAATTCCTGGATAGTCTATTGCTCCCTCCACTGTCCTCTGGCTGCTGAGAAAAGTTTCTAAGTATGTGTCTTTGTATCTGTTTTCTTCACCAAGACTCACACAATGGAGATTTCTCCTAAAAGGAATATAGTTTGGATGCAGAACAGGCCAAATGTATTCACATTTTCTCTACAAAGGTTATCATATTTTGACCATGATTTTCATGAATTCTATAAACCCTTTTTTGTTGGGAATACAGCTTTAGAATGAGACGATATTGAACACAATGTTATAGCAGTGCTAGGAGTCTCAACTATTCAAACTTATGAAGAATTTAAATAGAGCCTTTTTGGTGAAAAATTTAGTTTGTCCTCAAAATGAATGATTAATTAAGCAAAGCCAACTGATTTATTATTTATGTCTATATATTAAGATAGAACTTCTGTAGTTACCTAGGAATTGGAACAAGTACTAAGTAGAAATGCAGTAGGCATAACACATACATATTACGTGCCAAAAATGATAATATGAAATGTGTGAAGATAGAAGCTCGAATACGTGTTTTTTTTTTTGTAGGAAATTTCAAGTTTGATTTCTTTTACTGATTAGGGACAGAAGATATAAATGGATAATATAAAATAGCAAGAATCATAATCCTCTAATTTCTGAAAGCCATCAGAGACACATACTCAACCTAGCAAACATCTGGTTGGAAATTTAAAAATTTACTTAAGCATCAGGATGTTTTTCTATATCTGGAATGTTAGTGAAGTTCGGAAACATGTGGATGTTTAGCTGAGGTTTCCTTTGATGTTCATCATTAGGCAGTCAGAGCCTCTCCCATAAGCTCAGACACTGACAGTCTCTTATTCTGTGCCATCATTCCTCCCTCCTGAGGGCCTGCTCTCAGTGGCACAAAGCTTAATCTCCTGGCAAGGAGATAGAGGGTGCAGGTCAAAATAGATAATCTGAAAACCAGATAATGTCATGGCTAATCACAAATTGATGATGGAGTTTTCATTGCCAGGGCAGAGCAGTGCTGCTGGGATAAAGGCTGAGAGTCATGAATCAAAAGGGGTGCTTTCTTTTACAGACCACATAAATGGATAAGCGTTGTGCTTTTATATCTATCCATTGTACTTTCTGGCGAGGTAAAAAGGAAGGTTTTTTTTTTAACTGAGTAAAAATTATGTCGAGTCTGGTATTTCTCCTTGCAAAATAATTTATATCTGGCTGCACAGTATTAATTTTCAGGCTGTGAAACTTGGCTTTGATTCCAAACAGATCTTTGGGAAAAAAAGGAGCTTGAATAATACAAAAAATAACTCCATAAGGAAGTATATTATTTCTTGGAAGGATTCTACTATCCATTTAAGTGGTTTCTTCCAGCTTTCACATCCAAGAAAATTGTATCCATATATAATAATGAGAATCAAAGCTGTAGTGAGGTTTATGTCCGCTTTTCTGCCTCCTTCATCCTTCACCTTGCAATGTCAATGTAATGGCCACAATGAAATAAAGCATAGAAAAGTGTGTTGTAAACTAAAGAGTGCTCTAAAATGTTTATTAATAGCCACAGTAATAACACCTACCAGGTGCTGAGTGTTTATTAAAAGCCAGGCACTGTGCTAAGCACTTGATGTTTTTATCTCATGACATGCACACATCCACATCGTAAGCTATAAGTAAAGTTCTCTTATTATACTCATTTTACAAATAAAGTAACCGAGTTAAAGTAACTTATTCAAGACTATAGGCAAGTTGTTTGTGAAGCTAGGGTTCTGGTTGTGAATCCAGAACTGTCAGACTGCATCCTGTGCTCTTAATCACTATGCTAAGTGCTTCTATGTGTACACAATGCTGGAGGTCACAAAATATGTCAGTTTGCTTGTTGGTGTTTCCTGCAGAAGATAAACTGTTTGAAAATCTCAGTACTGTGTGGAGTAAATATAGATACCTCAACTCATTATTGTTAATAGCTTTAAAAAGAATTTTGAGAAAGCTAATTGTGTGAATCTTTATCACATCATTTTTTTCCTGGTTTAGCGAGTTACTATCTTTGGTGACCTTGCACAAGTTATCTAACTTCACTGTACCTCAGTTTCCTCCCCTCTAAAATGGGCAAGATGATTGTACCTATGTCATGGTGTTGCTTTGATGGCCAGAAAAGTAAAAATATGTAATGTATTTACAGTGGTGATATAGTGCTCTATCTCTATACCTGTCACTATTTCCTTTGCTTTGCATTGCTGACAAAATTCTACACAGGAGTATGGGACCATGTGCTTTCCATCACCAAGTATGGGACATCAGATCTTAGGCCATAGAAGAATAGGTGTGATCTTTGGTATGTAGAAGAATAATGCCAGGAAACACAGAAAAAACTGAGCTATGATCCTTTATAAATATTTTCAATTCTATTAGCAGTTTAGGCAATAGTTTAGCAACTGCTAAGAAAGTTTGAATGCTTACAATCATGTCACAAATTTCTAAAGTTCTCTGTGATATTTATAATCGTGATGTCATTTGGAGGAAAGCCAGTTATACCAAAGATATCGTTTTATCAAATCCATTTCAGGCAGTGATGTTTAAGGATGTGACAAGGGACTCATCTGCTGATAGAGTTAGATAAGTGTTTGCCGAAGTGCATTTTATCCCATACTAGTCTTGAGGAGAGCTATTGAATAAAAATATTTTATGAGCAAATTAACTTTGAACACTGCCTACTGTAGCCTCCTGGCATTTAGTAATGCACATAAGTACATTAAAAGCTTCTGAAAGTTGTGTAGTTTCACACACACACACATTCACTGTTTAACTAAATATATTTGAGTTGAATATATATAATTTTTTTTGACATAATATTCCTTATTATTCTGTGGAGCTGGTGTTCCATTGATCACATTTTGAGAAATACTGAGTTAGACCATATTTCTGGATCTGAACCCATCAGATGTATTTTGTCATGAAAAGCCCTTGACAACCCAGATTCTATCAGTTGTCAGCTTCTAATTACCATTTTATGATGAATACTGCAGGAGAATGAGTCAGGAGGCCTGAGCTGTTACATCAAATTCTTTGGACTTGGAGCCAGTTGCTGAAACTTTCTGGACTTTATTTTGTCACCTGTTAATCACATGATCAGGGCAAGTAATCTCTAAGGGTGTTCCATCTCTAAAAGTTGTTACTGAAGCAAATTCAAATTTAAATACTTTACAGTTCTCAAAATGCTTTTATATGTCTCATCTAGAATGGCCTGCAGCCTTTGGGAAGCTAGCAGTGAAGCCCGGCACCTACCTAATAGTACAGATTAGATTGGAGATTTACTGAGCAGTAGTTTTCATCTTATATAGATAATGTGTCTGGCTTTTTGGACACTTGGCCAGCATTGTCTGTAACCCAACCCCAACAATGCAACCTCTCCCAGCATTGAAGTGATACTTGTTAATAGTCTTCCTCCTCAGGAAACAGAAGCCAAGCTGCTGATAGGATTTGAAGTGGGTTGGCTGCAATGCCATGCGGTGCCTGCTGAAAGAGAATTTCCACAGCTGAGAAGTACTTGTACACTAAGAGTAGTGGAAAGTCTAAATCCAGGTTGACATGCAGCCGACTGAGACATGGCCGTTCTCTTTGGAGGCATATCAAAGTGGCCGGTGAAGCATTTAATAAGCGGGGCTTCATTTATTAGCTGGAAAAAAAAAGGGTTATAGCCTTAAAACTAAGGAAGGAATACATGTATACAGAAAAAAACATTTAATGCAGAGCAAGAACCATTGATCAAAAACACAGGAACCCCCGCCACACATACCCACATACACACAGTGATCAATGCTACCGGGAGGTAGCAGAGTGTGGTGGCTAAGAACATGGGTTTTGGTGTCAGATATGTTTGTCATTCAGACTTTGGCGTTGTAAAGCATTATCTGTGTGACTTTGGGCAATTTTATTTAACCTGTAATCATCTGTAAAAGAAAGCTATTCATGCCAACCAAATAAGTTTATTATACAGATAACCTTAACTGATGGGTATAATTCAATGCACAAACTTTATGGTTGTCACTAAAAATGGATAGGAATGATTCATAGTTTCAAACATAACCTCTTGGAAGAACTGTCACTCAATATCAAACTCTTAGCTACTCTCGTGTGCATCCATAGAACTTTCTGGGATAATGGAAATGTTCTCTGTGCTGCCAGTACAGCAGCCACTAACCACATGTGGCTCCTAAGCACTTGACATGTGGCTAGTGTGACTGAGAAAACTGAATGCTTATCTTATTTAATTTAAATTTAAAGTTTAAATTTAGAAAGCCACATGTGGCTAGTGGATACTGTTTTGGACGGCACAGCTATAGATTATAACAAACCACATCGGTGTGAAATACAACTGCTACAGTTTCTCTAAAATACTCAATTTCATGTCCGAGGTTCTACAGTTTAAAAAGTTGGTTTGATTCCTTTAAAAGGGATCAACTAATTTAGCTTGAATTAAAAAAAAAAAAAACCACAGGGTGTTCTTTTCTGGTGAACATCATTTGCCACATTACTTAAAATCCTTCAATGCAAGATACTATGGAAAGTTTCAGACTTTCACATTGTGGAAGAAAATATTCAGTAGAAACCCCAGGGATTTATTGAATCTCACTGAAATAATGATGTGCTTATGACCAGGTATTTGATCACCTTAATAAATGTTCCATAAAAAAAAGAACACCACACTCTCTGTTTATATAGTACAAAATTATAAATTCATCTATATTAAGTAGAGCTTTTTGATTGTGGTGTTCTTAATTATGTCAACTTACTCTGTCAAATTTGAAAAGATCTCATAACTTTAAGCTCTCCTTGTAGCTTTTGCTCTTGGCGTTTCACTATAGTTTCAGTCTATAAATCTTATAGCCTCTTAATGAGTTGTAATTTTTAACCTTATATAATATTTTTTTCTGACTCAGTTAATGCTTTTTGTCCTTTAATTCTTTTCTTTCTGATATTGATTCTTGCAACTTCTGCTTTACTTCTTTTTTATTTTCCTGACTTTTCTTTGTCTTATTTTTCACTTTGATTTTCATTTTGATGATTTTCTTAGAATGGAGCTGAATTTTATTATTTTAATCAGGTCTACTAATAATTTATTTGTTTAGTTAAAAATTAACCATATTCATATTTTGTGGTTTAAATGTATTTGGTTTATTCTCACCATTTTACTTTATGTATATGTCATTATATTTTGTGGGTTTTCTCTTTTCACCTTTGTTAGCATTTATGGCTTAATCAAGTATATTTCAGTCCTCTACTTCCACTGCCCTTCTTCCTTAATTAAGAAATCCTATTAGATTCTTCATTAAACTAGTGATTACATTCCTGTCTTTCACCCTTATACTGAAACCTCTCTCTTTTCCTGTCTTACAACTTTTATATAGTATTGAAATTAAATATACCTATTTCTCTCATCCCAAGAGACATTTTATATGTTCACATTTCCCAGTCCCAAACTGAGATCTTAGGAATAATTTATTATGACAAATACCTTCCTGCCCCCCAATTCCTGACATCATTATTTCAAGCTATTATTTTATCATATGGCTCTTTTGTTTCCAGAATCCCTTCTCGAAATTTATGATTTAATAACTTGTAGATGTTGTTTCACTATATATTAACTCTCCATATTTCAAATGAAAAAACTAATGCTAGGCTATTTCATCATCTTTGTAGTTAGCTTGTTCTTTCTCTCTGGAAATGGATTTTTTTGTTTGTTTTCTTTTAGGGTTCAGAGACTCAGAGATTTCACGACGCTGTCTTTTTGGTGGGGAGTAATATCTTTTTATCATCATTATTATGTAAGACACCATGAGCCATTTGACCAGAAGATGTAAAGCTACATTTTATTTAAGGATAGAAATTTTTTCTGTTATTTCTTTATTTCCTACTTTCTTTTGGAATTGATATTATTCACATTCTGATCTCTAGTCTCTGTCTTCTTAGTCTCGTCTTTTACTCATGATATTAATTTCTTAGAAATTTTGCTCTGTGTTATAAGCTTTCTTCCATTTGATTTTCTAGGTAACTAATTTAGCTTGAAACTGTGTCACCTCATTTTTTTGTTCTTGTGTCGAGTCTGAATGTTGAAAGGGCTTACTGCCCTGAACCAAAGAAAGACTTGAGCCTTTTAATTTGTATTTGTCTATTAATTATGCAAATTCCCACAGAACCAGCACCAGTCAGGCTACACTGGTTTCTCCAGCAATTACAAACTTATAGGCTGTGTAAGATATGATGACTTTGATTTTGCTGAGCTGGTTTCATAGTACTGTTATCTTTCTACTAAAATGTCCCAGGGGGATCTTTTTGCCCTTGAACTTCTCCTGGTGATTATGTATGAGGAATAGGTATAAGGCTCCAACCAGAGAACCAGGAATGATTCACTTCACCAGTGTAGATCACCACCTGTTCTGAACCACGAGTGCCAA
Organism: Pteropus medius; assembly: GCF_902729225.1. Classification (NCBI taxonomy): domain Eukaryota; kingdom Metazoa; phylum Chordata; class Mammalia; order Chiroptera; family Pteropodidae; genus Pteropus; species Pteropus medius. Next base: position 19,662,992 of record NW_024352785.1, on the reverse strand, counting down.
AGGGATCTGTTGACCACCTACTCTTCTTTATGCAGCAAGTTACAAAGGCAGAGCTCCCCCTTTGCAGGTCACATGGATCCATAGATAGATGCCGTATTCGCTTAGAAGGGCTTACGAGCTGTGGTGTTCCTTGCTTTTCAACATTCCCCTAAAGCTCTCAGATAATTAAAACCCCAGTAGTGAGTCACATGGCTTTCGCTTTTCCTCAGGAGAAATCTCCGCCCCTCTAGTTAGATGTTATACTAGAACTTGGATGTCAGAATTATAGAGGTAAGCTTTTGTTTTCCCATCAGATTCCTTGGGAAGGGTGTGATTTATTAGATTTGGTTGACTCAGTAATATGTATAGGGCTGCTTACATGGCCCAGGAGGAGTTGATTTAGGCAGAAATTTCAATAAGAAAATAGTACGTAAAAAGGCCCCGTAAAGAATGTGCCTAATGTTTTATTCACTGCACTATAATTGAGTCTTGCGACCTCACTGTGTTTGGCTCAAGGAATATATAAGATCTGTTCAACCACTGGTTTTCATTGATTCTCTTTCTGACTTCATTGATAATGGATAGATGTTTTATGAGCACATATCACTTTTCCCTAAAATCATTCAGGCCTACTTAATTATATAGGTTTTTCTTAGATACCATAAAATTTGGTACTTTGTAGATTGGACTTGCGTTAATGTTAATCATTTGTGTTAATCATTTGTGTCTCTGGCCGTCTTATTAACACATGACAAAATATTTTTGTCTCTAACTTTCTTCAAAAGTGATGATATCCTTCTGCTTAAATAATCTTATTAGTTTTTAATTTTCAGCATTTTTTGTTGCCCTTAAGTTAATTGGTTTTGTTCTTGGGAGAGTGCACTTTAAGTTCATAGGCCATGAATTTGGGGACCACATCTTTGATGGCCTTCATCTTTATGAAACATGACATCAAAGATAGCTATTTTGTTTGCATCATTGGCCAGAACCTAATTATCTTTCCCGCCTCTTCATTCTTCAAGAGCCCTTTGATGTCAGCAGCAGCTTTGTGCTTTGAAAGACTGTGACAAATGGTGAGAAGGGTTCTTCTTTACTGAGTCCACGTTCCACTGAAACATTAAATGATGGCATTATATTAGAAACAAAATGCAGTGCAACTGTGGTAATTAAAGTAATTACTCATCTATTTGCAGAAGCAAAAGTCTCTGATGCATAGAGGGTCTCAATTTACAGAAAGAATTTCTCCCTAATATACCATAGTAGATGGAAACTTATCTTCAGGAGAAACAAGAAGCAAAGCAAGCCAGGGCTTGCAAATTGGAAGTTAGGAGATTATACTTGTGGGTGGCAGGAGGCATTTGTGGAGTTGTGACAATATTCATTAAAATGGTCAAGGGCCTTAGTCTGTTAGAAGGCAGAGCTACCAAAAACTAAGCATGCAGGTGGCCCATGCCACGGGTTTGAGGAACACAGCTTGCAGGTGACTCATGCTGCAAGTTTCAGTAACAACATGCAGGTGACCCATGCCACAGGTTTAAGGAACAGCATGCACAGCGCAGTGGTTTGGATGAGGTGTATCTCCAGGTCGGATCCCAGCTTCATTTTTTTTCTAGCTCTTTGATTCTCCACATATGACTTAATCTCTGAATTTAAATTTTTTCATTTGTAAAAATGGCAAAAATATTGTTTAGCACTTCAAAATAAAAGGAGATAATTTATAGAAAAGGTCACTGTAAAGTGCCTGCCACAGATTTAAATTTCTTCCCTTGATTTTCGAAAAATAGGGACAATGAGTTGTTGTCATAATTCAAGAACAACAATGAAATATGATTTTTCACCCATTGAGTGAATAAAAATCACCATTTGCCTCTACTCGGTGTTGCACAGGGTGGGAAGAAACAGCCTCTCTTCTGTACTACCATTGTGAGTAGAAAGTGGCATCACCTATTCAGAGAGCAGTTCTGACTATTTTTCCAGTTTGACTATTTTTCAAACTGGACACTTGACCTAGTAATTCCAGTGCTAGGAATTTACCTTACACAAAGCTAAGTTAGGTAGTCAGTAAATATGTTCAAGAATAACCCATGCAACGTTGTAATCAATTGTAAGCAACATGAATATCCATCACAAGGTAAGTGGTCAGTGTTACAGGGGGATGTTTTAGTGCCCTCATGGGTGATTTTGTATATGAAAAAATTTAGTTTATTTTGGTGTTAAAAATTCAGGTTTGCTTTATTTATATAAAATGTCAAAACTCTGGTTATTTCTTGAGCTTTTTAAAACTCTTTTTTTTTTAATTGTGAAATAAACATAACAAAAGTTACCATTCTAGCCATTTTTCAATACACAGTTCAGGGGCATTTAGCACGGGGACATTATCATGCTACCATCACCACCACCTGTTCACAGAACTCTTTTCATCTTGCAAAACTGAAACTCTGTACCCATTAAACACTAACTCCTTATTCCTCTTCCACCCCTTGACAAAAACCATTCTACTTTCTGTCTCTATGAAATTCATACCCCTAGGTACCTCACGTAAGTGGAATCATAGAACATTTTCCTTTTGTAACTGGCTTATTTCATTCAGTATAATGTCTTCAAGGTTCATCTCTGTTGTAGCATGTGACAGAATTTCCTTTTTAGGACTGAATAATATTCCATTGTGTGTATTTTGTTTATGCATTCATCCATCAAAGGACACTCATGTTGCATCCACTCTTGGTAGATGCCTCTACTCGGTGTTGGACAGGGTGGGAAAATACCAATATTTCTTCAAGTCCCTGTTTTCAGTTCTTTAGGGTATATTCCTTGGGCTTTTGAATTTAACTTATAAATATTACTAATCTATTAATAAATCTAGCAGATTTTAGTAGTCACTTTAAGAGATTTTTAAATAATATTTGATTCCATTTTTATACTTGTTAATGAAACACCTCCATACCTTTTAATCTGCTTAATTTATATATTAAATACGTCTAATATCTTTCTTAAGTACTCTAGTCATGGAACTTAGAAACCTTTGCCAAGTACTCAAATAATTTATAAAGCTAATTAAGAACTAAATGGATAAATACTCAGACTTATAAATGTAAATTTATTTAATTAAATGATCCAGTTCTCTATATAAACATAATCACATTTTAACTTAAAAATCAGAACTCTAAATAAATATTTTATTTATTTAAAATTGTGGTTACAAGGCAATCTAATAGAATGGGCCAAACTCTGTTAAACATTACAGGTACATAATTTTTGCACTTATTCTTTAAAGCAAAAATATTAATTTAATGGCTTTGATTCTCTTAAACATTTCTGCACTTAATTCTAAAATTATCTGAGGTTCAAAGATGCTTGTCCGTCAAGAAAGACAATTACCATCTCAGTTATATTTGAGTTTGTTTAACTTTGAATATTTAGACCTGGCATGAAGTCTGGATCTGCAGACATTCAGGGCAAATTTTATTAAAACTATAGAAACTATCATCTCGTATAATTTGAGTGGTTGCCTTCTTTGTGTGCTCCAGTTATTTCTATGATCAGAGATTTTAGCTGCTACACTGACTAGAGTCTCAATTATAACCCTGATGGGTGACCAAACCTTATGTATAATTGCTGTGTCAAAAACTCTGTTACTCAAAAGAGATAGTCACAAAGCCAAGATTTTTAGATTCATTACCCACATTCCACAATTCTTCCTCATACTCACTCATGTCTGTAGCTCTCACACAAGGTAATCACTTGATTACATGCTACATTTCTTTGGTTCCTGAGAATGGGAGTGCCTTCTTGCCTAAGTCCAAAGACTGTGCAACTTGATGAAAAATCCCACATATTTCCATATACTTTCTAGGATCAGACAATTCTTTATAATCAAGTAGGAATGGATGGAATTCTGATATCTCGTGGCATTGTTTGACTTGCATATAAGGTCTCTAACAAGGCCATCCTATTGCACAATGTGAGGGGGTGACATTTTACATTACAGTATATGTGGATAGTTTCCCTGAGTGATGCAGTTTACAATCTATGCAGCTGTATACAATAACTGCATTCTGCTGACAGTTAAATAAATGATATTATAACCACATGGGCAGCTGATGATGTATTACTGTCACTATTTTCCCTTCTCATGTGGGGCCTGATTGGGGTACCTAGTCCATTGATCTCACTGCTTTCTCTTACTTCTTAATCTATCTCAGTTTTCTCCTTTCTCTTCTTCCCATTTCATCCACCATAGATTCCATGGTCTTTAATTTTAAAGTACGTGATACCCTAAACTCCCTTGCCATCCTAAAAATTTTTTTCACGTCTGACATAAAACCCTAGCCCTGAATGAATCTTAATCTCTGACTGAACCTCTGAATGGCCTAGAGCCTCTGGAAAAAGTCACAAAACAGGCAGATTGGTCCCCTATAAGTTTATCTTGTTCTTCCACCATGCAGAGTCCTGGGGTGTCGCCTGGGGATCCGCTGGGTTCTCAAGTCAGCTCCCTCGCCTAGTGTCTGCAGTGTCATCTCAGCCTCAAAGATCAGACACCAGCCAACCCCCACCAAAGACTTACTGTCCCATTTTCTGTTTCACAAAGAAAATAGAAAGTATAGGAGAGGACACTGCTCATTTTCCCTGTACTATATAAATATGCCTACATCTCTGTGCATCCTGCCCTTCTTCCCTCAGGCTTCAAGAGAGGCGCTTTTCTATCTACGGATAACTCCACACCAATTCTGGTTTCACTTGCAGCCTGACTCCTCAGGGATCTTATACTAGAAGTTATTACTCTTTTTGGTAATCATAAGCCTCATGAGCCCTCTCTTTCAATTAACGTTATTCCTTTTGGCTTTTAGAAATGTTCGTCCCTTCTATAAAACATAACAAAAATATATTTAACAAAATCAAAACATAAATAACAATAAAAACCCTCTCCCAAACCCCCAAATCAGCTATCCTTGTCTTCTTCTTCAAAGAGAACAGACTAAAAGGAAATAATTTTAAGAAGGTGTTGTAGTTAGAAGAAAGAATGAATTTCCTGACAAGTTGGTTTATTTAAGAATGGGATTATGAGAGAGGCTAAATAAGTTTCTCTCTGAGAATTCTAAAAGTGTACAGAATGTCAACATAGGTATATATGCACGGATCTATGAAAAGCAAGTGTTTTATGTTTTTTGTGAAAATTAGACTTTTCCCTAACTTCTTCAGGACTTGATTTAATTTATTGTGAGTAATATTTATTTAAAATGGCAAAATAATGTGTTGTCTGGAGGATGATAGAATAGGTTTAAAAAATTTACAACCTGGCAATTTGTGGTGTGGGAAGCATGCTTATTTACAAGCTTGCATATCTACACGTATACTACAAAGATTGTCTTTTTCAAGAACGTGATTTGTAGCCAGCACATCTGTTGTTCTTATGTAAGGGATTAAAATGGACTATTTTTGTTGAAGTTCAGCTACAGAGTAATAGAATGTTAAAACAGCTTGCTCAAAAGCGTTACCTATTTTAGATTTTGTTTCTTTATATTGAACTTTTAAAATGTTCTTTTCCTCTTGAGGAAACTTTATATTAAAAAATTAGAAGTTTCATGTGGTTTGAAGTTGTATTTTTGTCATGCTATAGCATGTAGATGACATCTAAGTCTTTCTGGCCTATCGTTTTGAATGTTAAATTATATCCAAGTTTTATTTTTTCCAGGAACATTTTTTCATAAAAATCTTATCAACATTATTGACTCTTCTTCCTTTGAATGTGAGATTGTTTTTCTCTTACAAAAATCTCAAACATGTTCTGGCTTTCCCCTTCACATGGAATTATGTTATTTGTGTTAGGGCTTATCAGGAAATCCTGGCTATCATCTTACATTCCCAGGAGTTAATAAACTATATGCATATAATCTCTGTAAAAGGGGGGGAAGAACCTTTTCACATATTTCTGTTGTAACTTTATAACAAATGGGAATCATTTAATTGGTTAGTCTTCAGGAAACTGGTCATTCTGATTTCCCATGTTTTTCAAAACAGCAGCACTCAAATTAAAAACTATTTAGTTAATGATTCAGTTCTGCTTAAAGAGTATATATTGATCATCTGAAAGGTTCGTTGAAGTAAATTATAGCAGGAGGAGAGTTAGAATAGAAATGCCTAACTTTCAAGTTACCTGTAGTCTAGATCAGCCCTTGAACTTTAATGTGCATATGGATCTCCTGAGTATCTTATTAAAATGCAGATTCTAGTTCAGTGAGCCTGAGGTGGGGCCTGAGTCTACATTTCTAACTAGCAAACAAGTGATGCATATGGTGCTGGTCCATGAACCATACTTTGAGTTTCAGGCGTCAAAATAGACTGTCCTTAATATTCATATATGTTTGTCAGTTCTGTTTTGATTTTTTGAACTCTTGTCCACCTAGTGAGGAAAGAAAATCTTTGCTAGGCAAAGAGGAATAATTAAAGCCTGTGCTATCAGGGCTCAGGTGAGGAAGATGAATGAGTAAAGAGTGCTGGGGTGTAGGGGTGGCTGCGACTGTGGTGTCACAGAGAGGACGCACTTCATTCCAACACTGCCATGCAGCATGGCAGGCCTAGCTTGGCCAGAACATCTGACTTTTCAAGAAAAGCCAGAAATACAAATTTCATGTGAAATTTCCCAATTTAAAAATGTTGGCTACTAATTTAAATTCTTTTAAAACATTATGCGGGCCAAGAAAACACATCTGTGTCCCAGACACAGTGCTTGAGCTACCCATTTACAGTGTCTAGTGTAGACTACACTGAAGTCTCATGATTGAAAAATTATGAATTTTCAAAATAAAACTTCCTGGCCTTTTGTGGCTAGACACTTTAATGAGAAGAAATAGCCTCTGTTTTATGCATTGGTGTAAGATTGGTGTGTGATCATGAGACCTCTTTTCGTCTTCTTTCACATTTCAGATTACAGGACAGGCCCGTGTTTCACGCAGGTCAACAACCAGATGTGCCAAGGGCAGCTGACAGGCATTGTCTGCACAAAGACTCTGTGCTGTGCCACCATTGGACGGGCCTGGGGCCACCCCTGTGAGATGTGTCCGGCCCAGCCTCAGCCCTGCCGACGGGGCTTCATCCCCAACATCCGCACTGGAGCTTGCCAAGGTGAGTTAGCCATCAGCCAACGTGCACAGTCACCCACAAGTCAGGTGCACTTTCATTGCACTTCGAGGATCTTCTTCTGTGGGTGGTAACCTTTAGCCCTATACCATTTCTAAAACGGCCTCATTAGCAAGCCCGACTAGAGATGGCTTATCTTTTTGGCCACCTAATAAATAATTATTTTTTCACCTCAACATAAATAGAAAAGAGACAGAAATAATATGAAAAATTGGGGAAAATAAAAAAGATACAGTTTAAAATATTTAATACAATCAGAAGATTGATTGCTTCATGTTTTCATCCACTTGGCACTACACACTCCCTGCCACAGCCCCTCAGACTATATACACATGTAAGTACCTATGAAAACATTTTCTTCCTTTCTTTTAGTCTCATTCAAGGTGTGAGAACCTGAGCTCAGGTAACAGGGAGAAGAAAGCAGCCTGATATATTTTTAAAATAATTTTTTATTTTTCAATTATAGTTGACATACAATATTAATTTTAGCTGTACAACATAGCGATCAGACATTTATATAACTTATGAAGTGATCACCTCCATAAGTCTAGGAACCGTCTAACGTAATACATAGTTATTACAATATTATTGACTATATTCCCTATGCTGGACTTCATTCACATCACATGACTGTTTTGTGACTACCAATTTGTACCTCATCCCTTTCCCTTTTTCACCCATCCCCCTAGCTTTCTCTCATTTGGCAACCATCAAAATATTCTCTGTATCTATGAGTTTGTTTGTTTTGTTTATTCATTTATTTTATTTTTTAGATTCCACATATGAGTGAAATCCTATAGTATTTGTCTTTGTATGACTTATTTCAGTTAGCATAATACTCTCTAGGTCCATCCATGTTATTGCAGATGGCAAGATTTCACTCTTTTTTATTGCCAAGTAATATTCCACAGTATATATCTACCACCTTTTTTTTATCCATTCGTCTATCAATGGACTCTTAGATTGCTTCCATATCTTAGCTATTGTAAATAATGCTGCAGTGAACATGGGGATGCATATGTCTTTTCAAATTAGTGTTTGGGTTTCTTTGGATAAATATCCAGAAGTGGAATTGCTGAGTCCTTCTTTGTCTCTTTGTTATATAGCCTTTGTTTTAAAGTCTATTTTGTCTGATATAAATATTGCTACCTCAGATGTTTTTTCATAAAATATCTTTTTCCATCCTTTTACTTTCAGTCTATATGTGTCTTTGGATCTAAAATGGGTCTCTTGCAGACAGCATATGTAAGGGTCTTGTTTTCTTATCCATTCAGCCACCCTATAGCTTTTGATTAGACCATTCAATCCATTTACATTTAAAGTTATCATTGATAGGTATGTAGTTATTGCCATTTTATCATTCATATTTTTAATCTTTTTTTTTTTTTTGCTGCTGCTTCTTAAAAAGGTCCCTTTAACATTTCTTGTGGTACTAGTTTGGTGGCGATGAACTCCTTTAGCTTTTTCTTATCTGGGAAGCTCTTTATCTGTCCTTTGATTCTAAATGATAGCCTTGCTGGGTAGAGTAATCTTCGTTGTGGGTCCTTGCTTTTTATCCCTGTGAATATTACCTGCCAATCCCTTCTGGCCTGCAAAGTTTCTGTTGAGAAATCATCTGACAGTCTTATGGGAGCCCTCTTTTAGTTTAAATAACTGCTTTTTTCTTGTTGCTTTTAAGATTCTCTCTTTTGTCTTTAACCGTTAGCATTTTAATTATGATGTGTCTTGGTGTGGGCCTCTTTGAGTTCATCTTGTTTGGGACTCTGCACTTCGTGGGCTCATATGTGTATTTTTTTCACCAGGTTAAGAAAGTTTTCCGTCCTTATTACTTCAGATAGATTTTCAATTCCTTGCTCACGCTCTTCTCCTTTTGGTACCCCTATGATAATGTTGGTATGCTTGATGTTGTTCCAGAGGTTCCTTAAACTTTCCTCATTTTTTTGGAATCTTTTTTCTTGTTGCTGTTCTGATTGGGTGTTTTCTGATATCTTTTCTTCCAAATCACTGATTCGATCCTCTGCTTCATCTAATCTGCTGTATTCTTCATTTCCATTATTGTTTTCATCATTTCTGACTGGTTCTTTTTTATGGTTTATGTGTCCTTTTTCATGCTTATTATCTCTTTGTTGAAGTTCTCACGAAGTTCCTTGAGCATCCTTATAACCAATGTTTTGAATTCTGTACCTGGTAGATTGCTTGCCTCTATTTTGTTTATTTTTTTTTCCCTGAAATTTTCTCCTCTTTTTCATTTGGGACATGTTTCTGTCTCCTCATTTTGGCGGACTGTTTGTTTCTATGTATTAAGTAGATCTGTTATATTTCCCAGTCTTGGCAGGGTGACCTAATATAGTAGGTGTCCTGTGGAACCTAATGGCACAGTCTCCCTGGTTGCCTGAGCCAGATGCTTCAGGTGTCCTCTGTATGGGTTATTTGTGCCCTCTTCTTGTAATTGAGCCTTGATAGCTGTTGGCACATCATTGGAAGGGACTGACCCTCAGGTTGATTGGCCGTGAGAACTAGCCGTTACTGCAGTGGAGGTACTGTTTGTATAGGGGTTGATCTGTGGAGCATGATTTACGTTAGCAGGGCTCTGATGCCTGCTGAGTCCACCCTTGGGGTGTATTATTTGTGGAAGTGGTTGGGTGGTGCTCTAGTGTGGTCTGTGGCTGATGACTGGGTATGTTGGTTCTGGGGCCCCTTAGAAGGGGCTCTGGTGCAGGCCAGGGCCAGCTGCTGCCTGTGCCCTGCCCGGGGTCACTTGATATGAGCTACAAAGTGATCTGCAGATGATTTCCACTTATGCTGAGCTAGGAGGCAACTGGGAGAGGCTAAGCTTTGAACCAAGGCATGCTGCCATTAGCTGTGGGCTTGGGGTTACCTTGGCAAGAGGTACAGGTTATGCCGAGACCAGATGCTGTTTGGGGTTTGTGGACTTTTGAGAGATTTAGGAAAGTCTGCAGCAGGAGCCAAGATAGGCCATTTGTATGGAAAAGCCACTGGAAGTGGCTTGGGTGGAACAGGGTCTCAGGGAATCACCAGAGCAGAGCAAATGGTGTTAGCCAGGTTGATGGAAACTCAGATATGGCACCTGCAATCTGGATGAAGAGAAGGCTCAGCAAAAGAATGATGGCTTCTATTAGCAGTTCTAGCTGAGAGAAAGCTGCCCCTCCAGCCCTCTCCCGGAAGCCAGACAATTCAGTTCTACCCCATATGTCCCTAGTGCCTGCCCCAGTGCTGGAGCTCAGAGCAAGTGAGTCCCTCAGTGATTAAGATCATGTGTAGGCCCTTTAAAAGTAACACACCTGGTACTCCCGCAGTCCTCTGTCTCACTCAGCCATAACCTCCACTGGTTTTCACAGCCAGAAGTTGTGGGAACTTCTCTTCTTGGCACTGGAACCCTTGGCTGGTGAGCCTGGTTTGGAGCTGGGACCCATCACTCCTCAGGGGGGACCACTGCAGCAGCTGAGATATTCCTTCTCATTTTTAATTGCTGCAATGGCAGGCGGGTACCAGCCAGTACTCCATCTCCACCCTTCCTACCAGTCTCGATGTGGTTTCTTCTGTATATCCTTAGTTATAGGACTTCTGTTCAGATAGACTTAAGTTGTTTCTCAGTGACGATTATTCCATAGTTGTAATTTTGATGTGGTCGTGGGAGGAGGTGAGCACAGTGTTTATCCATTCCACCATCTTCACCCAATATTGTTATTAACAGTCTTCAGACACAAAGTGTGAACTCCTTCCTCAACTGCCATTATTTCAGAGCTTATAACCTGGCTGGTTATAATCTTGTCTCTAGGCTATCATCCCAACTACATCTTGATATATATTTTATATATCAGGGCTAGATCGGGGCCCCGAGGATGCTATGATAGTAAACTCCAAGCCAAATAGCTGCAAATTATTACATATTTACTGAATAATTACTTTAATTAATTTTCAGCAACCACGATCCTCACCCACTTTTTGGCTACTTCTCTGATATCATATGTATTAAACCAATTTTTAGAGCTTGGAAACTAAGCCCTATAATGAGCTCTCAAAAGACAGTAGGGTCATAGGAAAATTTGTATTATTCAGATAAATGGTATCACTCATATTTAAGACATGGCACGTATAATTATTTGTTATAATTAAATTCTGTACAAAGTTAGATCTGAAGTCTTTCAAAGCAATGGTAGTAACCTGTGTCAGTGCAGAGATTTTATTTGCTCAGCCCATGTAAATGGTATGTTACAGAAAGCCAATCCAGTGTCCTAAAACCCAATGAGAACTGTAGATTGGGGAGCCTGTATGTAGCCTCAACCCATTGAATAATAAAATCAGAGTGTTCTGCATAATTTGGTAAATTTATCCCTGACAGAGCCTACAAAAAAATTTTTTTTAGTTTTGTAGGTTTATAAAAGGTAATATTAAAAATATGGTCAATTTCATTAAAAAATGGGCAGAGGACCTGAACAGGCATTTCTCCAAAGAGGACATACAAATGGCCAATAGACATATAAAAAGATGCTCAAGATCACTAATCATCAGAGAAATGCAAATTAAAACCACAATGAGATATCACCTCACACCTGTCAGAATAACTATCATTGATATATCAAAAAAATGTTGGTGAGGATGTGGAGAAAAGGGAAAACAATTCGAAGTTTCCTCAAAAAATTAAAAAAATAGAACTACCTTGTGACCCAGCAATTGCACTTCTGGGCATTTATCCAAAGAAAAGCAAAACAGTAATTTGAAAAGATATGTGTACCCCTATGTTCACTGCAGGGTTATTTACAATAGCCAAGATATGGAAGCAGCCTAAGTGGAACCCTTGGCTGGTGAGCCTGTCAAAAGATGATTAGATAAAGAAGCTATGGTGCACACACACACACACACACACACACACACTAGAATGTTGCTCAGCCATTAAAAAGATGAAATCTTACTTTTTTCAATGACGTGAGTAGACATAGAGGGTATTATGCTAAGTGAAATAAGTCAGATAGAGAAAGACAAATACCATATGATTTCACTTATATGTGGAATCTAAAGAGCAAAATAAATGAGGAAACAAAATGAAAACGGACTCATAGATACAGAGAAAAACTGGTGATTGCCAGATGAGAGAGGTGTCGAGGGTTGGATAAAAAAGGGGAAGGGATTAAGAAGTACAAATTGGTAGTTAAAAATAGTCATGGGGATGTGAGGTATAGCTTAGGAAATATAATAAATAATATTGTAGTAACTATTGTATAATGCCAGGTGGATACTAGACTAATCCAGAGGATCACTTCATTAATTATATAAATGTCTAACCATTATGCTGTACACCTGAAACTAATATAAAATAATATTGAATGTCAACTCGAATTGAAAAATAAAAATTAAAACAAGTTGCATAGATTATATTTGCCCTAAAAAGAAGTCTGTATCTAAACTCCTTTCACATCAGAACTATAGGGATTCCCAAGGGATGATCATATAACTCGACAGATGAGCAACTTCACATTTAATTGTATATAAAATTTATGTCAGCTGTGGCTTAAAATGGTTTTGCAAATTTTTTGTCTCTTGGATTACACTCACAGTTCAGACTTAAGTGTGAAGATTGGGTTAAATGTTTTTAACCTGCTTTTTACTATGGATAGTAAATTCTATATCTTCGATGTGACTACCAGTCTGATTATATATAGTTCCTGATAAAGCAACAACTTTTTTCTATAGAAGATATGCTATACTATATCCTATATAGTATTTACCATACTACATAGATTTCCTAGATTAGTATATTCTCATATAATTTGCATAGATTACTATTAAAGATAAGATACTATTTAGATTTACTAGATTAATGCTGACTAGATTTACTAAAGTAACATTTTTTGTTTATTCTATAGCATTTTTCACCTTCTAACATACTTGCTTATTTATTGTCTTAATTATTTTTACTCTCCCCCCAGCTAGAAAGAATATAAGCTCCATTAGGGCAAAAATCTGTTTTATTCATTAATATCTCTGAGGCATCTAGAACAGTGCTTAACATACAATAGATGTTAAGTAAATATCTTTTGAACTAATAAATGAGATTAAAATTATAATACTTCTAAAAACCACTATTTCATAGAAATAGTCCAGGTTGAGAAAGGCCCTTAACTTTAGCCAGAATATGCCAAATTATTGAATCCCCTCATCTTCTGTATTTGTACTTAAGCTTTTTTACCTTGGTATTTTGTCAGAGAGCCCTAGTTTTTCTGAATACAATTATTAAAAATATATGATCTGATCTCAAACTTTCTGAATGCCCTTCAGGACTTAGTAATGTCAGAAAGCTTATTTATTTGATTTTGTTTATGTAGCAAAGATTACTTGGGGCTCTGTTTGCCTAAAAACCTAACGGATTAATAGAGCAACAGGAGCAAAGTGAAACTTGCCACATGGTTAAAATGTCTGGAGAAGCAAGTTCAAATAGTTCTGCTTTATTTCAAAATCATGGCATAGTCAGAAAGTTCTCAATAAAATACTAATCCTCAGTTCATGCTATTTTCAGACTGCATCTTACTGTGATTTCATTTTTCTTTTTAAATTCCTAGACTCTTTCCCAAATACTGCTGCCAAATTAGCTTGGAAGATATAGGGCATGAAAAAAAATAACATAATAAAACATGATCCGTACATGTTATACTTTTCTTTATAATAGTGATCTTTTTTATAGGCTAATTGAACATTTTTATAGAGTTGAAAATAAATTTCAGCTGTGTAGATGCTAACTGTAAATAGCTTAATATTGGTTCTGAAACATGGTTCACATTAATGAAGGGAAGACATTTCTGTAGTTCTGAACATAATGTCATCCTGTAGCTGATGCAATTAGTGAATTGCCATATCTGTGGCTTAAGAGAGAATGAAACAGGATCTTGTAATAAACAGAATAACTGAAAATTGAGGGCTGCCAGAAAATTAAGATGATGTTTTTAAAAAATTAAGCTGCAAGGAAAGCCGTCAATATAACTGTTACCATGCTGACTTTCTGGCCTTACACAAGCAGTGTCAGAAAGGGGGACATTCCTAGGGTGCTGTGAGGTCTGTCAAGGATTCTTGACACCTTGCATATTGAGAGCCATTTCAGTTCTGATCCTTGTGCCTATGTCTAATCCCCATTTAATCTTGTACTTTTTTCCATTTTATTATACAGTAAAGGACCAATGTTAACTAACGAAAACCTTTAAGCTATCATAAAATGAGTGAATTAAAAATTAAAAATTGGCATTAGACCCTTTTCGAAGAATATTTATAAATTTAAATATAAATAAAAATTTTATATTTAAGTGGAAAAATTTAAATATAAACTGTGACATGCATATGTTGTAGTATTTTCTTGTAAATAATTTTTTTCTTTTAATCTTTACCATCTTATGAATCTACTCTAATTAGAAAGATATTTTACTTAAGATTAGTACTTGATTTGGGTTCTTTTAGATTTTCAAATGAACAGTGACAACTTAAATTTTAAAATATACATTCAAATAAAATTTGTACAATTGTTTATATTATTTGATATTTAGGAATTAGGCCTTTAAGCAAAAATATGGCAGAAGAAATTTGCTTACTGAATTCCATCTTTTGCTTTTTTATCGACAATAGTAATAGACTTATCATGAGCCTCTGCTCCGTTCCAAGCAACATGAGAGGCATGGAATTCAGACATATACCATGATACAGGCCCTTCTTCGGACACAGGACAAGGACTTGAATAAAGTAATAGAAGTACAGACCCTAAATCACTCACTGAAAAACGAACACTGGTGTGTGTTCTTTTCAAGTGGCATTAGTGTACAGAAACATGTAATTCCTTTACTCTGTGCATAAAAAATGTAGAGAAATTTAATCTCAGCTGAAACCAGCCAGTCATGGCTAGTTCCTCAACTGTAGACTGAGAAGAAAATGCCCACAGTAGAAAGTTATTTTCAGGCCTTCTATATATAACTAAGTAAAAAAAGAGATTTGGTTCATTTGATTAGTATAAATTATTAAAGACAAATTTATTGGCTGTCTACATTGATCAAGTTAACCAGATCATTACAAAGTTTAAGTTTAATTCATACTGTGTGAATACAAGCCATTCCAATACAATCTAAAAAATTTACTTTAAAACTTACTTGATTATGGAAACTATTATTTAAAATAGCAGAATTTCTCTCTTCTTCTAACTAACGAGAAGATCAATAATAGAGATCAAAGTGTCCTATAACACCCAATTAAAAGCGATGATGAACACATGCAGTTGTTGAGAAGTCACTGAGACAGGGTGAATCTTCTAAACATTTACTATGAGTATTAGCATCCTGAGAGGCTACTCAGTGGTTATGGAAGTTCTATTGGCGAGGCAGAGAATATCCCTATAAGAGATAGATCTACTGCAGACTCTCAGAGTAAAGGAGGGATAGCAGAAGGAGAAACTTTGGAGGCAAGCCATTTCTAGTATCCTCTACTCAGCCTTTCCAACCGAGAGGCACTCTCTGAGGTAAAGGAGAGGAAAAGAGAAAGAGGACATAAGGACCACTAGTGAGCAACTTGGAGAGTCAGTATCTGAAAAGGCATAAGGCAGGAGCCACATCACCACCTGAAAGTTGAAAATTAATACCCGGGGCGGGGGGGTGTGGGAATTTGATGAGAAACTGTTTCAAGCAATATTCCCTATAGAAGTTTTCAAATCAATCTATTTCCTCTTGGCTATCTCCTTTCTTGCTTCGGCAGGAAATGACACCATTTAAAGATGAGTAATAAAGAGAAAAGGCCTACATATAAAAAGAAAATGAAAAAAGAGAGAAAAAGAACATAAGGAAAAGGCAGATGAATATGCTTCAAAGGATTCCCAAATAAGTACCAAGTTTGTATACTTCTCTCATCTCAAGGAAATGAAAAACAATATATCCTTTTAAAAAGTGCTCAAAGGAGAGTTATAAGAGTTCAGTAAAGATAATCAGAGATAGAAATAAATTGGTAATACTCAAGAAAGAATTTGAGGGAGGATTTAAATTTTTACCTAATGGAAGACAAATAATGTATATATACATATATACATAAAAGCATACATGACACTGAAAAGAATTGGTGACAGTGGTTAAACTTGAGGAAATAACAAATCAAAATGTCAAAGAACAGTTAATAAACAGTGATAATAAAGCTGATACATAGGGTTAAAGAAGTACAAATTAGTAGTTGATCGATGGTCATGGGGATGGGGAGTACGGCATAGGGAACACAGTTAGGATTGATATAATGGCTAGGTGGAGAGCCAGAGGGAAGATAATCAGGGGAATTGTTACATAAACAATAAACGTTTAACCAATGTACTATATACTTGAAACTAATAAAATAAAATTTAAAAAAAGGAAAAAAAAGCTGATACATAATAAAGTCAGACTAGAGAAAGCTGAAGAAAGGAATTGAAAAAATGCTTAAAGATAGAAAAATTTTCTAAAATAGATAAACCCTTCAATCTGCAGATTGGAAGGCACAAAACTTCAATAAAAAGAGAAGATAAAGAGACTCCTGTGGGCATGGTAATCAAGGGAATATTCCCAACTCGTCTCAAACTTTTGTAGAGCAATCGTAGACCAAAAAACAGTGAGGCAGGTCTACATATTTCTGAGGTAATAACCTGAACTTGATTTGATTTATATTGGAATAAAATTACTTTAGTTGCTCTGTAGAGTATCAATTATAGGGGGCCGGAGTGGAAGCAAAGAAACCAGTTTAGAAGGTCCCTGCAATAGTACAGGCTATAAGATGGAGGTTGAGACCAGAATAGAGACAGAGGGAAGATTTGAGATATATTTCGGAAGTAAGCACTTGTTACTGATGAAATACCATGAGACAAGTGAGACAAGAGAGTCAGAGTTTATCTCCTAGGTTTCTGACTTTGACAGCAGGGTAAATGATGATGACATTTGTTGAGATAAGGAACATAGAGAGAAAATAGTGCTATTCTTTTTATTACAGGTTCGGAGTCCTACAGGTAGTAAGTTATCAACATTTGCTTGTTGGGATGATCATTGATTCAACATTTGAATTTTGCGAACACATGGATAGGTATTCTGGCTGAATCAAACCATGTTGAATGATTGCCAGTACCCTGTATTTCTCAAGTTCCAGGTAGAGACAGACCTATTCTTCAATTGCTGTACTTAAAGGCTGACATTCCTTTTTATAGAAATATAAGTACTATGTTTGAATATCTATGGAGTACAGAAATAAGACTTTACATTTTGAATATGGAACCAATATGACTTACATTAATTTTTATAGAAATACGAGTGCTATGCGTGAATATCTATGGAGTATAGATAGAAGAACTTATATTTTAAAAGTGGATCTAATTTGGTGACAGGCAAAGTTCAAAAACATGTACTATTAAATATAGTCATAGGAATTGGTCCTTGGTTCCCAAGATATAAATTAAATGAACCATTTTTATATACCTGTACCACTGCACAAATTTTTCCATATTTTAATGTGAACTAAAAATAATATACCATCTAATATTAATTTATATAATAAAATCTGTTTGATCTTTTATGGCAAGTTTATTTGGAGAATTTGGAGAATAAACGAGTTCATGAACTAGAATTACTATTGCTTTGTTACATTATTTATAACCTTAATAGACATAGACTGAAGTAATTATATAAGGTTTAAATTTCAAAAGATTAAATTTTATCTTATAAAATCCTTACATGTGATTTGAAGTAATTCAACATTTAAAGAAATAATTGCGTTGTGCCAGAATTGAAGGGATAAACAGAGACACATCTGTGTAGTAATATGAGCAGTGGAATACTAATCAGACATTAGCGGTTGCTTATGCTAGCACTTCGAAGACGTAGAAACTCTTGCATAGTTTGAAGGTCTGAGGCTTGTTCTTTTTAGTTTTATAGAGAGCACTTGTGTATGCTTGGCTCAAGTTGATTATTTCTATATTTCTTTAAAAATTTCCTTTTTTATTTTAATGATTAGCTTGATCTGCCTAAAAGAAATTAATTCTGTATATCTGTGTCGCCTAGGATACTTCAAATATAAAGGTTTTATTTTTCTTTCTAGGAAAAGACTTTTTAAGCAATTATAAAATAAACCCTGTAAAGTAGGTTTGCTTTATCCTTTGAAACTTACTGAATCTGCTAAATACATAGTCAAAAATTTTATGAATAGTATTAAGGGATTTATAGGTTTGGCCTCATTTTTCAGCTTATACTATGATGTTCTTTCTCTGATTTATCTGCCAGGAAAAGAGGTTTCTAGGGATGTTTTATACCACATTGTAATGAGGATGGAAATGTACATTTTAAAAATAATGTGGTTTGAATGTTCTGAGTTAAACTATTCGAATGTTCTGAGTTAAACTTCTTGTCACATATTTCATTTTAGTTGCTTTTTGTTTGGATCATATATCCCTTAATAAGACAATGAAATCTACTGTAATTTCAGTATAAAAATACTTTGGACTCTTGTAATCAGTTTTATAGATAGATAGCCAAAGCGAGGAAAAAATAATAAGGATGTTAACCTCTTTCGTGGGCTTGAATTCTCTAATTTACATACTAACATACACCAAACTCGTGGACTTATCAAAAAACAATAGGATAAATCAATATATACTGACCTAGAGGTGTATCCACAAAATACTTTTAATGAATAAAAATGAGATGCAGAACAGCACATATTATGTTGATCTTATTCATGTCAAACAAACAGACCACCACTCTGAACGTGTTTGTAAGAGTGAAAGTACAGACTGCCAACTTATTTCAATGGTTATCTCCTTAATTTTCTATTTTTTTGTATCATTAATATTTATTTTAATAAGCATATATTATTTTATAATTAAAGATATATTAGTAAGTCTGCTGTTTGTCAACTTGAATAATGTAAGTTTGCATATGCTTATATATTATATTTATTTTTATATTGTTTGTTATAACAATATACTGAATTAGAAATTATTATCTTTTACATAGAAATTAAGACAAGTTTACACAGATATAAAATGACAGATTTTAAAACTCTAAATTAAAGAATTTTTCCCAATCCCTTATAGCACGCTAGCTGTAGTTTTTTTGTAGATGCTCTTTATCGAGTTGATTATTATGCTCTTTATTACTGGTTTACTGAGATTTTTAACATTATGAATGTTAAATTCTGTCACTTTTTCAACATCTATGAGATAATCATGTTTTCTCTTCCTTAATCTGTTAATAAAATGAATTATATCAATTGATGTTTGAGTGTTGAAACAACCTTAAATTCCTGGGATAACACCACTTGGTCATGATGTATTTATTAACTTTTTTATGTATTGCTAAAGTCGACTTGCTAAGAGTTTTTGTGTGCCTATTCTAAAAGATATTATTCCATTGTTTTCTTTCTCATAATGTATTTGAGTGATGGCAGCTCAATAAAATGGGTAAGGCAGTGTCCCCTCTTCTGTAAGAATTTGTGTACAACTGCTATTGTTTCTTCTTAAATGTTTGAAAGAGTTAAACAGTAAAGCCACCTAGGCCTAAAGTTTTCTTTGTCCAAAGATTTTAAAGTGTGAATTAAATTACTTTAAGAGATATAGATCTATTCATATTATGTTTGTTCTTCAGTGAGCCTTAGTATTTCTCTTTCAAGAAATTTGTACATTTTGTTCTAGTTGTTGAATTTAGCATCAGATAGTTCATACTATTTCCTTTGATCTTTTTAATCTCTATAGAATTTGCAGTGATGCAAAACTCTTATTCTTGATACTGATCAGTCATTTCTTCTGTCCTTTTTCTTGATCAGTGTTGACAGAGATCTATCTGTTTTACTTATAGTTCCAGAGAGCCAGGTTTTGTAGTTATTTATTGTTTGACAGCTGTTCTGTTTATCATTATTATTTTCTTGTTCTGTTTACTTTAGGTTTAATTTGCTCTTTTTTAAATTTCTTAATATGGAGATTTAGATCGCCAATTTTAGACCTTTCTCTCTTTGTAAAATAAGCATTTTTACGCTACATATTTAGCTCCACACCGCTTTAGCCGCATTCCACAAATTTTGATATCTTGTACTTTCATTTTCATTTAATTCAAAATGTATTCTGATTTTCCAAATGGTTTTTTCCTTGACCCTGGACCATTTCAAAGTACACTGTTGAAATTCCAAATATTCAAGGATACCCAAATGTTTTCTATTATTAATTTCTAGTTTAACTCTTCTTTGTGTTTAGAGAAAGCAGTTTGGATGATTTTAATTCTTTTACATTAGCCTTTTTACATGGCCCCAGAATATAGTCTGTCTTAGTAAACATTCCATGTACTCTTGAAAATAATGTGTATTCTGCTAAAGTTGGATGTAGTGTTCTATAAATGTAAATTGGGATAAGTTGGCTGAAAGAATAGTACAAATATTATATATCCTTGTGGATTTTCAGTCTACTTATTTTATTAGTCTACTTATTCCATTAGTTACTAAGAGGAATGTAGAAATTTCCAACTATAATTATGGATTTATCTATTTCTCTTTTCAGTTCTGTCACTTTTTGTTCCAGGTGTTTCACAGTTTGTAATCTGTGTATACACATTACACATTATTATGTCCTCTTGAATTGAGCCTTTTGTCATTATGAAATATTCATCTTTATCCATGGTAATATTTCTTGTTCTGATGAACTCTTTGTATAATATTAACATAGCCACACAGGCTTTCTTTTGATTAATGACTACATGATATATATATATACTTTTCATTATTTTACTTTTTAAGCTATCTCTAGTGGGTTTCTTATAGA
Organism: Pteropus medius; assembly: GCF_902729225.1. Taxonomy (NCBI): domain Eukaryota; kingdom Metazoa; phylum Chordata; class Mammalia; order Chiroptera; family Pteropodidae; genus Pteropus; species Pteropus medius. The sequence goes on along the minus strand of NW_024352785.1, from coordinate 19,642,081 downwards.
CAATACAAAATTGAGTTTTCCTTTTTTTAAATCAAATTTGATGATCTCGGCCTTTTAAATTGGATTGTTTATACCATTTACATTTCATATAATTATCAATATTATTGGGTGTAAATCTATATCTTACTATTTCTTGTCTATCTGTCCTACCTGTTCTTTATTCTTCTTTTTCTCTTTGCCTGCCTCTATTAGGCTGAGTATATTTTAATATTCCATTTTATCTCCACAATTGGATTATTAGCTCTACCCCTTTGTTTATATTTTAATGTGTTTGTCTTTATATATTTAACTTACCACAGTCTGTTTTCAAATAACATTATGCCCCCTCATTTAAAATGTAATAATTTTGTAATAGTTTTCTTCTATTTTCCCCTTCAATCTTCCATGCTATTGTGGTTGTACTTTTTACTTCCATGTATTTTAAGCTTTAAGCCCCCAAAATACGTTGTTGTTATTGTTGCTGTCTTCATTTTCAACAACCAATAATCTTTAAGTTTATTTAAAAATGACAACTGTCTTTTATATTTATCAGCATAGTTACTGTTTCCAGTGCTTTTCATTTTTTGTGTAGACCCTAATTTCCATCTCATTTTTATTTTTCCTGAAGAACTTCTTTTAACATTTCTTGAAGGCTCTTGGCTTTTATTTGTTTGAGAATCTTTATTACAGTTTCTTGAATTTCATTTTGTCAATATTAAGGATTTCTGTTCCTAAATTGATGAAATTCATAGACAGCTTAAAGGATGAGAGAGATAATTACCATGTCTAAAACAGAAAAAGTTTTAAATTTCAAAAAAGAATACGACAACCTCAACGTAATAATGTCTAAGGGACATAAACAGACAACTTTCAGATGAGGAAATTTAAATGCTAACAAGCATAGTAATTAATAATTAGAGAAATGAAAACTAAAAAATTAATAATTAATATTCATTTATAATTATTAGGCCAAAGAAAATTTAGATAGTAGGTAGTTATCTCACATGCTGGCATGGAAGAGAAAATTCAAGAATCCTCATGAATTCTAGAAGTGTGTGGACTACTCGGTATTAGATTACTGGTAGTGCCAAAACCATTTGGCACTATTTATTCATATTTGGTGTATACATACCCTGTGATCTAGTAATTTCACTCTGAGTCTGCAGCAGAAGGATAAAAAGTCTCTTTGAGTTCTCAAAGTCCATAGTCACTCAAATCCATAAAGAGACATAGTAGAGACATTCATTATATCATTCACAGAGATGGTGAGGAGTTGGAGGTATACTGAGTACCCATCACCAGGATGGTGAACACACTCAGAAATGTTCTGCAACAAATCAAAGCAAGAGATTTGTTGTTTACATAACAACAAAGTAAAATTTCAAAACAAAAAAAAATCAAGAAACAAAATGAGATCTATAACATCTATGTACTGTTTTCATAAATTAGAACATGAGCACAGAAAGGGGTCCTGACTTATACCATTCTCTTGAAAACAACTAATTTTTTTCTATACATTAAAGAAATATGTATGTAGATAGTTTCAAAATTAGTGGTATCTGTGTTCAAAATGCTTTCTTCTTGCAGATGTTGATGAATGCCAAGCTATTCCTGGGATATGTCAGGGAGGAAACTGCATCAATACAGTGGGCTCTTTTGAATGCAAATGCCCTGCTGGTCACAAGCAGAGTGAAACTACTCAGAAATGTGAAGGTGAGTGTCTCAACTTTGACTGACTTGTCTAATTGACGACTCTGAGTCCAAGAACAACATAACTTCATTTTGAATTTTGAAGAATTTAATCACAATTATAATTATTTTCATATGAAAGTGGAGTCATAACCTTAGAGTAGTTTTGTATTGGTTTGTATATTTAATGGATTTGATTTGGGAAAAGCCAATGAGCATTTTGCATCTGCTTTATTATTTCAGTTTTTATTTTGTAATGAGAATGGGAATAATCCAACCATTTATAGTTTTCTTTAATAAAGTAGTTTTCCATTTCACTTACAAAATTATATTGAAGATTAAAACCAGGTAAAGAAAAGCCCAAGTGGAATATAGTGTCATGTGTAAAATGATTCATTAGAATTTGGCACTCTGTCATATATTATAAAATACTTTAATTTGGGGGTTAAATATTACTACTTGACTGGCCGCCAAACTAAAAAAAACAAGCATAATCCTCAGGGAGAATTTGGAAATTACCACAACAGGTTTTCTGTGAAATGACACCTTACTCAAAAATGTTAAAAAAAAATTTTTTCTGGAATGTGAGTTTTAGATTATAATATTGAAGTGTAAATTCCATCAGTATTCTTCAAATAAAATAAATTATTATATTTATCTGTGATTAAAAGTTTCATTATTATAAAATTCAAGAAACTTTTAAACATGTCTAGCTTTAATGAACATTGGTATTAGGAGTGGTGATACTTCTAGTAGTATTGAAGTGTAATGTTTATATTTTCTGTTATTATGTTACTTAAAACAATTTATTTCAACTAAGGTAATTTTCTAAAGGCAATGGAGTGTATCTATTCTCATTTTTTTTGTTGTTGTTTTTACATAAGCATTCTCATCTACTCAAAGCTTTTTAAAGAATTTATTCTAGAGATTTGTTTTTGCCAGTCTGGCTTAACTAAGGTGGATAAATGTACATGTCTACTGTGATCTTAACTGGGATCATTTTCTGAGTTCAGTAGACTAAAAGTACCAAACATATAATTGCTTTCTGAAAAAAATGATCACAAGTTCATTTAGACCCACTTACCTTCAATAATTAAAATCATATCCTGGTGTATATAAGTCTTTTGTTCGTTTCCTTTTTAAAAGGCAGTATTTTGGGGTTATTTTTGCTGCTTAGTTATAAAAAAGTTGTTCTTCTCTGTAGAAAAAAAATTGGGAAAAGATAAAATCTAGAGTTCAATTATACTAGACAAACAGGAATATGAACTGTTCTGTTAGACAGGAGGTGGAGTATGGATGCACATGCTATTGTTTTAACACCAGAAATCATCATCCCGTGAACCCATGGGACATGTATGTATCATCCTATATTTTGCCTTAATTAATTTATAGGCAGCTCCAAAATAATCTTTATAATTTTATACATTTTACATTATGGCAACTTAATTTCATGCTCCCCGCAAAGAGAAGGTAATAAAATGTGGTTAATTATTTCAAAGACCAAATAAATTCTCTCTGTAACCATTAGCAAGGATGTCCAAGCAGTTTATGCTGCTTAAATACCATGTTGATAATCAAAGTCTGCCTATATTGGAAAGATTAAGAAAAATACTTGAAGGATGGGAAAATTACACAGGAATTGGACCAGGGTGTCAGGGATCTGTGGAACGTCTCGGTTGTGCTGCTGCTGTATCTTTGCTACGTTTTGTATTTTCTCTCTTGACTTCTTTGGAGTTAGTTTTATCACTCAACCTTTTGTCAGTCCCTCTTCACTTTTACTACTAGAATAATATCCAAATTAATTTCAAGGGTGGTAGACTTAGGAACAAAGACAGTGTTTGATTATAGGTGAGAAGGGACAGCCACTGACTGATTAAAGTGGTTGTGACATTTGCATTAATCATCAAACAATGTATTTCTTCTTAGTTGAAAATAGAATGAGCCTTTTCTACATCACATTTCATCAAAACAGCATAGAGAGCCAAGACAAGGTTGGAGAAAGACAGTGCAAGTCTTTATTCACATTTGTCTATGTTCTTTGAGAAAGTGGATATTGATGTAATGCAGGCACCACCCAAAGCCCTGAATCCAGTCATCTTTTTTCTTACTTACTGCCCAAGCAGCCAAATCCATTTAACTATTGGCCAGAAAGAATTATGTGATTTAATATTTGGGATTGGTGAGGAATAGCTGAATTGGAAGAAGTGGTGATTAGAATTTGAAAGCTAAAGGTTTATGAAGCCTTTATTTTGTGTATAAAACATTTGTTTGGATATGTCTTAAAAGTGACTACTATCAATTTTCTTTGAGTACTGTTGTTCTTTTATGTAAAAGATAAAGTGACATTTCCTTATATAAAATTATTTAATGTAATGGTAGCATAATATATCTGGAAAGACTGTAAACTATTGCTTCACTTAGTGACAGGTCTAGAATTATAATCAGTTGATATATGGTTTATATAGTGTCAGTATAAAAATTTTGACATAAATTTGGTGTTTGCTCCAAATAAAAATACAACCATATCAATAACTTTTGGCTGACTGTCAAAGGTAAGGTATTTTAGTTTTTTTATGTGGAGTACAATGTAAATATAAAGTATAGTAATATTGGAAGATTTATTTTAAAACGGTGTTCTTCCTATTTCTGTTGTAGTACATATCATATTTATTTTCATCTGACAATGAAACTCTCTAGAGAATTTTTTTCTGTCTTTAATTTACTAGATATGTTCAGAAATAAGAAAGATCATTCCGGTGTTTTAGATCCAGGTGACTAAGAAAATGGTTGTTGCGTTAGTAAGAAACTGAAAATTAGCCTATTAACTTTTAAAAATTGTGTTATTGATATTTATATTTGTTTGTTGACCATCTCACTCCAGAATTTGAGTACAAAACTCTTTTTTATTGCTGTTTCCCAGAGCCTAGAACTGTTTGTGATATTTCACAGTCTCCAAAAAAATATATGTTGATTAATTGGGAGTAGGGTGTATAATAAGTTAATTTCTTTGACTTGAGTTGAATGTATAAAAAGAAGGTTAAATTTAGGGTCAAAGTTAAAATTGTATGTGGAAAGAGGCCATTGATCTTCATCATGACTTTTTCTTATTTTCTTAATAATTTTATTTTGTTCTGGCTGCCATTCAAAAGCCAAGAGCATAAACATTAAATGCAGTTTGGCATTTTTTGATCTTTGTATCATTATCCCTCTTTGTTCATCTGCAGGTAATGCTTCTGAGGTCAGTCACTTTTGCTCTCTATTTAAAAGAAAGAACTGTCTTCTGCTTGTACATTGGAGTGTCTTCTTATATAAAATATTATCCCAAAAGGCTCGCTCTGCTGAAAATTTAAGTTTGAACATACATAGTTCATAGTAAAATGAAAAAAAAAATGGCGGGGTCAGCATTCATCTCATAATTTAATGTTTGAAGCATATGACTCAATATCTATCATTGAGACTTGTTTTGTTTTATATCGTTGGTCAGGTGAATTCCTCTATGGGATTCTTTTCCTCATGTTTAGATATAGACTACTATCCAAGCTCTAAGTCTGAGTCCGAAGCAGAAAAGAATCAATTTCTCTCTGTCTCTCTCTCTCTGTCTCTCTCTGTCTCTCTCTGTCTCTCTCTGTCTCTCTGTCTGTCTGTCTGTCTGTCTGTCTGTCTGTCTAAAGGAGATTCAGTTATTTTCCTTCTTTACTCAGGGTTCCAAATTCAAGAAAACCTCTTATGCCTACTGAATTCATGTCTTATTTCTCCTGGGCCAGGATTGGCCCCAAATCTTTTGGCTACAAAATCTTTTCCTAATTCTGTCATACAGTGGGCAAAATGATTCTTTGGTGGAGTAAACTATTTCTTCACATCCAAAGAGAAGGTTGTTTAGGTACTTGCTCTATTCAAAGATTTATTCATCTAAACATTTGTTTAATTTAAATGAAGAAGGGAAGCAGAACACATTAATATAATATGAGATGATGTATCAGAAGACTTTCCAGAATTTTTCTTTTTTTTATAATAAAATATGTTATTTTGAATTTCAGTACAATTGGGTAAAGCACAAGTAGTTGCCAGATGTCCTTGCATGATCCCCCCTTCTAGACTATACCTTCTTTAACATTCCTGGAGCTACTTATTCTTTCCTGGCTTAAATTGAAGGCAGGAAAATAGCATTGCTGTATTGGAAAGTTTCCCTTCAATGGCTCTTTATAGATCAAATAGTTGTTTACAATTTACTCTGAAGAGTCCTCAGCTTTGTTCCATTACTACAGCATTTAGTTGTTTGAGATTTGTGACAACAAATATATTAATTTATGCTCATGAAACTCATGAAACTTGTTGGCATAGTATCTTTAGCTGCTTCCAACTCTGCTTTGATAAACCATGGAAAATAAACCTTTGTACTAAACTGAAAAGTACTTGCTTTTACTCATATTACCAAAAGTGTATTAACTTAAAATAAATAATGAATTCATCGACTATTTCCCAAAAAGAGAACCACATATTAAAATTGAGATTCAAGTAAGGGGATTGTAAATATTGGAAAGAGATAAAACTTTTTAGGTCATCAATTTAGAAACCACAAAACTATCACCTTTTAAATTCTTTTAAAAAGAAATTCACAACATTATAGTTAAAAAAGAATTTTTCTCCTTAAATAAGAAAGCTCAGGCTGCTAAACCCAAACTTACTTTCTGCTCCCATAACAAACAGATTATTCCTTCATTGTGGTACTTTTTACATTGTATTTTTAATTATTTTTCTTGTCTGACTCTGCAGGCAGATTATATGCACCAAAATAACATATTAATAAAAACTAATATTTATGGAGCACTTAATATATTCTAGATGATAGTTAAACTACACATGGATTTTCTTATTTGATCGTCACACCATCCTGTAAGGTTGGTTACTATCATTAAACCTCCACTTTACAAGTGAAGAAACCGAGGCACAGAGAGAGTAAATAACTTTCTTGAGGTTATATGGTTAGGAAATTGAAGAGTCAGACTTCCAACCTGCTAGATTCACTCCACAGTTTTTATTCATAGCCAGAACTGTTGAGCAAACGAGGGTGCATAATCAGGCAGCACTCAGCCCAGCCTACAGACTGCATTTACAGGGGAAACTCATGGTGACAGCAGCAGCAACAGAACATGGTTCTCTTTGCTATTGCAGTTATGCCTTGCAATCCAGCAAGGCCAGAATTAGACCCATTTGAGTGACCTTGGCATTGATTGTAGGTGTGCTTGATTAGAAAAAGCACTATTTCTCTTCTCTAATATGATAAAGGCTGAAAAAAATATGGAACCTTGACCTCCAGTCCTGTTCCTTTACCGAACTCTTCTTGAATTGGAGAACTTTTCCTTCATATCTTCAGGGTTCAGGGGTCCAAGCCTTGTGATTGTGGATGCATAACCTGACAGTTCACTTGCTCCAACCCAGATCCACCACCTTTACACTCTACCCCGACTGACCAATTTAAGCACTCAGGTATAACCGATTCCATGGAGCCTTTTGGAAGGTTAGCCCACAAGGGCTAATTCTTGAAAAAAATTTAACCTTTCTCTCTAATCTGTGCCTCTTGTGGCTGATAGATATGCAGTCAATAGATTTTTGCTGTATTTTCTGTTCAATAAAATGAAAAATTTATTCTGTACCACTGTGCTGAAATAATCCATTCACTATGACTTTGGAGTTGAAATTGCAAATCTAGGAGAACAAGAGTAGGGATAAGTGGAACTGAACTCATTCTGTCTTTATTCATAGAAGGGAGTAAATAGCAGAGGTCTAAAGAAATAGTTATAGACTAGCCAAGTAGTATACTCTACAATTCCTATGAAAAGATAAAGAAAAAATAATTTAAAGAAGAGTAAGAGACTAGCTCTTCTAGATACTAAAACATATTAAAAGGCTAAAATATATAAATTACTATGGTACTAGTATGTAAACAGACAGCCCAATGGAAAACAATAGAGATTCCAGTAAAAGAAATACACATATATTTAACATTTAAATAAATAGGGAAAAAAGAATATTCAGTGAATGATGTTGGGATGACTGGATATCATTTGAAATGAACAAATTTCATATCTATACATCACATCTTGTACCAAGATAAGTCTTAAATAAATCAAAGATTTATTTAAGATATATAGATATATATATATATATCTATTATATCTATATATATATCTATATATATATCTATATATATATCTATATATATATATATATATAGATAGATATATATATACAAAAGAAACACAGTGGTTTTAAAAATATCATAGGGGAATGACGTCAGAAACATGGCAGAGTGAGAGACGACCCCAGATCTCTTACCTTGAAACAACAATAAGCTGTTGAGTTTTTAGCTCAACAAAAACTCAACAAAACACACCCATACTGCACACCAGCAAGTCTTAGTGTGGGATCTGTGTATAAGAGCTACTGTGAGTCAGAACCCCAGGTGTCTTGCGGTGGACTGGGAGAAACAAAGAAGCTGCCTGTAGCAGCCGGAGCTCCCTGTAGGACGAAGGGGGAGGGGATAAAGTGAAGCGAGTTTCCTGAACAGCCCTGCCTGGGAGTGCTGTGAGCTCCACGTGCCACAGCAGTGCCTAGGGTTCAGGGCAGAAAACAGAGAAGCAGGGATGGCAGAGAAACAACAGTTGATTTTTACCAGCCTCGATTGAAAAATGCAAGGCTGTGCCACAGCCCCCATCCCCAAACCCAGAGGGCCCATCCTCCCATATCCTCTGAGACCGAACACCTTGGAGACCCAGGGAAATCGAGGCAAATGCTACCAAAACTGTCACTAACATTGACAGGGACTGAAGCTGATGGTAGTGAACACGATCGAATGTCTATTATTAAGACTTTATATAAAGCAGGGATCCAAGAGGATTAGACGCCACCTGCTGGAAACCAAAAGAAAAATGCCTTCTTTGCAACAGGCTAAAGAGAGACCTTTACATAATAAATCTTTTTTTTTCTGGAAGAAAAAAGCAGAATACACTTCCATTAATGCCCGGGGAGAAATAGTACATTAAACACCACGAACAGCCAAGGTGACAAGGCAGCTCAGAAAGAAGGAGAAAATTCTCCGGAAAATAAGCTTAAAGACATAGAAATATATGACTTAAATGATAGAGAATTCAGGATGGTACTTCTGAAAAACTCAGTGAAATCCAAAACAATTCATATCAACATTTACAGGATTTGAAAAATACAACTAGATGAGCAGAATGAGTTCTTTAGCAGGGTGATTGAAACCCTCAGAAAGAACCAAATAGAACATCTGGAGATGAAGAACACACTAAAAGAGGCGAAAAATGAAATAGCAATCTTGGGAAATAGAGTCAATCAAGTGGAAGAAAAGATCAGTGATATCGAAGACAGAAATCAAGAAATATATCAGAAGGAAAAAGAAAGAAACTGAAGAATGAAAAATATTGAAAGAGAAATACAAGAACTAGTTGATACAAGAGAGGAAACAAGAGTAATGAGCATTCTCGAAGGGGAGGAAAAAGAGCAGGGATTAGAAAGCATTTTCAAATAAATAGTTGATGAGAATTTCCCAAATCTAAGGAATGAGCTGGAGCTTGGAATTCAAGAAGTCAACAGAACACCCAATTATCTCAACTGAAAAAGGCCTTCACCAAGACACATTGTATTAAAATTATCAAAAATCAATGACAAAGAAAGAATTCTCAGGGAAGCTAGGGAAAATACGACGGTAGCCTATAAAGGAAAACCCATTATATTATCGTTGGACTTCTCAGCAAACTTTTAAATGAAAAGAACTACCAGCCAAGAATAATGTATCCAGCAAAGCTCTCTTTAGATATGAAGAAGAAATAAAGACCTTTCCAGACATACAAAAATTGAAGGAATTCTCCACTATGAGGCCTGCATTACAGGAAATACTGAAAGGGATCAACTCAGCTAAAACAAAATGCCAAGAACAACAACAACAACAACAAAAACATAACTAGTAGTAAGGCAACTAGAAGACAGATAGAAGCAGAGGCGTGCAATCCTTACTAAGAACAGGGCATTATAAGCTTAAACAATAGGAAGAGATTTGCTATAGCAAGATAGTAATGAACATTCAGCATACATAGGGACAAATTGAGACAACAATGACTGAAAAGGGGAGGATTCAAAGATCCAAATTTGCAAAAGAGAATGGAGATAAGGCACATGCAGAAGAAAATGGACTACTACATATATATAAAACCAGCCTTTACATATTCATAATGGTAACCACATGGCAAAGATTCAGAACTGAAGTATATAACATAAAACAAGAAGAACCAGAGGGAAGACTGACAAAACCCCTCCCCCGCCCCAACAAAAAAGAAACACAAGGACAGGGAAGCAGTGGAAACACCGAGCTACCAGAAAGCAAAACATAAAGTGGTTATAGGAAAATCTCATATTTATTTCAATAACCATCCTAAATGTAAATGAACTGAACTCACCAATAAAAAGGCACAGAGTTGCAGATTGCATCAAAAAATAAAACCCAACCATATGCTGCCTCCGGGAGACACATCTCAGCTCCAAAGACAAATATAGACTCAAAGTGAAAGGGTGGAAAATGATATTTCAAGCAAATGGCATTCAAGGAAAAGCGGGAGTAGTGGTACTAATATCAGGCGAAATAGACTTCAAAATAAAATAGGTAAAGAAAGATACTGAGGGATACTTCATAATAATAAAGAGAATCATGCACCATAAAGACATAACACTTATTAATATTTATGTTCCCAATCAGGGAGCCCCGAAATATATAAAGCAATTACTAACAGAACTAAAGGGAGAAACTGAACCAAAACACTATCATAGTAGGGGGCCTAAATACCCCACTGTCAGATATGGACAGATCATCCAAACAGAAAATCAATAAGGAAATAACATATTTAAATGACACATTAGACCAACTGGACATAATTGACATTTACAGAGCCTTGCATCCCAAAACGGCTACTGATACATTCTTCTCTAGTGTACATGGAACATTCTCAAGAATTGACCACATACTGGGACACAGAGATAGCCTCAACAAATATAAGAGGGTTGAAATCATACCAACCATATTCTCTGATCATAATGCTTTGAAACTAGAGATCAACTGCAGAAAGAAAGCAGGAAGAACCACAAATACATGGAGATTAAACAACGTGCTACTGAAGAATAACTGGGTCAGAGAAGAAATAAAAACAGATCAAGAGATACATAGAAACAAATGATAACGATAGTACAATATATTGAAACTTTTGGGACATGGCAAAAGCGGTCATAAGAGCAAAGTTCATATCATTACAAGCCTACTTCCAAAAACAAGAGCGAGCCCAAATAAACAATCTAACACTTCATCTTAAAAAGCTAGAAAAAGTGGAACAAATGAAGCCTAAAGTGAGCAGAAGGAAAGAAATCATCAAAATTAGAGCAGAAATAAATGAAATTGAAAACAAACAAAAACAATAGAAAAAATAAATGCAACAAAGAGCTGGTTCTTTGAGAAGGTTCATAAAATTCACAAACCCCTGGCTAGACTCACTAAAGAAAAAAGAGAAAGGACACAAACAAAATCAGGGATGAAAGCTGGGAAATTACGACTAACATCGCAGAAATACAAAAGATCATACAAAAATACTATGAAAAAGTATATAACACCAAATTTAATAACTTAGAACAAATGGACAAGTACTTAGAAAGATACAGTCTTCCCAGATGGAATCAAGAAGAACTGGAAAATCAAAATAGACTGATTAGCAGTATGGAAATGGAAACAATCATCAAAAACCTACCAAAAAGTAAAAGTCCAGGACCAAACGGCTTCACCAGTGAATTCTACCAAACATTCAAAGAAGATTTAATACCTATTCTCCTCACACTCTTCCAAAAAATCAAGGAGGAGGCAACACTTCCCAACACATTTTATGAGGCCAGTATTACCCTGATACTAGGGTAAAGATAACACAGAAAAAGAAAACTACAGACTCATATCTCTCATGAACACAGATGCAAAAGTCCTAAATAAGATACTAGTGAATACAGCAACATATTAAAAAGATTATACACCACGATCAAGTGGGCTTCATCCCAGAGGCACAGGGATGGCTCAATATACGCAAATCGATTAACGTGATACACCACAGAAACAAATTAAAATATAAGAATCATATGATCATATCAATAGATGCAGAAAAAGCCTTCGACAAGATACAGAATCCATTTATGATCAAAACACTTAACGAAATCGGTATTGAAGGAAAGTACCTTAACATAATAAAGGTCAACTATGGCAAACCCTCAGCCAACATTATACTTAATGGTGAAAAACTGAAAATCTTCCCTCTAAGATCAGAAACAAGGCAAGACTGTCCACTATCATCACTCTTATTCAATAAACATTGGAGATCCTAGCAAGTGCAATCAGGCAAGAGAAAGGTATAAAAGGGATCCAAATAGGAAACGAAGAAGTCAAACTGTCACTATTTGCGGATGACATGATTCTCTATATAGAAAACCCTAAACACCCACAGGAACACTACTAGAAACAATACGCAAATACAGTAATGTTTCTGGACACAAAATCAATGTTCAAAAACTATAGCGCTCTTATACTCTAATAATGAAGTGTCAGAAAAAGAAGTGGAAAAAATAATTCCTTTTGCAATTGCAACAAAAAAAATCTGTAGGAATTAATCTTACGAAATGTGAAGGACCTATATACTGAAAACTATAAGACCCTATTCAAAGAAATCAAAGAAGATGCAAAGAAATGGAAAGATATTCCGTGTTCTTGGATTGGAAGAATCAACATAGTTAAAATGACCTCATTACTTGAAGCATTATATAGATTTAATGCAATCCCCATCAAAATCCAGTTGCATTTTTTAAAGAAATGGAACAAAAAATTATCAGATTTATATGGAAACACAGTAGACCCCGAATCGCCGAAGCCATCCTGAGAAAAAAAGAAAGAGGCTGGAGACATCACTGTGCCCGACTTCAACTTCAAATTATACTACAAAGCGACAGTAATCACAACGGCATGGTATTAGCAGCAAAACAGACACATGGACCAGTGGAACATAATCGAGAGTCCAAAAGTAAACTCATATTTATATAGGCAAATAATATTCAACAAAAAAGTCAAAAACATAAAGTGGAGAAAGGAAAGCCTCTTCAATAAATGGTGCTGGGAAAACTGGAAAGTCGCCTGCAAAACAATGAAACTAGACTGTTGTCTATTACCACACACCAAAATTAACTCAAAATGAATTAAAGGCCTGCATATAAGACCTGAAACAATAAAATACATAGAAGAAAACATAGGAACAAAACTCAAGGACCTTGGACTTAAAGAGGATTTTATGAATTTGACCTCAAAGGCAAGGGAAGTAAAAGCAAAAATAAATGAATGGGACTACATCAAACTAAAAATCTTCTGCTCAGCAAAAGAAACCATCAACAAGATAAAGAGACAACCATCAGAATGGGAAAATATATTTGCAAGCAACACCTTCAATAAGGGCCTAATATCCAAAATATTCAAAGAACTCATACAACTCAGTAACAACAAAAAAACAACTGATCCTATCAAAAAATGGGCAGTGGACCTGAACAGATACTTCTCTCTAGAGGACATACAAATGGCTGAGAAATATATGAAAAGATGCTCAACATTGCTAGCTCTTGGGGAAATGCAAATCAAAAACACAATGAGATATCATTTCACACCTGTTAGAATGGCTATAATCAATAGGACAAGTAATAACAAGTGTTGGAGAGGAAGTGGTGAAAAAGGAACCCTCATACACTGCTGGTGGGACTGCAAATTGGTGCAGCCACTATGGAAAACAGTATGGAAGTTCCTCAAAAAACTAAGAATTGATCTGCCATATGATCCAGCAATCCTTCTTCTGGGTATTTACCCTGAAGACTTGAAAACCTATATCTAAAAAGTTATTTACACACCGATGTTCATAGCAGCATTATTCACAGTGTCCAGGACGTGGAAGCAACTGAAGTGTCCTACGATAGATGATTGGATAAAGAAGCTGTGGTACATATATGCAGTGGAATATTACTTAGCCATAAGAAGAGATGAAATACTGCCATTTGTGACAACATAGATGGACCTTGAGATAATCATGCTAAGTGATATAAGCCAGACAGAAAATTTGAAAACTACATGATTTCACTTAAATGTGGGATATAAACCTAAAAACAGCAAATGAACAAGACAAACAGAGACTCATGTACATGGACAATGGTCTAGTGGTTACCAGAGAGTAGGGGGTAAGGAGGAGGGAGAAAGTAGATGGGATAAAGGGGGTCAAGTATGTGGTGACATTAAATAATTAAAAATAAATTAATTTAAAAAATAACATGGGATTTTATATAGTCATAGACCTCAGGAAGTATTTTTTAGTGCATTACTTCACCTAAAAACTCTTGCGGTACAGACTGATTATTTAAGTTACGTTAAAAAAATAAGTTGTATGTCAGTAAAAGGGGAAAAAAACTCTGTAAGTAAAGGTAAAGGCAATAAACTATTTGCAACTCAGAAAGATAGATGTTTCTGTTTCTAATACATAAAGAAATTCTACAAATCAGCAGGAAAATCTACAATAGAAATGTTTAAGGATATGAATTGACTGTTGACATCAAGGGAAATACCAGTGACAATACATTAAAACATGCTTATTATTAGAATAGAAAGTATAAAATGAAACTCCGAGATAACATTTTTGCCTATAAACTTTGAGGAAATAAAAATTCAAATGGAAAACTGTTGGTGAAGGTTTTGGGAAATAGACATTCATAAATTTCTGATAAGAGTGCAAAATTGATACTTCCTCTATAGAGAGCAATTTAGAACTATCAAAATTACAAATGTACATAACACTTAATCCATAAATTTTAATTATAAGAATTCATCCTATCCATATTCAATCAAGAAAGGATGAACTTACAAAGTTATTTCTCCTGTCTTTTTTCTAATAGCAAAATATAGTAACACATGCATGATGGTAAACTGATTAAATTATGAAGCATGGACCCAGAAACTATTCATCCTTTAAAAAAAGTGGACACTTTATATATTTATATAAAAGTATGTTTAAGATATATTGTTACATGACAAAAGCAAATTGTAAAACATTTTCATTTAAAAAAAGATTTTAAAGTGTGTGTGTGTGTGTGTGTGTGTGGGTGTGTATTTGCTTATGTATACATAGAGTGTCCATAGAAGGATATTAGAAAGTCTGTGTCAATTGATATTCTGGGGGTGAAAATTGACTGACTTGGAGAAAGAGATGGAAAGGAGACTTTTCTCATTGTGTTCTCTAACATGTAAATGTGTTGAACCATGTAAATGTGTTATTTACTCAAACAATTAAAAACAGAGAGGAAGGAGGAGAAAAAGACCTACTTAACAACTTTCTTTGTAAAGCTCTAACAAATTCCTATAGCAGAATTCTTGTCTCCCTCCTGGCGGGTTGGAACAGTGCATGCAAACCTTAGAGCCTCCGTAATGGGGTGCTATAAGCTTTGTCCCCCAGAACACTGGGTATGTCCATGGCACATTGCATGCTGACAAGCAGACAACATTTGCACATCTAATACTTATCAAATGTGGAATGAAAATGTGGGATTTGAGCAGAATTTCACTTCATCTTAAAGCTATCACTTTTATAAGTCAATAAAGGTTTAGGAGCAGCAAATTAAATGGGTTTGACTTTAATGGTCCTCTCAGTTGTTGTCAAGGAAAAAATTATCATTAAAATATGTTTAGTGACTTAAAATAGGAGTAAAATAGTAAGGCAAAGATAGGTCAGAGATGATAATTAATTACATATGCTTTTGGCAAAATACAAGCATTATTTAAAAGGATGTATGTGGTAGTCATATTGAGATACTGTTCTTAAATCATCTTTAAACAAAAAGCTGACAAAATCCTGGTCATCAACCTTAAATGAGCTGTGTGGCCCAGTGAAATTAGAATTGATATAGGGGTCAAAATGTTGCTGCTTCTTTGCAATTAAGTGGATTAGTGCTTTCAGTAGAAAATAGGTCAGTCTTTTTCTGCTTTATGGTGTTTGCATTTGTTTATTTTAGAAATTCCTCTCTCTGTCTCTGTCTCTGTGTCTGTCTGTCTCTGTCTCTGTCTCTCTCTCTCTGTCTCTCTGTCTCTGGCACTTTTGCACACACACACACACACACACACACACACACACACACACGGCTCTACATAGCTCCTATCTCAGATGCACAAAATTGTATTAATCATAATATTTCTATCAACATAATCTCATTATCATTCCACCCATATTCTACTTTTGTTTAGTTAATTATCTTAAATAAGATAATAAGCACTCATGAAACCGCCGAAAACAAAAGCTAGAACTGTGACAATTACCTGCACTACCCATGGTGCTGCACCCACCAGTAACCATTACTTTGTATCCAGAATTCCACATATTCTTGCTTTTCTTTCTAGATACTTTTATTATGCTTGCATGTGTGCATACATATATTCAATTTATTATTATTATTATTATTATTATTATTATTATTATTATTGTTTTAGTCCTTTAAACTTTACAAAAAAGATTTAATGTTGTGTGGAACTTACTTTTTTCATTTAATATTATAAAGATATGATTCATCTAGTTGCATGTTGTTCTAAACATGTCTATTCTGTGCACTATTGTACCAGGTATGTCCTGCAGAGTAGGGTCTACGGTTCCCCCTAATTTGCTCAGCATGGACAGAGCTATACCATGGATCTAGGGCCATTTTGATTTTCCAGAAGGATATTTATCCTCTCTTTTGATCCATTTATTTCTAAAAAGTGATTCATTCATGTTTCTCTAACATGTGTAAGCAGCTTAGGTCACACTAGCATTAGCATTCTGGAGCCTTGTTCCCTCTTACTGTTGCTTACGTTTGGAGAACAAAGAGCATGATACACTGCAGTTAGAGTACACTGCAGTTAGAGTGACCACCTCATCCCAGGCCTAGGGCTCACTCATCCCTTCTCGCAGATCAGTGGAGAGCATCTGCCGAGTGATCAGTGGCTCACAGGGCCAACTTCATGTTCGACATTCTTCTTTGAGGTTTTGGGCTCAGATTGGGAAATCATACAGGAGAAACAACGGTACTGCAAACATTTCCATGTCGTTTTTGTTCATTTTTGTTTTGCAAAACAAAATTACAATTTATTACATTTTCCAAAAGCATATATTAAGTGTTACCTACTCTTGAGCGCAGGATTGTCCTGGCTACAGCTTTCTATATTCAATCTTATTCTTAAGACATATTAATAAAAGGGATGGACACTATAACTATCTAGACTTTTCCTTAAGAACTGGATTAACTCTGGGCAATGCCAAAAAACTGGCAGATTGCTAAAGATTATCTTCCTAAATTAACCAGCCTGCCTCCTCCTAGTTCCCTACACCCTCTCCCCACAAGAGCAAAATTATGAATTTTTCTTAACACAACAATAATAATGGAAACTTTATTTTTTTTGTCATCTCCTTGTGATACTTCAGCACTCAAAACTAAATTGTCTTCAGCTCCTCATTATAACTCCTACTCCCCAACCAAGTCCTTATAACCTGATTTTTAGGCACTTTGCATACTGCCTCAGCACCTAAGATAGTCTCTTGATTAGTGCTTGTTGAATAAATATGCGAGTGAGAGGATGGGTTATGTTTCCCATATTCTTTCCCTCCTTTCCTTTTCCCTAGGCTCACTCTGTTCCAGCCTTTCCATTTAGTCTTTTGTTTTTAATTGAGTTGTAACTAACATATAACCTTATATTAAAATGTGATAATATAAACTTTTAATGGAGCTACTAGATTTGAGAATCAAATCCTTTCTCAACTTGTCATTCTTTCTTATGTGTGCTAAGCAAAAATGACATTGGGCAGGATGTGTCTGTCTCTCTCTGTCTCTGTCTCTATTGCTGTCTCTATTTATGTCTCTGTCTCTTTCTCTATCTCTGTCTCTAACTCTAGCTCTAGCCCTAGCTTTCTCTATACATCTCTATCTTTCTGTCTTTCTCTCTTTAAGTATAAAATAGATAATTAATTATAATCAAATGAATTGATAGTAAAAGTCCTTTGCACTTAGGAATCCACTTTCATGATAACACTTATCTTTGGAGGCAGAGCATTGAGTAACTTAGAAATTTGGAGCATATATATTAAGAATTAAAATCTAAAATGGAAATATAAACCATTTATGCATTTATAAACCATTGCAAAGGGCATACTGACCATGTGCCAGGCTAATAGTAGGGTTTTCAGTCTTGACTTTTCGAAGCTCCATGTGTGTCTCATGAATGGAAAGGTCACACCCAAGAAAGTGAGACCAGTGGGGAAGAGTAATAGGAGCAGCCAGATAGCAGCGCGGGGCTGACATTTGAGGCAGAATTAGCACATATCACTTCCTAGCATATTTATCAGAAGTTGCC
This sequence comes from Pteropus medius, assembly GCF_902729225.1. Lineage (NCBI taxonomy): Eukaryota > Metazoa > Chordata > Mammalia > Chiroptera > Pteropodidae > Pteropus > Pteropus medius. The sequence continues at coordinate 19,623,918 of NW_024352785.1, read as the reverse complement.
AATCTAAACACTTTTAGTTTTTTTCTACAAATGACTTCCACTATTAAAATGTGTATTAAGTAACTTGGGCAATACCTTGACAGCCTTAGTCAACTAACAGCAATAGTTCATAGATAGTTACTGAAGAGACATTACGCCCTTAATTTCAACGTAAACAAAATGTTTAAATGGAAAGTTCCACACAGTTTTCTATGAAAGCCTAGAGGAGAAAGAGTTCTTTATTTGAGGCTCAGTGGATAACATCATCATTATGAGCAGGAAGTCTATGAATAATATATATTCCAAAAGAAAATTATTCAACAAAAAGATGTTTTTTATCATATGATCCAGGTTGTGAATCAAAATTAGGAATATTCAGATCACATTTTAACTTTTATAACAGATTTTTTTAAAGTTTTTATTCCAATAACAAAAGGAACATTATAGAGAGAAATGACCATTTAAGTTGTAAGTACAATTCAGAAAATAAATATGGCGGAAGAAGAGAGCATAGTGTCCAGTAACCCAAGATTTGGGACCAAAATGTCAGGATCTGTGTTCCAGAGGTACCACGTAGAAACTGTGTAATCTTGAGCGAATTAATGCTTTCATCTTTACAATAGAGATAGTAATGGTCTTTTTTGCATAAGATTTTTATGAGTGTTAGATAAAGCATTTGGTACTTTAAAGAAGGCAGAAATAGCCCAAGCAAGTTAATTGTGAAAGATTTAATAAACCATGTGATTTGAGATCTTAAAATTAATTGTAAAAGAGTTCTAATATAACATTACAATTATGGCTTTTGTAGTTTCCTGTTAATAAACTCTTTTAATCCTAAAAAAAAAAAAATTGACTTACTAGAGTATATATTTGCCTAGTCTGATGAAAGTATTAACAAACAATGAAATGTACGCAAATCCATCATGATGAAGGAACAGAGAACTGTGGTTTTAGATTATCCATTAATTCCTGATTGGTCTCAGCCTGTTTTCACTCCCCTAGCCCCATATCCACCCAAATTACAGAAATGGACATTTGAGACCCAGAGGACTTGATTTATTTAGCATAACACAGTGGTCAGGAAATTGCATTTTAGTGGATCCAGGGAAATTTTCCCAAATGGTGGGAACTAGTGTTGTTTCCCCAGTGCCACTGTATATTTAAATCCTTTTTAAAATATGAAAAAAAAGCATGGTAAAGTAATTTCCCAATATTCTTGCTGTTCAGTTTCTGCTGAAGATTACTGGAAAAATTGAGAGCCTCTAAAACACCTTTTACAGAGACATAAAATTAGGTGTGTGTTAATGATAGAAAAATCTATTCTACCCTGGAATGAAAGGATCAGATGAACGTTTTAAACTTTGCCATTAAGAAATAAAGATATAAATAGATATATACCTCTTCATTTTACTTACTAAATTACTTCTGTTCCATAGTGGAAATGGAAAAGCAATAATGCAGACCAAAATAAACAAAGTAAAATGCTAATTTTATAATAATCTTGATATATATCTTTAGCTTCTATTGAAAAACAGAGCGAGAAAGAAAAGCTATCTCACAAATTACCATGGCTCGGTGCCTGAAGGAAATTAGTCTACTTCAAAAAAATATCCTTTGATAGTCAAGTAAAAATGTAACAGAACTTAAAATATAATAATACCTTGATGCAGGAGTGCATTTCTCGCAAGCATTGTATATTCTTTATTTACTACCCAGGCATTAAAAAATATATGAAGGACTAGTGAAAATTTTTATGGATTGCTAACTTATTTTAGATGCTTTCGTTTAGTGAGGATATAAATAAAACTGAAATGCTTGAATTATCTTTCTTTCTTAGTCCCGACTTAGGAATCTTCCTTTTTTCTTAATATAATCCTTTTATATTTCAGTGTAAAATATTTCTCATCTATACTTTGCCTTTGCTAGATTTTGGTACAATTATATAATTATATTTTAAGGATAATATGAATGATTTTGAAAATTTTAACTATAGTCACTTCAAAATCAGATAAATTGTTTCTCCAAATGCTTATTGTTTTACTTTCAGAAGACAATTATTTTAAGTAAAGCATATTTTAAAGACACACGAGAATAAAGGAACAAATAAATTTAGTTAAAGTATGTGTTTCTTTTAATGTCGTCATATGGATATTAGATAAGTTACTGTGTTTTTTAATGTAAGCTTTGCTTTTCCAAGTGTGCTGTAGTTTCATATTTCACATGTTAACATGTCTTTTTTAGTTTAACTATAAAAACTAGATGAGGTATATTTTTGTCCCAGTCTAGCAGCAGCACACGTAGGACACATGCAGGGCTGAGTTGTGGCTTTGCATTATCCAGCATGGCTAAGCTCTGGTGAGTGACAGAAGACATTTTGGGCAATATTTACCAATAGCAATATGCCATTACACTAAATTTAGTATGGTTTGATTTAACTACCTATAGCTGATGCTAATCTGAAGCATAAACATATTCTTCGGCTATAGGTTTCATCTTCCAAATTCTTAGAAATGCTATCAGGACTATGTGACTATAAATCAAAATTTCTCTTCTCCCATTTATGATAGAATATCATACTAGTTCTATCACACAGAAGTAAACAGCTTTTCATTTTGTTCTTATCTGTATTAAGGATACTTCTTACCTAACAAAATTAGTATTATATGATAATTAATTTTTTAAAAACCTAGTAAAAGAGATGATCATAAGAGTAATATATCCTTTAACATTTCAGTTTAACTTAAAACTTGTAGGCTGACCTTCATTTTCCATCCCTCTGTCACCAGGAGTAAGGCCTTCTTTTTAAAGGTAGTTATCTAAATGACATCTGAACTTTCATTGTTACATAAATCTCACTCAAATGCTATGATTTCCAATTTTATTCCTTTAAATTGAAGCAAACTCCTCAAGACACTCATGAGGCACTCTTAAGTGCAAACCACTTCTAGATCAGGAGTTGACAAACTTCTTCTTTTAAGGGCCAGATAATAAATATTTTAAAATTTGGAATTCAATCTTCATCGCAAATATACAAATCTGCCACTGTAGCATAAAAACAGCCATAGACAATAAATACATAAATGAATGAGCATGGCTGTGTTCTAATAAAACTTTACTTACTAAAACAGGCGATGAGCTGCAGATTGCCAACTGTGTTCTGATTTATCACTATTATCACTATTCTTGTCTGATTTGAAATTGTCTCCCCTCTAACTCTGCAGCTATTTTCCTAGTGACTGGCTAGATGATTTTAGGTGGATCATGGACAAACAAGTTTCATCTTAATAGTTATAATAATTTTAATAAAATGTTTTAAGGAAAAAAAAACTAGTACATCATAACCATGTGTTTGTGGATGTTATTCCTGGAAACATTTATTTGAACAAAGATTATATTAAATTTTTTTAATAAAGACTTCATTTTCTTAGAGCAGTTTTAAGATCATTGCAAAATTGAGAAGAAGGTACAGAGATTTCCTATATACTCCTTGCCCTCATGAATGTATTGTATCCCCCATTATCAACATCCCCTACCAGAGTGGTACATTTGTTACAGTTGATGAACCTACACTGATACATCATAATCACCCAATGTCCATAGTTTACCTTAGGGTTCACTCTTGATGTTGTACATTCCATGAGTTTGGACAAATGTAAAATGACATGTATCATTATAGTAACATACAGAGTATTTTTACTGCCCTAAAAATCCTTTCATATTAAATCTTTAAATGAGAATATATAGAGAAATATATTAAGTAAAATGTAATATAGGTGATTCAAGGATATAGCAATAGGTATGGAGATGTGGTTCTTTAATGATTAGAATTTGGGAAATGACATTGTAAGATTTATTACTTTATCATCATCATTATTATTAGAAAGCTATTTGACTTCCAAAAAATAAATGTACTCTAACCTAGAACTCAGAGTCGCCATTATTTTAGCTCAAGAGTTCAAATGAGAAAGGTATGGGCAGATAAGGTTATAATAAATTTAGCTCTATTATCTTTCTTTCTAGGTCTTACCTCCAATTATCATTTTCTATTCTTCCTACCCTTCTTTATAGTATTGCTTTTTTTAATCTTCTCTACTATCACTATAGTGCAGTTGGAAACCCATTCTTTCCTAAAGTTAGAAAAAAGAAAATTCTGTCAACATCAGTAACGTTGTTCCAGGTTTTTACTTTTATGCACTTACCTGTATGGTGTGTGGGACATGAATCAATGCAGCACTTGAAAAAAAAGGGATGTACATGCTATTGCAGTCAGTATTATATTTTATTTTTTAAATGTAATTTTTCAAGAGAAAAATATGAACAAATTTTTTCTAAAGCTACTGCTATGCTTGACATAAATAGGTTCTGTTTTAACATGAAGGCATATAAGAAAATGCTTTCAATGATATTTCAAAAAATGTATCAGAAGTTGCTTTCTTGTTTTGATGTGTTCTGAGCACAACATATTTGAAGCCTTTGAAGATACTTTGTAATAGAAAACATTTTAAGTTTGCTAAAAAATTCTTCTCCAATACTTTAGTAAAACCATATTGTGACTATTTAGTTGTAGGCTCAGAAAATTAATTCAAGTTAACAAACTCATAGAATACAACTATTCCAAATTAGATTATCATAATTTTTCTCCCACATGGAATATTTTCCCTTAATTTACCATGATAGAAAAAAATATTTTTCATAATTTACTAATAAAGAAAAACAGGAAGTAAAGCATTCTGGCACTTATTTGAAATTTGATTTTATAATTTAAAAATATTTTGGTATGTTTATTTCCCTTATAGCTTCAAGATGGAAGATTGTTTTTTTCCACAAAATATGTTACAATTTTATATAAATCCTGTATACTAGTATATATACTCTATTTGTAGTGGCTAGCTAATTAAATATTAATATTTCTATCTGGGATCAAGAAAGTATGTGTATCTCATGAATAAAATGTATTCTAGAATATGTTTCTCTTAAGAAGGTAATTAAAATTTCATTGTGGTATTCTTTTAGGAATATTACTATACTATGCGTATGTAACTACTGTCTTTATCATTTGCATAACTTGTAAGCAGTAAGATTGAGATGAGAGAGAAAAGAAGGGGGTGAAGAGAAATGGGAAGATTGTTCTGCCTTTTGTGGTTCATACCTCCCTCACGTGTGTAAAATGAGAGAATCTTTAAAGGGGTTGAAGAGAATGGTAGCGAGGACCATTTTTGGAATGTGTTGTCTATGAACTTGATTGTGGGAGAGGAGACTATAAGAAGAGAAGCCTGACTCATATCTGAAAAGTCTTAGTTCTGCATTTCCAGAGTTGAGTTTCCCATCTGCCAGGTGAGGACCTCACAGAAAGAAGATGGGTTGTATGGTCTTGAAAAGGCTCTCGCCACACAGGCTCCTGGAGAGTGGATGACCCTAGCCTGGGGATAAACTGTTAGAAACCTGGGAGAGTTGTAAGTAGCCAGATAGAGAAGGTACCTCTAGGATCAATGGTGAGAAGTAAGAGACCTCAGCATTGACAGGTTTCCCAAATCATCAATAAAAGTATTAGGCTTTGGAGCCACCATGTCCAGAGGGCACTGTTGACAGAATCATTCATTCAGAAAAATAGTTATTTAGTTCCTGGCATACTTCTCTAGAATAATGAACAAAACATAAAAATCCATGCTCTCATGGTTTCAAATACTCATTACCATAAATTCTGTTTATACAAAACTTTTGAAAACATTTCTAACTTCATGACTTAGAGTTCTAAGTCTACAAGCAAAAGGTTAATTTTTGCATAAATCATCAAACTGGTACTCTGAGTAATCTAAGGAAAGGGGATTTCCAAACATATATCTCTTTCAAAATCTCAGTGAAGACCCCTGAGGTGTTTTGGTGTCCTTGAGAATTGTCCAGATAACTTTGCATGGATAAGCAACAGTTCTCTCTGTATCATAAAATAATCATTCAAGTATGTAGTGAAAATCTTTGTACTCCAATAGCCTAGTTAGAATGGGACCTGAGTGACATCCAGTCACAATCTTGGCAAGCCTCCCCAGTCAGCCATTTTGAATTTGCCACTTGGGTCAGAGAATGCTAACAGGGAATTCTTTGGATTCATGCATCTTTATCACCCCCTTAAACAGATCCAAGTATGTGTTTTGCAGGCTGAGCCTTAGGACTGACTTCTCCGTGTTCACACATCTATACTTATACAACCCATTTTGTGCATATGCACAGATATGTCTGTGTAGTTCAATGTATGCATGGTTACTTATTGAATTTAAACTGGCTATATATCAATGTAATCTGTCAGGTGAATAAGGAAATCAGCCAAACCCAAGAAAATACAACAGTGCCAATTCAAAGGTTAACTTCCTTTGTAAGAATTGCTCATGTGTCTTAGTAACTGAGCATACCATTTTTGTTGAGTTATTTCCTTTTATGGTAATAGGTATGAAAAGTACAGAGGTTAATGAATATATGATAATTTAATAATGGAATATAGGACAGATTTCTTTTACACCTAATGCCATTAATGATGATACATCATTAGAGTATTGATAAAAGATCAAGATTTCTTAAATTAAGGTTCTTACTGCATTATGCCAGAATATTTTTAAAATCCTGAGAGTTTTATGATTACATCTTAATGTACTGATGTTTAACAAGAAAAATGGGAACAGAAATATTAAATTCTTGCATCTTTGCCAAGTCCAAATGGTTATAGTAAATTTAACTTTGGAATTTCCTGACTTTTGTGTTGTTGAAATTGTAGGTTTTACCCAACATTAAGGGAGTCTTTCAATTTCATTTTACTGTATTTAAATTTTTTAGGTAATTATGGAAGGCAGGGAGGATTGGAAGAAAGATTCTGGATGCCATAGTTTTTTAACAGCTCACCACTCAGTTGTTAAAAGTATTTTCTTACAGAAGCTCAGCATCATCATTTTAAGTCTTCAGTATTTTAAAACTTGTAATAATTTGGTCTTATTCATATAGATCTAACAAAGGATAACAAAATGTTTCCACTCTCAGTAAATTAAAAATAAAGAAAAAGACAAAAAGAAAAGGAAAGAAAAGAAAGAAAAAGCCACTACTAGTAAATAGCTACACTTCCCAAGAAATATCATTTTGGAATGCAGACCAAAAATTTAAGCTCATAATGTTTGACTATGTTATCAGTAACTTTTACATATTTTGAAATAGAAATAGCTTTCCAACTGTTGCTGTAATGTTAAAAAGCACTGCGATGGAATTGCTTCTTGCTGCCGTTACTCCATGCCTGAGTTACTCCAAATTAGTGTTTAGAAAGATGCACTATTGATTTCAGGCCAAATGGGAACCGTTCATTACATTGCTACAGTAGCAGCCTGTTAAAAATGCTGTTATTGTGCTTACATAGACCAAAAAAATCTTAATTAAAAAGTTCCTTTAGTGCTTATTAGTGTTAATATACTGGGACTATTTTAAATGTGCTTCCCAGATCAATAATGAGAAAAAAGAGACCAAGAAGGAATAGATAATCTTTCTATAGTAAAACCCTGAAATAACACAAAGATATTGATATTACATGATAGATGACGGGCTTCCATCCTTTGTACAGCCCCTCATGTTTTCCATTATCCTAAAAAAAAAAATCCTTTTCTTTCTACATTCCCCTTGGGCCACTGCCCTCTCTTTTCCTTCCTCTTCACATCAAACTTTGGAATTATTTATAGTTGTTCTCTACTTTCTTCTGACTTACTCTAAAAACCCATTGTAATCTAGGGAATATCCTCACCAGTCAAGTAAATTTCATTTCATCAAGATCACTAGGTGGACTTTTCCCATTCCTACAGAAAGAATCATCTGTATGCAGTTGGCTCTCAAAAATAGAACACCGATTTTTCTGCCTTTGTATTCAGCTGCCTACAAGGCATGTATACTTCATATGTCCCACAATTACCTCACACTCAGCATACACAGACTGAGTCTTTAGCTCCACTACACCCACTCTACACCTGCCTCATCTCAGTGATTGATCCAACCTTCCAGCCTCTTGCCCAGGACCTAAATCTGGTTACTACTCGTGATACTTCCTTCCATTTCCTGACACTACTATTTTGTCACAAAGACATTTGGATAGATTCTACTTCCTAAATAGATTTTTAATTCATCCATTTCTCTCTGCCTTCATCACCACTGTCTCTCTTCTGGATTACTGAGACAGCTTTCTGTGAGTTCTCCCTACCTCGTACTTGTTGGCACTGCATTCTTTTTTCCACATTGCACAGTGACCTTTTTAGAGCACAAATTTGGTCATTTCACTCTTCTATTTGAGTCTCCTGTTCTCCGGATTAAGTTCCTACAAATCATCCTCCACTTATCTCTTTAGCTTCATTTCTTTCTATACACTCTGATTCAGACACATTAACATGTACTTAGTTCCTCAAATAAATTATACTCCCTGTTGCCTTGTCTTTGTATGTGCTTATTCCTCTGCTTGGAAAACAATATTCCATTTCATTTTTATGGCCTGTTGGAGGCCTACTTATCTGTTATAGCTTAGTTCAATTATCACTTTCCTGTGGAGTCTTTCCTGACCCTTTGCTCCTCTGCCTCTCTCCTACTTCAGTTTTTATCGCACCATATTGTCATCGGGTATAACCCTAATCTCCTGGCCATCACTGGAAGCTTCTGGGGAAGGAGTCCAGCAAACCTCTGGTTTCAGCTGTACTCACTGCTTTGCAATTCTATTTCTGGCCCAAGGAAATGTTTATCTTGTATTTTGAGACCAGCTGGGTCTTTTTGTTTTCTCTTTTTTATGTCATCTGTCACCATTACGTGTTTAGAGCAAAAGGTGTGGGGGGGGGAGTACCAAAGCATCTTGACTAGAAGTCAAAATCTACATGTTTAATAAGCCATCCAGGTGATTCGTATGCACATTCAAGTTTTGTAACATCTGTACTCTATTTTTTTCTATTGAGAACGCCGAAGCTATTTGACCTGAACTTATTCAACCTCAGATTCCCTATATTACTACATCCTCATTTTCCATTTTCCCTGCCTTTGATGAAATGTCCTCCCATCTTTCCAGAGCAAAATACTCCAGCTCTGCACTTAATTCCGTCACCTTTCAAGACCCCTTCTAACTCTTGCCATTAATTAGTTCAGTTTCTAGCTTGCCTCTCTTGTCTTTCCTCTTTCTCTTCAGACCTACAATAAAGGCTAACCTAAAACACATTAGCACAAAACCTCTCTTCCTCCATCTTTTTGGTCACTTCTCATTATACTTTCTTTCTGACTTTCTTCACTGTAAAATTTTCTAAAAGCTTAATTTATACCAGCAATCTCAAGTTTCTCACCACCTACTTATTTTTATCTTTTTATATCTTTATCTTTTTCTTGAATCCCTCATAACATTTGCTATTCTTGATTACCGTTTCTCCTTAAATATGGTTCCTTGATGTATTAATTTGCTAATGCTGTTGTAACATATTACCAAAAATTTAGTGGCTTAAAACAACACAGATTTATTATTTTACAGTTCTGCAGATCAGAAGTCCAAAATACGTCTCACTGGGCTGAAATCAAGGAATCAGTAGGACAACATTCCTTCTGCTAGTCTAAGGAACAGTCCATTTTCTTTTCCAGCTTCTAGAAGCTGCGTTCATCCCTTGGCTTGTGACCTCTTTCCATCCTCAAAGCTAGCAGTGTAGCATCTTCAAGTCTCTCTTGGAATCTGACACCTCTGCCTTCTTCTTCCATTTATAAGGACCCTTGATTACTTTGGACCCAGGGCCAGATAATCCACGATTATCTACCCATCTCAAAATCAACTGATTAGCATCTTACTTCCCCTTTGTCATGTAAACTAACCTGTTTACAGGTACCAGGATTAGGACTCTGACATCTTTGGTGAGCCACTATTCTGCCTACTTCATTTGACTTTTTAAAAATTTAAATAGCTTTTCAGTGATCTCTTTTTTATCTTCACTTTCTTCTTTTTCTTCAAACGAATATATCCTCCCAGAAACTATTTCTAACAACTTCTTTTCACTTTATAATTGTGTGTTACTGATTTTATTCACATTGATAGTTTCAACTATCGTTATGCTTAGATGCTGATCACTTTCTAAAATCCACCCTAAATTTTCACCTGTTTTCTAGATGTTATTAACTCAAAATGTTAATGATAAAATTATTTCCTTTTCCAAAAATATTTTTCTGTATTTCACTAATTAACAATAGCTCAGCAATGAAAACTTGCTGTCCCTTTCCTTTATCCTTGCTGCTTCTTTCAGACTATTCCTTTAATTTAATTTATTCTTTCCCCTTCTAGTCTTACCCTCATTAACTGGAGCTTATACCAAATCATTACCTCTACTGTCCCTGAACCCGTTCTTACCCGAGCCCTGTTCTCCTTTATCAACATTGGCAGATATCTTGCCAAAAGTAAAATTCTTATTCTCTTTCCCTGCTTAATGATTCGATTCGTCCTCATTGCTACAAGGACAGATTCCTGAGAATGACATTCTAACTTTCTAGTTGTATTTTCCACTCTCTTAAGCATACCCTCAGATCATGGGAAACTGTTCATTCCTCATCTATATTTTTAATTGACCACCTCCATACTTTCGCTCATAGTATTTCCTTCTTCTGGTACAACCTCCACTCATCTTCTCTGCACGTTAAAGCTCTACCTCATTTTACAGGGTTCTTTATCAACAGCTATATCCTCCAAGAGTTTTTCCTGGTTCTCAAAATTGAATTCAGATGGCATATTGTTCATCATCTATTATTGAGCTTTGTTTTACATTTACCTATTTAAAAGATTATAAATTGATGGAGGTCAGAGATTATGTATAATTGGTACATGGTATGTGACAAATTGAAGGCCTTTATTCGGCAATTATTTAATATGTTCTTAAGTGAATAGTAGATGCCTAATTAAATCTTAATTGTTTGATATTTAAAGAAAGTTGAAAGTTTTAAAGAATGAATAGCATTTTCATTATTATTTCAAACAAATTTTTTATTAAAGAAATTACATCTTTTTATGGCTCATTAGTTATAAGTAATTGAATTCAGGTAGCATATTGTTAGTCATCTATTATTGTGCCTTGTTTTACATTTATCTACTTAAAAGATTATAAATTCATGAAGATTAGAGATTATATATAATTGATACATGGTATGTGAAAAATTGAAGGCATTTAATCAGCAATTATTTAATAAATTCATAAATGAATGTGTCTAAATTTTAGTCAGAATCAACCTTTTTTATAAAAGTACACTTGATCGAGGCATAGGACAGAGCCAAAGCTAATATTTACCAATTAGAGCTGAAGGTAAAACAAAGTGATAGTTCAAAAATTTCACAGCTGTTCTTACCAGATTTGATCTGTTCTCTTATACTGTATGAGAAAAAATTCACAAGAAGATTCTAGGGATTATATCTGCCCACCACCTCACAAATAAATTGTATATAAAAAAATAAATAGTTGCATGCTAACTTGACAGGTCTGAATAAGTTAATACATCAGGTTTCTTGGTTATAATAATAATGTAATAAGTAATATCTCCTCCAATGGTTCATGATTCATACTAAAGTAGAAAACCTGAGTTAAGTGAAAAAGTTTATGGCATGGGAGGGTGAGGCTTCCAGAATGGTGAAGAAAGGACCTCATTAGACCCTGTCCCAAGCAAAACAAGAATATAACTGGTGAAATTTATTTTGGAAACATACACACACAATAATTTTAAGCCCCTGAAATTCTCCTAAGGGCATATAGCAAATAGATATTAATACAAGAAAATCTATTAAATCTTGGTAAGAACAGCAAGAGTCAAACAGTATTTGAGCCACAACATGCTCCCTTTCCACCACTGCCCACCTCTGTATTCCAGATCTACCTGGGTGCTCTACTTCATGTGGATGCAGCCAGGAAGACAGAGGCCAGCCTCCATCCTCAGCTAACATTCTGGAGCTATGGTTTTACCTCAGGAGGGCCAGGTTACCCAGGTTTCTTATCTCCTTTCCCTACTCCGAGTTCATTTACAAAAGCTGTCATCTAAATGGGAGTGATAGAGAGGACTGCTCTCCCTTCTCTACCCAGCACCAACCCTTAAGTGGAAGCTGTACTCTAAGTGCAACAGGCCATGAATAGTGGTTATCCAAATGCCCCAACTTCAGCTCGCTCATAAAGCAGAGGTTTAACTCAGGGAGAGGTTTATTGAGAATACCAGGAGCTGCCAATTTCCTTCCTCCAGTACTCACTATTAAAGCAAAGCCATCACTCTAGGTGAAATGAGAATGTGCTCCCAGCATCCCTGCTTGCCCAAAAGAAAGGCAGGCCAGAGGACTAAGAGCCCCTCAGCTCTGCCTGAGGAAACAACTTTATTTGGAACTGAGACTAGAGATTTGGGTGGAAAGCAATTAAGAGGTTAGTCTCTCTGTAATTCAAGCAAAACAGCAGAACAGCCAGAAATTTAATAGAATTAGGGAAAGAGACAGCTCAGAAGAGCCCTACTAGGATCATTGTCAACTCTGAGGTTTGAGAAAAGTAGGCTAAACCCACTAAGGATTAATCAGAGTAGGATGTGTGACAGACTTGAAAGCATTCTTCAAGCCACACACAGACCCGTCAACACAGGCAGAAGCTTCATGGCACAAAGAACTTAAACACAGCTTATGACCAAACACTGAATAATTTAAGCTACTCTGACCCAAGGATGACTCCTAGGGAGCGGGGCTTAAAAATAATAGCACAGTCATTTCTGACAGAAATTATGTGCATGTTCAAGGCTGTGTCCTCTCTAGAGAGATCAAAAAGGCAACCTCCAAGCTTCTTGTTCCTGGCTGAACACGGAGCAAAAAAAAAAAAACCCAAAAAACAAAAAACCCTATAAAGTCCTTGAACTAGCAACCTCTAAGCCACACACATCCAACAGTAAAGGGTAAAAATCTCACTGTCTAAGGGGCCATAAGCACATCATTTGACCAATGAGTGCCTTTTGCACTCTACAGAAGATATACTTTAGAATTAAAAATATAGATAGGTTGAAGATTAAAATATGGAAATAAGATATATCATACAAATGACAACCAGTTAGAATGGCTAAATTATTATCAGACAAAATAGACTTTAAGTAAAAAAATGTTCCTAGAGATAAGGATATCTCATAATGATAAAAGAATTAATCCATCAGAGTTTTATAATGGTTATAAAAATATATATGCCCTAACAACAGAGGCCCAAATATGTGAAGCAAAACTGACAGAATCGAAGGGAGAAAGAGATAATGTATCAATAATAATGGAGAATTCAATAACCCACTTTCATTAATGGATAAAATTAATACAACAACTAGACAGAATGTCAAGGAAATAGAACAATGAACAACACTATAAACTAATTAGATCTCACAGACACATAAAGAATATTCCACCCAAAAGAGCAGAATATATACTCTTCTCAAATGCATACAGAACATTCTCCAGATAGACCATATGCTAGGTCATAAAACAAGGCTCAAAAAATTTAAAAGCATTGAAATCATATAAAGGATGAGCTCCAACCACAATAGAATTAAATGGAATCAATAACAGAAGGAAGTTTGGAAGGTTCATAAATGTGGAAATGAAGCAACAGATTCCGAAATAACCAATTGTGCGAAGAAGAATCCCAGGAAAATTGGAAAATAATTTGTGGTGAATGAACACACACAAAACATGCAAAATTTGTGAGATTAATTTAAAGCAGTCCTCAGAGGGAAATCTACTGTTGTAAATACCTATATTAAAAAGAAGAAATCTTCCACTTTAAGAAACAAAAGAAAAAAACTAAAATCACAGCAAGCAGAAGGAAGACAAAGGGTGGAAATAAGTGAAGATGAGCTTAGAAAACAATAGAGAATGTCAACAAAATCAATAGTTGATGGTTTGAAAAGATCAACATAAAATTAATGATCCTTTAGACTGAACAAGAAAAAAAGAAGGAAGACTCAAACACAAATGAAAGAAGGGATATCACTGACCTGTAAAAGTGATCATAAAGTAATACTGTGAACAACACTATGCCATTAAATTATATAACATAGACCAAAAAAAGACAAGTTCCTAGAAAGACACACATTAACAAAACTGACCCTAAAAGAAATAGAAATCTGAGTTGATAATAACAATATAAACGTGGTATAACAAGTAAAGAGATTTAAAAATTTCTCAAAAAGAAAGAAAATCTAAGGCCCCGATGGCTTTAATGGTAAATTCTACCAAACATTCGAAGATAAATTAATACCAGTATGTTGTAAAGTATTCCCAAAAATAGAGGAGGTAGGAATGCCTCCCAACTCATTCTTTAAGGACAATATCACCCTGATACCAAAACCAGACAAAAAATGTACCAGAAAAGAAAACTGTAGATTAATATTGCTTATGAATATAGATGTAAATATCTTTAAAAAATATTAGCACACCAAATGCAGCCACATACAAAAAGGATTATGTATTATCATCAGTTAAGATTTATTCTAGGAATACAAGGTTAGTTCAACATCTGTAAATCAAGTGAATATGTAAGTAAAATAAAGGACAAAGCCATACAGTCATCTCATTAGATGCAGAAAAAGCATTTAAAAATAATCTAATGCCCTTTCATGATAAAAATAATCAACAAATTCACCCAAAAAAGGGAGCATCGTCAACCTGATAGGGCATTTCTGAAAATCATACTTACTGGCAAAAGAATGAATGTTTCCCCAGAGATAAAAACAAAACAGATGTCCACTCTCGAAATTTCTATTCAACATTGTTCTAGAAGTTTTAGTTAGGGCAATAAGTAAGAAAAAAGAAATTAAAAGTATTCAGTTTGGAAAGGAAGAAGTAAAACCACATACTTGCAGATGACATGCCTTTAGTGGACAACTGAAGTGAATAAGATATCCACTAAAGTGGAGAAGATATCCTCTAAAAAACTATTCATTCCAATAAATGAGTTTAGCTAGGTTGCTATTATACAATATCAATATATAAAAATTAGTGTTTAAAATTCTAAAAATAAAACTAAGGAAAGTTTTATTTACAGTAAGATCAAAAAGAATAAAATGTTCCGGAATAATTTCACAAAAGCAGTAAAAGAATTTTACACTTAAAACTACAAAACCTTGTTGAAAGAAATAAAAGATCTAAATAAATGGAAAGACATCCCATATTTATAGACCAGAAAACTTAATATTAAGATGGTAATACTTCCCAAATTGATCTATAGATGTAATACCCTTGTCAATATCTCAACTTGCTGCTTTTGTAGAAATTGGCAATCTAATCCTAAGGTTAATATGGAAATTCATATACAAATCATGTATCAGATATGGAACAGATCTAAAGAACTCTTACATTCAATTATAAAGGACAAATAATTAAAAACTGGGCAAAATAATTGAGTGTATAGTCTATAAAGAAGCTATATAAAAGCACATGAAAATATGCTCATCATTAGTCATTAGGGAAATGCAAACCAAAACTACAGTGTGGTACTATTTCATACCATTACAATAAAAAAAATAATAATGAGTGTTGGCAAGTATGTGGAGAAATTGAAATCTTTATACATTGCTAATAATGTAAAATATAACAAATGCTTTAGAAAACAATTTGAGAGTTTCTTAAGCAGTTAAACATAGAGTTACTAAATGACTCAGCAATTTTACTTAAAGGCATATACCCAAGTGAGATGAAAGCGTATGTCTACACAAAACTAGTACACAAATATTTACAACAGCTTTATCCTTAACAGCCCCCAAATGGAAACATCTTAAATATCCACCAAATGACGAATAGATAAATAAAATGTGGTATACCCATACTGTCAGCGCCGAGCTGATCAAGAAGGGAAGGTTCAATAGTGAGACGCCCAGTTGGAAGAATGCATAGAAGGTCGACGTGAGAATGAAACGGCAGGCACCAACTTTTTGTGTGAAGCAAAGTTCTTTTGGGAGAAGTGCAATCTATTGCAGGGAGTGGGCTTCTGCTTCTGCTCTTCTTGTGCTCCCCTTCTTGTGCTCCCCTTCTGCTCTCCAGGAGACCGCATGGCTCCTCACATATCAGAGTACAATAGTGGCATTCAGCCACACATACATGATACAATAAGCTGAATTATGTTTAAATATTTTAGGTGCAGGCGCCCTGCTACACTAATGTAACATTCTAAACCTGGGGCCCTATTCCTAGCCGTGAGCCTGGATCACAGCCAGACCTGGGACCCGCCAGGCTTGGGACCCATATATACAGTGGAATGTTAATCAGCAATTAGAAAGAATGAAGTACTGATATATGCCACAACATGGATGAACCTTGAAAACATGCTAAGTGAAAGAAACCAGTCATGAAAGATCATATACTTTATGAATCCATTTATATGAAATGTTTGTAACAGGCAAATCAGACAGATTAGTTATTATTAGTTATAGATCTATTAGTTATATATTAATTACTGCCTAAGTCTTGGAGGGAGTTAGGGAGAGTGACTGCTAATGGAATGGAATTGCTTTTGGAGGGATGAAAATGTTCTCAAATTAGGTTGTAGTGATGGCTGCACAACTCTGCGAATGTACTAAAAACCATTGAATTTCATACTTTAAGTGGGTGAATTGTATTACCACACATATTATATTTAAATGAAGCCATTTATAAATATATAATGAAATTCCGAGTACAACTGATACATACCATGATTTCAAAATCTGAAAAGGGAAAGAAACGTTAATTTTTCCATCATATCTTATTTTATCATTTTGACAATACCTGTTTTCCTTAATAAAGCTTGAAGTAGGTAGCTATTTATTGCATTTAAAATTTAGTCATAAATTTTTCTAATTTCTAACAGTATATTAATGAATAGAAAGTCAATATAAAACAGAAATATACTTTCTTTTCACTTCAAAAATTATACAGAATAGGCTAAATACATATATAGTTCCTTGGCATGGTTGGAAAGAAAATATTCTAAGAATACTTTTTTAAAACAAAATTTCTTCTTTTATTTGTTCAAAGTTCTCCATAATGTAATTGTTACATGGACTGCTTTTATATATGACATATACATACTGGAATTGACAGAATCTCTAGGGCAATGTTCTTTGAATTCAATGATATCTGAGATCACACTTAGCACTACTTACCAAATTATTCATTATATTTTGCTTAGAGTAAGATTTACAGTAAATGTTGTAAATGTTGGTTGACAAATATGAGGTTATGTGGTTTGGCAGTCAGAAATCTGTCAGATGGTTTTGCTTAGATCTCGTTTTCTTTAAAAAAAAAAAAAAATGTGTTCAG